>NC_053024.1:101363095-101672703 GCF_003073215.2 Triticum urartu
TAATCCATTGATTCTGCAAGCCAAACAAACATCTATCGTTTCTTCACAACTCTCAGGTTTTGCGTAAAATCCTATAAAATCGTCTGCCAATAAACGTCGTATCTTCCTCCAGGGTTTTTCCTTCAGCAAGAATGTGCTTGCTTCTTGGCAGGTCCTGGGGCCTGTGGGTTATGGCCCATCTCATCACTTGTAGTCCTTGAACTTATCATCGGGCAACTGATCATTATTCCAACTTCCAACTTCCTAGTATTCTTAAATCCATCCAATTGTACTGTCTTCCTTCCTTCTATTGGCACCAAACTAGGATATGATTACTCAGACTCATCATGGAATTTCCATTGATCCATATTTCCAACATCATACCTCCTTTATAAATGGTAACTCATCTCTTCATCCTCATGGGATATCCCTCATACCGAGATAAAAACTTATACTTATGAAGTCCATATTCCCCTTCGTGGAAAATCATTATCCTTTCCAGGGTCAAGCGTCCTTACAGGGGAATATTGGCCATCTCTGCATGGAACTTCTTCAACTGGGAAACATGAAACACATCATGAACTTCCGACAGTCCTTCGGGTGACTCCAACTTGTTGGCCACTTCTCCTGTACGCTCCAAAACTCGGTATGGTCCTAAAAATCTCGGGGCTAACTTTCCCTTACCTACAAATTGTTTAACTCCTCGCAGAGGGGACGAAGACATGCTCTGTCTCCAATCTCATAGACTACCTCCTTGAGTTTTTGAGTCTGCATAACTCTTCTGCCTAGACTGGGCTACCTTCAGTCTATCTCGAATCAACTTAACATTCTCTCCAACTTCATCCCACATACTCTTGGGGCATCACACATATCGAGTCAAAACTCGTATTCATTTTGTCTGAAATCCACTCAGTGGAGTATCCTTATCTTTTCCAAGGGTCAAGGGTTCTTACAGGGTACTACCACCCTTAAAATGCACAAATCTTCCATAGACCATATTTCTCATATCCTCAAAATGGCCAAAATTCTTCTTCATAGAGTAACAACCCATAAAATCCATATCAGTACCAACCATGCTAACTTTATTCATTCTCAAGTGATTACAATCTCTTGCTTTTCCATTACATGTCTCAACTCAACACCTCAACATAAAAGAAAATGTTCTCACTTCTACTACTCCATTTCCTTTGTTGCAAACTCAACTATCTAGCACAAGTTTCCTTCTCCTTGGGGCATTCTCTGGCAAAGTGCCCTGCTCCATTACAACTAAAACATATTACTTCTGACAAGTCTCGAGGTTTCCTTTTTGGGAAACTATTGAGGTAGTGCCCTGACTCCTTGCACCTGCAACAGGTGATATTACTTAGGTCCCTCCTGGGCTCCAATCGGTTTCTCTTCCTGGACTTTTCCATTCCAATCAGGGCTTCTATTTCCTGTGGGTCATACTCTACTTCCTCTGTCGGGAATTCTACTAGATCCTCATTCAAACAATTTTGGGAGATGTGTCCTTCTTCTCCACATGAATAGCAAGACTTAGTGCAGGGTTTACTCGGGTCTTCTTTAGGTGTGTCCTCCATCTCTTCCTTCATCACAACTTCTTCTAAAGTTTCCATGAGGGCTCCTTTCATTACTTATTTCTTCGGCTAGATGGTTCGTTGTACCATGGGGTAAATGTGACACTGAGCAGGATAGTGGGTAGTCCCTTCACACAAGAAACAAGTAATCTGCCTAGTTGGGCATTCTTCAACTAGGTGACTTCCTTCACAATTAGAAACAAGAACCGAGACTTTAGCAAAGTCAACTTAAAATCTTTCCAAGTGGTTACTCCTTGCCATCCATTGATGGTTTGGTACATCCCCCACCAAGTAGCAGCACCTCTTTCAAAGCACCGAAGAGCATGCTGGATCATATCCTTTCCAACTATAGGGTTATTCTTCATATGATCCTCCATGTTCTGAATCCATCGGTCCATCTCCAATTGACTTATCGGTCCAGGAAAACATGAGTTCATCTCCATTCGTCCTCTATTGGGTCCATGGGTTTTGAGTGAGATAAGAGAGATAGAGAGGGACACACACAATGCAAACAACAGTTTTGAAAAGATAGATTTTTGTTGTGGCTGTCGGAGAAACATCAAACAAATGACAACTCACAAACGTCGCATCTAACGTAGGCATATAACAAGGGTTGGGTCTTCTAAAGGTCAATAAAATCTTCAAAGTCTCCAAACTCTTCAAGCCTTGTTCATGCCTCCAATGGCTTCTTCCGATCATGCTTGTCTTTCTCAAGTTCTTTTGCCAGATCAACTCTGTTGACGCGAAGTCTCTCGTGACGTCCTCTAATATTCGGGAGTTGTGTTCCAAACTTCTGGTTTCAACATCCTTCGCATGAACCATGGTCCTACTGTCCTTCAGTTCCTGACGAATCTCCGGTATCTCGAGGTTTTGCTCCTCCAGCTTGGCTACTTCAGCTTCTTGGAACTAAATTCTTCATGAAATGCTTCCTTGTCAAAATACGGCTTCCTGCGGGTCCATTTTAAAATTCCTGATGTAATTCTCCAGATCCTGGTGATACACCAGCTAAGGTTAAAACTGCATCCTTTGCTAATAGATGCTCCATCAGCCTTCTACCATCCAATCCTTCCGAAGAAATGCATGCTTAGCTCAGCTCAGTGACCATAGTATCAGTGGCGATGACATCCCGGATAACCGGGTTTCTGCCCTTGTCATTGCCATGAGCTATCTTCCATAGTTGATATCTCCTGCCTTAGGGTTTTCTTGACAAAACTTTGAGGTTTTTAACTCTCCATGCTCGGTCTTTCTCCGATACACCTTGATCTCAGGTATTGACGGCTTCCTTAGTCTGCCAAGTTCCATAAGGGGTGCCTTCCTAGGTCATACAAATCTGGAAATTCTTCAGAGCCTTCCAATTCTCCTAGTCTTCGGAGTCTTCAACCGTTGTATTTTCCATTATTATAATGTATGATAAAATCCTCTTCATTCTGAATGGTCTCAGTTGTCCGATATCTTGTTCTTCTTGGAGTGGCCTCATCAGTCAAATCTTCGAGTGGTCAAAAGGGGAAAGGGGTATGGTCTCACTAAAGGGAATATTTGAATAAGCTCAGAAGAGAAGACAAGTAAAAGATCTTTTGAAAATAAAGTTGTAGAGAAAATCTTTCCTATGGGCTTGCCAACCTCTAGGGTCACGTCCTACAGTCAACATGTGCTCTGATACCATCTTGTAGCGACCCGACCCGAATGGATCAAGTCTCTGTGCTTAAGTGTCATCCCTAGATCGGTATGCTGACACACACAGTACTCGAGGATTTATAACAGAGGTAAATCACTTGTAAAAGTAACACAAATACTATTACCTCAATCCAAATAGCGGAAGTAACAAGGTTGTGGATTCCCATCAACACCAACGGCAAAGTTGAGTGTAGAAATCGTAACCCTAACGTATCACTTAGTCATCATAAGAAATCCTGCAACATGAGATGTTGCAGCCACACAGGGTCAGTGATGAAGCTATGTACCTAGGATAGGGGCATGGACCTGTCCTAAGTACCCTACCCAAGGACATCCCTAGAAGAAGTCACCTTTCAATCGACTTGGAGGTATCCCACTCGACAGATTCAAGACACTCGACCACGAAGCAATCACTCGACCAAATTCTAACCACTCGACTGCCAGTTGATCTAAAGTCACCCTGCATGCAAACGGTCGGTCATTAAGTAGCTTTTATGGTCATCATAGCACTTTATTAGGGGCGTTACCAGTAACCCTCAGTCTTAATGTACTTCAAACCTTGCATTACTGAGGGCTGGAGGGGCCTGGCGAACTCTATATAAGCCACCCCCCTCCTCAGTATCAAGGGTTGGCACCCCTGTTATTCATACACACATAATTCAGTCGACTGCCTCCGGGCACCGAGACGTAGGGCTGTTACTTCCTCCGAGAAGGGCCTGAAATCGTAATCCTCGTGTGCTTACAACTCCTCCATAGCTAAGATCTAGCCTCTCCATACATACCCCCCTACATCACTGTCAGAGTTAGAACCACGACAATTGGCGCCCACCGTGGGGCTAGGAGTCTTAGCGACTAGTTTGAGAAGTTGCGATTTTTTCCGATCTCCTTGATCATGGTTTCAGGTGGAGCTTTGGTGGAGGGCCGCGAGATCCATCTCGGCGTGCTCACGTTCATCGCCGACGACTCCGCTTGGCTTCAGGAGGCTCCACTCGACGTCGACGCGCTCCCCGTCCGCGGGGCGACGCACTTTCGCACATGCGTCCGTGGTGTCCTCCTGCGGCAGCCGTCGACCCAGTATCGGTCGGCTCCCGTGGCATCTCCCCGCCCTGTTTCTCGCCGGCGCAGGCGCTCCGGTCGGTCGAGGCTTCAGAGGTGGCTGAGGCATGCGGTGGCCCGCCAATCGGCCACCCCACAAGTCGCGGCAATCGAGCCCGACGAATCCCTCTACGGCCTGTTCGACCTGTCGACTGGCTCCGCAGAGACCGCATCCGAATGCGACATCAGTGACCCAGCTGCAGAGGTTCTGGTGATCGATGGGCCACACAGTCCTCCCGGTTTCCCCCGCGCTGACGGAGGCGCGGATGGGGGCGACCCGTCGCGTCCTCACGAGGAGTATCTCCCCGAGCCTCTCACGTGTTGCAGCGGGAGGAGCTTTGCCGCCGGAACATGGATGCACTCCACACTCCTATCGTTGGAGAAACCCCCGAGGCCTGAGCCTTGGAGGACGCGCGCTTGGCTAACTTGGCCGAGCACACTCGACTGGAGAATCTCCAGCGAATACTCGATGAGCGAGCGCGTCAACGGGCTCCAGAATCCAGTCGACATCAACTCTTTCCGCCCCCGCAGGTATATCGTACTCCGATTCAGAATTTGGCAGCTGTGGCCCGTATAGTAGAGTCGATTCAGCCCTCCCAGTCAGAGGCTGGCAGAGGCTTGTTGCAAATCAGAGCGTTGCTCCGGGCAGCGGGAGACCAGAATTCCGCTGTTTCTCAGTCGCAGAACAGGATCCACAGTCGATCCGTTGCAGCGGATACAGTCCAGTCGGCTCACAGCCCAAGATCGCCTCCGAGGCGTGAGGGACGTGGAGACCAGCGTGATCAGTACAGAAGGAATGAGCAGTATGATCACCGATTCGATCGTGATGATCGACGTCGAGTGCCAACCCCTCCCCCGAGGAGTGGATCATATGTGCCTCGACAGTAGGTTGACAGACGCCCTCATAGTGTTGGGCGGAGAATTCCAGTCGACCCCAGGGAACCAGGCTTTGATGCGAGATCCATTCTCGTTCAAGGTTTGGTCGACAGGAATAGAGCTCACCGAGAAGGCCACGACAGAGATGCGCCTACCAGTAGCAGAGTACATGTTTCAGGGCCGGAGTGTTTCAGTCGAGCCATCAGAGCCGCTGTAATTCCTCCCAACTTCAGGTTGGCGACTGGAGTTAGTAAGTTCATCGGTGAGTCCAAGCCCGATACTTGGCTCGAAGATTACCGAGTGGCTGTCCAGATTGGCGGTGGGAACGATGAGGTAGCCATGAAGCACCTGCCTCTCATGTTAGAAGGCTCGGCCCGAGCATGGCTGAATCAGTTAGCACCCAGCAGCATTTACACTTGGGAGGATCTCTCCCGAGTGTTTGTCACCACATTTGAAGGAACATGCAAGCGACCTGCAGGCCTTACAGAATTGCGGTCTTGCGTGCAGAAACCGGATGAAACTCTGAGGGATTACATCCAGAGGTGGATCACATTGCATCACACAGTTGAAAATGTACCAGATCATCAAGCAGTTTGTGCCTTTAAAGAAGGCATTAAGTACAGAGAATTGAATCTGAAGTTCAGTCGAACCGGAGAGATGTCTCTGAATCGGATGATGGAGATTGCCACCAAATACGCCAATGGTGAAGATGAGGATCGACTCCGGAGTGGCAAGCATAAAGCAGTCGCCCAGGAAACCGGAGGAAATTCCAGTCGGAAACAGAAGCGGAAAGCCGAGCCAGCCGCTCCTGGGGAGGCCCTGGCCCTAACCCAGGGAAAATTTAAGGGAAAACCCGAAGGACCTTGGAACCCCAAGAAAGTTAAAGACCAAGATGGAAATGATGTTTTGGATCTACCGTGTCACATCCACACCAAGAAAGATGAAGAGGGTAAACTCATTTACCCAAAGCATACCACTCGACAGTGTCGGCTTCTGATCCAGCAGTTTCAGGGCAAGCAGTCCAAAGATAAGGAAAAGGAGCCGGACAAAGTTGAGGACAAGGAAGATAGTGACGATGGGTACCCCCAGGTCAATTCCACCCTGATGATTTTTGCTGATGTTGAGAGCAAAAGTCGACTGAAGGTTATTAACCGTGAGGTAAATATGGTTGCTCCGGCAACACCCAATTATCTGAAGTGGTCCCAGACTACCATCACATTCAACCAGTCTGATCACCCTACGCACATTGCCACCCCTGGGAGGCAAGCTCTGGTGGTCGACCCAGTTGTCGAAGGCACTCGACTGACCAAAGTCCTGATGGATGGAGGCAGCAGTTTGAACATACTGTATGCAGAAACATTGAAAGGGATGGGCATTCCGATGTCCAGGCTCAGCACCAGTAACATGAGTTTCCATGGAGTCATTCCTGGGAAGAAAGCCGAGTCACTCGGCCAAATTTCTCTTGATGTGGTTTTCGGTGATTCCAAGAATTACCGCAAGGAAAAGTTGACATTCGAAGTTGTGGATTTCCAAAGTGCTTATCACGCTATTTTGGGTAGGCCAGCTTATGCACGCTTCATGGCTCGACCATGTTATGTGTATCTCAAATTGAAGATGCCTGGTCCCAAAGGTGTGATCACTGTTACAGGCAATCAGAAGAAAGCAGAAGAGTGTTTTCGGAAAGGCTCAAAGATTGCTGACGCTCAGATGGCGGTGGTCGAGCTGCAAGAGTATCAGAAGACTGCAGATCCGAGTGAGTTGCTACGAGCTAAGAAGCCTGCTTCAAAATCAGCTTTTCAGTCGTCCGGTGAAACGAAGGCAGTTCACATTCACCCGACCGATCCAAACGCTGCTCTGACTCACATCTCAACGACGGTCGACTCCAAATAGGAAGAAGCGCTCATCTAGTTCCTCCGTGAGAACTGGGACATCTTCGCATGGAAGCCTGCTGACATGCCTGGAGTTCCCAGGGGGCTGGCTGAGCACCGTCTACGAGTCGACCCAAAATTTAAACCTGTGAAAGAACATCTTCGACGGTCTGCCGTCCAGAAGAGGAAGGCCATTGGCGAGGAGGTGGCTCGGCTCTTAGCAGCGGAGTTCATCCGAGAAATTTACCACTCCGAGTGGCTCGCCAATGTTGTCATGGTCCCCAAGAAGGACAAGTCACTTCGCATGTGCATTGATTTCAAGCATATCAATCGGGCCTGCCCGAAAGATCATTTTCCTCTCCCCCGCATTGACCAGATAGTCGACTCGACTGTGGGATGTGAGCATTTGTCTTTCCTAGACGCCTATTCCGGGTACCATCAGATCCGTCTGTACGGGCCCGACGAGATCAAAACAGCTTTCATCACTCCATTCGGGTGCTTCTGTTATGTCACCATGCCGTTCGGCCTCAAGAATGCCGGAGCCACGTTCACGAGGATGATTCAGAAGTGTTTGCTCACTCAAATCAGTCGGAATGTGGAGGCATACATGGATGATATTATGGTCAAGTCACGGAAGGGTTCCGACCTGCTGACTGACCTTGCTGAAGCCTTTGCCAACCTCATGAGGTATGATATCAAGCTCAATCCGTCAAAGTGCACGTTCGGAGTTCCAGGTGGGAAGTTACTCGGTTTTCTCGTTTCCGAACGAGGAATCGACGCCAATCCTGGAAAAATCGGTACTATACTCCAGATGAAACGTCCTTTGCGTGTGGATGATGTCCAGAAGCTTACAGGATGCTTGGCCGCTTTAAGTCGATTCATCTCTCGCCTCGGTGAAAAGGCATTGCCTCTTTACCGACTGATGAAGAAGTCCGACAAGTTCGAGTGGACTCCAGAAGCTGATGCAGCGTTTACAGAGCTCAAAGCTCTGCTCTCCACCCAGCCAGTGCTTGCTGCCCCAATCAGCAAGGAGCCTTTGCTGATTTACATTGCAGCCACAGGACAAGTTGTCAGTACAGTACTTACGGTCGAGCGGGAAGAAGAAGGAAAGGCCTTCAAAGTACAGCGCCCAGTATATTATGTTTCTAAAGTTTTGACTCCTTCAAAGCAAAGATATCCTCATTACCAGAAGCTTGTATATGGGATTTATATGACCATGAAGAAGGTTGCACATTACTTCTCTGATCATTCCATTACAGTCGTCAGCGACGCTCCACTATCAGAGATTTTGCACAACAGAGATGCAACTGGTCGAGTGGCCAAATGGGTGATTGAACTTCTTCCCCTAGATATCAAGTTTGAGGCAAAGAAAGCTATCAAGTCCCAAGCAATTGCAGATTTTGTCGCTGAGTGGATCGAACAGCAACTTCCGACTCAAGTTCACTCGGAGCACTGGACCATGTTCTTCGATGGATCTAAGATGTTGAATGGTGTTGGGGAACGTAGCAGAAATTCAAAATTTTCCTACGTGTCACAAAGATCTATCTATGGAGTCATCTAGCAACGAGGGAGGAGTGGATCTACATACCCTTGTAGATCGCGCGCGGAAGCGTTCAAGAGAACGGGGTTGATGGAGTCGTACTCGTCGTGATCAAAATCACCGATGATCCTAGCACCGAACGGACGGCACCTCCGTGTTCAACACACGTACGGAGCAGCGACGTCTCCTCCTTCTTGATCCAGCAAGGGGGGAGGAGAGGTTGATGGAGATCCAACAACACGACGGCGTGGTGGTGGAAGTAGCGGGATTCCAACAGGGCTTCGCTAAGCGCTGCGGGAGGAGGGAGATGTGTCACGGGAGGGAGAGGGAGGCGCCAGGCCTTAGGTATGGTTGCTCCTCCTTTTCCCCACTATATATAGGGCCAAGGGAGAGGGGGGAGGCGCAGCCCTTGCCCCTTCCTCCAAGGAAGGGTGCGGCCAAGGGGGGAGGAGTCCATCCTCCCCAAGGCACCTCGGAGGTGCCTTCCCCCTTTAGGACTCTCCCTTTTCCTCCACTCTTGGCGCATGGGCCTCTTGGGGCTGGTGCCCTTGGCCCATATAGGCCAAGGCGCACCCCCTACAGCCCATGTGGACCCCCGAGGCAGGTGGCCCCACCCGGTGGACCCCCGGGACCCTTCCGGTGGTCCCGGTACAATACCGGTGACCCCGAAACTTGTCCCGATGGCCGAAATAGCACTTCCTATATATAATTCTTTACCTCCGGACCATTCCGGAACTCCTCGTGACGTCCGGGATCTCATCCGGGACTCCGAACAACTTTCGGGTTACCGCATACTAATATCTCTATAACCCTAGCGTCACCGAACCTTAAGTGTGTAGACCCTACGGGTTCGGGAGACATGCAGACATGACCGAGATGACTCTCCGGTCAATAACCAACAGCGGGATCTGGATACCCATGTTGGCTCCCACATGTTCCACGATGATCTCATCGGATGAACCACGATGTCAAGGACTTAATCAATCCCGTATACAATTCCCTTTGTCTAGCGGTACGATACTTGCCCGAGATTCGATCGTCGGTATCCCGATACCTTGTTCAATCTCGTTACCGGCAAGTCTCTTTACTCGTTCCGTAACACATCATCCCGTGATCAACTCCTTGATCACATTGTGCACATTATGATGATGTCCTACCGAGTGGGCCCAGAGATACCTCTCCGTCACACGGAGTGACAAATCCCAGTCTCGATTCGTGCCAACCCAATAGACACTTTCGGAGATACCTGTAGTGTACCTTTATAGCCACCCAGTTACGTTGTGACGTTTGGCACACCCAAAGCATTCCTACGGTATCCGGGAGTTGCACAATCTCATGGTCTAAGGAAATGATACTTGACATTAGAAAAGCTTTAGCATACGAACTACACGATCTAGTGCTATGCTTAGGATTGGGTCTTGTCCATCACATCATTCTCCTAATGATGTGATCCCGTTATCAACGACATCCAATGTCCATGGTCAGGAAACCGTAACCATCTATTGATCAACGAGCTAGTCAACTAGAGGCTTACTAGGGACATGGTGTTGTCTATGTATCCACACATGTATCTGAGTTTCCTATCAATACAATTCTAGCATGGATAATAAACGATTATCATGAACAAGGAAATATAATAATAATCAATTTATTATTGCCTCTAGGGCATATTTCCAACAAATGGTTCCGGTGCTGGGGTAGTATTGGTTTCCCCCCAAGGAGATAAGCTCAGATATGTTCTCCAGATTCACTTTGATTCCTCCAATAACGTAGCAGAATATGAAGCACTTTTGTATGGGTTGCGCATGGCCATTTCACTCGGCGTCCGTCGCCTCATGGTCTATGGCGACTTAGATTTGGTGGTTAATCAGGTGATGAAAGAATGGGATGTCAGAAGTCCATCTATGACTGGTTATTGCAATGCAGTGAGAAAGTTAGAGAAGAAATTCGAGGGGTTAGAGCTTCATCACATCCCCCGACTGAAAAATCAAGCGGCTGATGATTTGGCAAAGATAGGCTCCAAGAGAGAAGCCATCCCCAGCAATGTGTTTTTGGAACACATCCACTCGCCATCAGTCCAAGAAGATCCTTTTACAGATGAAGCCCCGCAGCCAAAGAGTGCCACAAATCTGACTGAAGTTGAAATTCTGGCAGTGGTCGACCTAATCATGGAAGTTTTGGCAATCACCCCCGACTGGACGATACCGTACATCGCGTATATCCTGAGAAAGGAACTCCCGGAGGACGAAGAAGAGGCTCGACAGATCGTCCGTCGATCCAAGGCCTTTACAGTCATAAAGGGACAGCTGTATAGAGAAAGCGTGACTGGAGTCGGTCAGAAGTGTATAACACCAGAAGAAGGTCAGATAATCCTTGATGATATCCACTCGGGGACCTGTGGTCATCATGTGTCCTCTCGGACCATTGTGGCTAAAGCATACCGAGCGGGATTTTACTGTCCAAGAGCGAATGAAATGGCAAAAGAGATAGTCGACAAGTGTGAAGGGTGCCAGTTCTACTCCAACATGTCGCACAAGCCTGCATCAGCCCTGAAGACCATTCCACTCGTCTGGCCCTTCACTGTTTGGGGACTGGACATGGTTGGCCCATTGAGAACAGGCAGGAGCGGTTTCACACATGTGCTTGTGGCAGTCGACAAGTTTACCAAATGGATTGAAGCTAAGCCTATCAAGAATCTTGATGCTTGCACTGCTATCAGTTTCGTCAGAGAGTTAACATTCAGATATGGAGTCCCGCATAGCATCATCACCGACAATGGGTCAAACTTTGATTCAGACAAGTTCAGAGCTTTTTGCGCCTCTCAAGGCACACGAGTCGACTACGCATCGGTCGCCCACCCCTAGTCGAATGGACAAGCAGAAAGGGCAAATGGTCTGATTCTCAAAGGACTAAAGCCTCGGCTGATGCGTGATCTCAAGCACGCAGCAGGCGCTTGGGTCGACGAGATTCCGTCGATTCTGTGGGGATTGAGGACTACCCCGAATCAGTCGACTGGAAGAACTCCGTTCTTTCTGGTTTACGGAGCAGAAGCAGTCCTGCCGAGTGATCTACTTCACAATGCACCCTGAGTCGAGCTTTATACCGAAGATGAAGCAGAACAAGCTCGGCAAGACGCAGTCGACCTCCTGGAAGAAGAAAGAGAAATGGCTATGATCCGATCGACCATTTATCAGCAAGACTTGCGTCGATTCCATGCCAGAAATGTGAAGAGTCGAGCCTTTCCAAGAAGAAGATTTGGTCCTCCGAGTGGATCAACAGAAACCACACAAGCTCGCTCCTACTTGGGAAGGTCCCTTCATCGTCACCAGAGTCCTCCACAATGGAGCGTATCACCTTTACAATGTCGATCGCCAGATCCATGAGCCACGAGCTTGGAATGCAGAACTGCTCCGCCCCTTTCACACTTGAATTCTCACTCAGATGAGATGTAATAAGAAAAACTTCTGTAGTCTATTTATCAAAGACAAGAGCGTTACAAATTTTCCTATAATTGTTGTTGCTTTTGTTTGCGTGTGAAATCCCCCAGTGGGTGGCTTAGCTGCGAATCCGTTTCGCCTAAGTTTGTAAAAAAATCCTATCGAGTGGCGAGCCAGACTCCCACTCGGAGGCTTAGCTGCAGCTCAGTGCTCGCCTAAGTGTTTAAAAATCCTACCGAGTGGCGAGACAGACTCCCACTTGGAGGCTTAGCTGCAGCCCAGTGCTCGCCTAAGTGTTTAAAAATCCTACCGAGTGGTGAGCCAGACTCCCACTCGGAGGCTTAGCTGCAGCCCAGTGCTCGCCTAAGTGTTTAAAAATCCTACCGAGTGGTGAGCCAGACTCCCACTCGGGGGCTTAGCTGCAGTCCAGTACTCGCCTAAGTTTGAAAAATCCTACCGAGTGAAGAGCAGACCTCCCACTCGGGGGCTTAGCTGTAGTCCAGTACTTGCCTAAGTTTGAAAAAATCCTACCGAGTGGAGAGCAGACCTCCCACTCGGGGGCTTAGCTGCAGTCCAGTACTCGCCTAAGTTTTTAAAATCCTACCGAGTGGAGAGCAGACCTTCCACTCGGAGGCTTAGCTGCAGCTCAGTGCTCGCCTAAGTGTTTAAAAATCCTACCGAGTGGTGAGCCAGACTCCCACTCGGAGGCTTAGCTGCAGCCCAGTGCTCGCCTAAGTGTTTAAAAATCCTATCGAGTGGTGAGCCAGACTCCCACTCGGGGGATTAGTTGCAGTCCAGTACTCACCTAAGTTTGAAAAAAATCCTACCTAGTGGAGGGCAGACCTCCCACTCTGGGGCTTAGCTGCAGTCCAGTACTCGCCTAAGTTTGAAAAAATCCTACCGAGTGGAGAGCAGAACTCCCACTCGGGGGCTTAGCTGCAGTCCAGTACTCGCCTAAGTTTTTAAAATCCTACCGAGTGGAGAGCAGACCTTCCACTCGGAGGCTTAGCTGCAGCCCAGTGCTGGCCTAAGTACGGAACACATCCCAATCCGCAAGGACGACGAGGTGCAAATCGAATGCTACCTTCTCCTTCGGAGTTGCACCACAAATACAAAGTTATTTTGAGTGAAGAACAAGTTCCACTCGACAGATAATTCATGAAGATATTCAACGATAAATCAAGTTCAGATAAGATCCAAAGGTTCTAGACTGCAGATCAAAGTACTCGAGCCTCCAGCTCGACAGAGTTTAACGGTTACAAAATCCACTCGGCATTCCGAGGCAAATTTAAAGTGAAGCATAAAAGTTTTTATTCCTCATGCGGAGGACTGGAAGGGGCGACGAACTCGTCCAAGTCGATCCCGTCTGCAATGCGAGTGGCAGCAGCAATGAAAGTCTCCATGAAGTCTTGAAAGTTGTGCTTCCTGGTATTGGCAACTTGGATGGCGGCCAACTTTTCTTCTCGCGCCTCCTTGCAGTGGACGCGGACTAGAGACAGAGCGACGTCAGCGCCACATCTAGCAGAAGATTTCTTCCATTCCGCCACTCGACCTGGGACTTCATTCAGTCGAGTCATCAGGGACTCGAGGTCATTCTGAAGCGTCGTCCTAGGCCAGAGCGACGTGTCGATCCGTGACATCGCAACCTTCAACCGAGCAAGATAGTCAACAACACCGGCAACACGAGATTCCAGTTGGAGCACGTTCATAGCAGCCTCGTCCTTCACTGGAGAATTGATGGGGTCCAAGTCTGTCTCCACTCGACTGGTCTCCTCTTCGAAGTTCTGGCAGAATTCTGTAAACACAATTCAAGGATAAGTCAGTGGCTCTATGCAGATTTGGTAACTGCAAGTCAGTCGGGCCGGAGTAATTACCCTCGAGCATGACGAACAGCTTCTTGGCGAGTCCACCGAGATAAGCCTCCAGATCGTTCCTCTTCCCCGCCAGTTCACTTGCCTTGTCATTCAGAGCTATATTGCCATTCTTCAGACGGCTGGCCTCTTGATTAGCCGCGTCGAGAGCAGTTTTCAGCCTGGAGTTTTCCTTTTCAAGAGTACCGACTGAAGCCAGTTTTTCTTCAGCAAGCTTCGTTTTGTTCAGGGCCTCCTTCTGCGCTTCGGCAAGGTCTTGATCCTTCTTCTTCAAAGCCTCCTCCATTTTGTCTGCGAAACAGCAAGTGAGATCAACATCGAGGATGGCCAGAAAGAAAGGACAGTCGACAAAAGCTCACCAGCCATACCTTTTGCTTCGTCCCTCGCCTTCTGCAAGTTCTCCTGAGCAAGCTTCAAGTCAAGGTTCAGCTGGATCTGTTTGTTCTCCAACTCAGTGTAGCGAGCCACAAGTTCGCAGGATTTCTGCAAAAAATCAGTCGACAGACATCCAAGATAAGTTGCTTCCGAGTAACCAAGAGACAATGATGGCGTTTCTACGACTACAGCCAAATCAAAAACATTCAACAGTAGTCTCGGGGACTACACCCAGTGGGTGCACTCAGCGTGCCCCCACTGGTTCGACCAAAAAAAAATCGACTGCCCGCAGCCGACCGTGTACAGTTCCATTCGACATGGCCTGACCAGACCGAGTGAAGAAGTTCAGCTAAAGCAACACAATATAAAGACTACAGTCGACTGCCAGCAGTCCACCGTAGTCTCAAGGACTACACCCAGTGGGTGCACTTAGCGTGCCCCCACTCGTCAAAAAGATTAATAGACACACCCAGTGGGCGTACAGATATAAAGATCTTCGGAAAAGAGATTCTTCAGATAGCATATCCTAACAGAACAAGCGGTGAATCGACTGACCTGGACGTTGCTCTGAAGAGCTGAGCTCGCGTCATAAGCTGCTTGGCTGGCTTCCCGAACCACCTTCACTTGCTCCATCATGATCCCCGCCTGGCGTATAGCCTCTTTAGCGGCACCCATTTGGTCCTCAGGGACGTGGTGTGTGGCAAAAAGCGAAGGCGGATTTGCAGTCTACGTCGAAGGCCGGACACTCGTCAGAGGTTCAACGAAGGTCACAGAAACCCAAGTGGTATCACCACCCTCCCGGACTGCGGCCTCAGGTGCCGGAGTAGTTTGTGGGGTCTTGCCAGCCGGTGCCCTCCTATTCCTTCGCGCCATCAGCGGCACTTCGTCGTCATCATCAGGGAGGTCAATGACATGAGGAGGAGCTACAAGAAAAATCCAATCGACCGGAATTATAAGAAATCGTCAGTCAACTAAAAGCAGAGCATCAGTAATCGTACCGGGGTTGGAGGTAACAGCGTCTTCCATCTCTTGATCATCGTCCTTGCGGAGATCTCCGAGGTGGCAGCACTGCAAATTTCGAAAGTCAGTCAGCTTATTCAATGAGTCGACCAAGAGTCTGTCATGTTCGACAAAGGAAAACAAATTCTACTATTACCCAGAAATGATGGGGACAGTCATCTTCATCTTGGGAAGAGCCTTGGGCGGCTTGGACGGCATCGCGCGTGGGTGCTTGGGAGCTTTTTCTGTCGGCGCTGGAGATGAGGTCCGAGGGCGCTTAGACGACTGCCCAACGGGGACAGTCGCCTTACCACGTTCCCGCGTAGGGTCGTGTGTAAGCTTGGATCGCCGTTCCGAGTGGGGAGGTTCGACTTCTTCCTCCTCCTCTTCACTGGATTCGTCGTCATCCCCCTCTCCTTCGCCGTCAGATTCCCACTCTTCTCCCTCTTCTCCACTTTCGCCTCCACTCGCCTCTCCTTCCTCGGCCTGCTCCTGTGCTCCATTGGGTGTCGAGTACATCTCAGTAGTGGCCTAGAGGACAACAAACGAGACAACAGTCAATCGACTGATCCAAAAATAACAAATAAAGAAAGCAAGATCACAGTCGGAAACGCAAGGTCAGACCTTGTCCACTTCGTATGTTTGGTCGAGTGGAGGAATCCTCCTGGCTCCTCGGGGGTTGTCATTGTTCCCTGTGATACTCGACAGCCACCCTTCCAACATCTTGTCAGTGACCTCCTCTGGGTGAATCCGAGTGGTGTCTTCGAGACCCGAGTACAGCCACATCGGGTGGTCACGAGCCTGAAGCGGTTGGATGCGCCTCCGAAGGAAGACTTCCAACAAGTCCATGCTAGTCACACCCTCGCGGACAAGCTGAACCACTCGACCGACCAACACCTTGACTTGCGCCTTTTCCTCCGGTGTCACTTTCAGAGAGGCAGATTTTTGTGCTCGATTCAGAGAAAAAGGGGGAAGCCCAGTTGTCGTGGTTTTGTCACGGCAGATGTCCTAGAGAAAGGACTTAGTCGTGGAGCCATCGCGACGGGTTAGCTTGAAGGGGTTAAAGCGGACACAAGGACGCAAGGGAGTTTATACTAGTTCGGCCCCTTCGAGGAAGGTAAAAGCCTACGTCTAGTTATTATGGAATTGATGGGGTTTCGATGACTAGGGAGCAAACAAGCTTCGCCTATGTCTCGAGTTGTTGTCTGTTGTCCCTGAACCGCCGCCAGGTCGCCCCCTTATATACACGGGTGACGCCCGCCGATTCAGAGAGTCCCAACACCGGTTCATACTCGTATCCGGGTTGGTCCCTCCTTGTTCCTAACTTACAGTACAAGTATATGCACAAACGTCGATGTACGGCTACAGGTTGTAAACCGACTACGGGCCCTGGGCCTTTATTTGCCTCTTTAGGCTTTAACACCTTTGAACTACTGATGAAGTTAATCCGGCCTAGGTAGGCCGGTTTATGCCCAGTAGTAATATCCCCAACATTAGGCCCCAGATTGATTTGAACAGGTTCATGTCAATCCTTAGCAAAAATCTTCGTCTTCAACATCTTCTTGTAGTTGTTGAACCGCCGTGACGTCATCTTCTCTGTTTGCTATAAACCGGCATGACATCATCTGTCATAAAGAAAACATCCATGATATCCTCTTGTTTAATAGATTCGCAATGACCGAGGTGACCGCCCCACTTCCAAAATCTGCGGTCCCTTGATCCCCGCGCCTGACACATGTCCTTTGCCTTATAAATAGGCCCGAAGGGTCATTTCTTTTCTTCCCTTAGTGCCCTTCCTCTTCGTCTTCCTCGCGTCGCCAGTCTCAGAGCTCCGCCGCCGCCGTCGTCTTCTGCATCACCCTTGGCCGCTGCATCAACTTGAATGCACCAGAAAGCCGCGGCGACCTTCCGCGTCTTCCTCAGCTCTGGTAGGTCTTCTGTTCTTCTCAACATAGATCTGATCTAGGGCTTCGTGTTCTTGTGGTGTTCATCACTTGTTCATACTCATGTACTAGCTCCTGGATGCACATGTGAACCCTTGCTTTGTGTAGCGGTAACTTTCAGTATCCGCCGCTAGTTTCCTGCCCAAAACCATAGATCTCACATATACTTCTGCTCATTGATTCAATACTGTTCTGCTTTGATCTTCGACTATTTTTCTTATTTTCTGAACTTGCTTTAGATCCAATGCCGTAATAAGATCTTGTGAAACCTGTTTCTGCATACTTAACCATCCACAATCTCAACTGCTTCAATGTTTAGGTCAGGCGGTTTAACCTTATAGAAAATTTTCCAAACTGGTATATGCCATTAGTCCCCCTGTTGAACCGCTAGATGTAGGTTGCTTCATGAAACTCCGGTTTAGATAGGGCTGTTTCCGGTTTAACATTGTACATACCAGTGCATTTTAATCAATGCATTTTTGAACCGGGATCTTTTACCTTGTAGATTCCATCATGGCCAAGCAAGTGTATGAGTGCAATTGGGTTCCTTCTCGCGTCACAGAGGCTGAACTAGACGATTTAGTCCTGATTGGTGCTTTAGGCAGTAATGATACAATCCATTGGAGGGCTCCTGGCAAAGAATGCCCTCCCACACCTCGAGAAGGAGAGGTTGTTGTTTTCGTAGATCACTTAGCCCGGGGCTTTAAGCCGCCCGGTTCTAAATTTTACCGGGATGTCTTAGCCGATTTCCAGCTCCATCCACAAGATACTGGCCCCAACTCTGTTACAAATATGTGTCACTTCCAAGTGCTCTGTGAAGCGTTCTTTCAAGAGGAGCCCACGGTGGAACTGTTCAGAGACCTATTCCATCTAAACCGTCGTACTGAATTTACTGACGGCTCCAATACGGAGTTGGGTGGTGTGGCGATTCAGAAAAGGAAAGAGGTCACATACCCTCACGCAAAACTGCATAGCCACCCCAAAGAATGGAATCAGACATGGTTCTACTGCAAAGACACCTCCCCTGCTAGTGAGAATCCCTTGCCTGGCTTTCGACCGGAGCGGCTCAGCAACACACACCCTTCTCCACAAAGATTGACTGCACATGAGAGAAGTAAATATGCTCCTCAGCTATCAAAGCTCAGAGCTTTTATGGCCAACGGTTTAACAGGGGTTGACCTTGCTCGCTGTTGGATATCATGGAGCATACTGCCTCTTAGTCTGCGCTCCGGTTTGATGTGCCAGTATACTGACCGTGTTGATGACCCACTGCAACACTCAAGACTCCAGCTCTCTGGAGAAGAAATCACAGAGGCTGTGCGTAAGATACTGAATGAACCAGAACACATCTGCGCCAGAACCGGCCTGCTTCCCTTCTGTGCCACCAACAAACCACCAGCTGTAAGACTTTGACTTTTCCCTTTACTAAATCTGTTATTGATATGTCTGGTCATTGTTTTTAATATCAGTGTCTGCATAATCAGGGCGATGATCCGTTTTGGAGCAAAAAACTGCCGCAGGAGAAGCCAGAAAAACCAGACAAACCGGAAAGAGCAACCCGACAAAAGACTAAAGCTGTGTAGAAGACTGCCCATAGGAAAAGAACCACTGCCTCTTCTAATCCGGCTCCTGACGATGAGGTTGATAATCCGGACTTTGAGGTAGAGCTTGACTCACTTGGTTTATTTTTCATGCGTCTTATTGATGATGATATTTGTCAGGATGATGTCGAAGCCAGCCACGCGGATGTTGCCGAGGTAATTATTCTCTCTTCCGATTCAGAAATTTTGCCTTCACAAAAAACCCGTCAGGCAAACCGGAAAGTTAAATTTTCGCATCCTCTTGCTTATTTGGATCCTAAACTTCTTATGAAGACACAACAACACGAAGCTCGCCGCACCACCCGGCACAGCGGCCAGGTAGTTACCTCCGCCGGTTTACCGAACAGTCCGGTTCGGAAATGCCATTCCGAGGTCTCTAATTTGCTTGTCAGTGCTTGTCCTAAAGCGGGCTGCTTTCGTCAACCTCTTACTCCGTCTGACTCCAATTATCAGGTTACTTCCCACTCATCTTCTGGCGAGTCATCGGCTACTCAGCTCCCACCGCTCAAAACTGTGTTTGGGTAAGCTATAATTATTGTGATGTTTGCAGTACATTGCCTTAGAACATATTCTGTATTTGATTTTGTTATCCTTCTCAGGGCCAAACCTAGGCCAAGCAAGAAGGCCCGCCTGGACAAAGCGGCCGAAGAGGATGTCGTTCTTGAAGCGGACAAGACACCCAATGCTGAAGCGGCTATTCCTGAGGATATTCCCAACGATCGACCACAACAAAATGATGATCTTATTGCAGAAGAGAGACCTACTGACACCTCAGGTCCTACCCATCAGCCTATAGGTTCCATCCGGATTGAAAACTCCACCGGTCCAGCAAAGCCTACTGACAAGCCAACAGCTCCAGTGCAAACCGGCGGTACCAAAGATGATGAGGTTGTCATTACTGGTACTGGTCATACTGAGCCAAACAATCATGTCGCTTTATCCAAACATTCTGCCAAGGAAGAACTTTCTGCCTTTGGTAAAGGCAAGTGGAATGCTGATCTGACGACTTACGCTGCTCTGAACGCCCAAGATATCCATTCCGGCTATCTGAACCGGCTGTATACCAGCCGTGACTATGAAGCCGGTCTGGTCAACATGATGAAAGACAAATATGAGGTAATTTCCATATGCTCCTTCCTGCTTATATGCTTCCATTCCTGACTCTCTCAGCCCCCAAGGGCCGGTTTGGAATATTCTTTCAAACCGGGACTTAAATAATATAAATCTTGTTGCTTTGAAATTTGCCAATGTAGCCCCCAAGGGCCGGTTCAACTTTAGCGTAGTTAAACCGGTACTTTAAGTAATTGAAACTGCCGTATCAGAATATATATGATCAAATAGCCATTAGCCCCCAAGTGCCAAGTTGAATACTTGTATTGATCTTGGGACTTTGTAAACAATCGAAAGATGAAGGGGTAAACCGGAGGCCGCTTTAGATCAAATATGCATTAGCCCCCAAGTACTAAGCGCATAACTTGTTATGTGGTTGGTACTTGAATCCTTCTACCGATTTGTTGAAGCATATATCTGTATGCATGTAGGCGGAGCTGAAGACGAAAGAGAACCAAGTCATCGATCTTCAAGAAGCCTTGAAAACCCAACAAGCTGAAACCTCCAAAGCAAAAGAGGAATTGGCCAGTGCTTTAAGCGCCATGGAACAACTTAAGGAGAACTTCAAGAAGAAACGGGCGGACTGGGCCACTGAGAAATCCGCTTTGATCAAACGAGCAGAGGATGCTGAGGCTGCACTAAAACCAGTGGCAGATGAACTGACCAGCATAAAGCGGCATGTGCATGCCATGACTGCTGCTATCTTTGGTAAGCCAGCTTTCCTACTGAATTGGCTCTGCCTTCAGACAAAGTCGCCGGTTTATTAACCCTTTATGGTATTTCAGGGACACGCATTGGTCACTTGGGGTCAGATGTACGGAAGAAGCTAAAAGCCGCCTATACATTAGTTGAACAATTGTATACTGGTGCCCAGCGGATCATCTGTACCGCCTCTCATAACAAACCGGCGCCTACTTTGATTCAAGATACTCTGATGAAACTGTCGGTGCTTCCTGCCCGGATTGAAGAGCTAAAGAAATCTGCTGCTCGAACCGGCGCAATCAATGCTTTAATCCGGGCAAAAGCCTGGGTGCCGGATTTTGATCCTGTTGAAGCGGCTCAGGGCTATCCCAGCTTGAAGGAAGACGGATCAGAATTCGGTGAAGCGGATCTGTGAGCGATAAACCGGGAGGTGCGTCCACTAGCTTGTCAGTTGGCTGAGGAAGCAGACTTGTCTTGTTATCAAGCGCAATATGACAGTCAGAACAAGCGAATAGCTGCGCCAATCCATGAATCGGAAAATCTGATTCCTCCAATCCGTAAGCATACTTATGCTCCCGATATTGACCCGTCCTTGCTGATCCACGATGAAGCTGTTTTTCAAGCATTAATGGGAATCGACTGGACAACTGTGGATTTCCAGCCACTGGGTAGGGATACGGAGGCTGAAGCGGCGCAGGACGACCCACAACCATCAGGCCAGGCTGGTGACCAAGCTTGAACCGGACGCCGGTTTAAAACTGCTTCTTCTTCGCGAAAAACAATTATATTATTATGGGCACCATGTTGCCTTGTAATAGGCTAGCTGATACCTTTGATGTTGATATGCCTTCGTGCATAATTTGTTCTTCCTGTGGCAATGAACTTTCCAAACCACTTTCTGAAATGAAAAATTCGTCAAGTGCCACCGCGGTTATACCGTCAGGTGGAATATGATGTCTGCATATATGAAATCAAAATAAAATTTTAAGTATGACCAAATTTTGAGATACATAATACCTGCCGTCATTGAGCGTGAAGTTGGCTTGGCTAATCTTGAAGCGGAGTTTTGCAAACCGATACCGTTGGAGGAGATAACAACTCCTGTATATATATATATATATATATGACGCTGGTTTACCATGTAAACCGTGCCGGGTTATAATAAACACCGTGTTACTCCATAAGAGGATGTTAACAACACGGATCAAACCGGTCAAATAGCCTCCGGATTGACGTGAACTGTGTTCCGTCAATTGAAAAAAAATTTGTCGGTTTAAGAAACACAATGAAAAGCAAAAAAAAAACCCTTCAAAGAAAAGTGTGAAGCAAAAGAAAAGTTTTATTTAACCTGATCAAATGGCGTTACCATGGCTAAACACGACCAAGTTCCCGTTAGGTGTAACTATGGTTCTAGTCAGCCAGGTCCCCAGATGAAACCGTGGCATTTATGCCGACCAAATGGCGTGGTCATGGTTCGGGTTCGACCAAGCCCCCAAGTGATTCTGTGGCCTTAGGCCGACCAAGAGACATGACTGGTTCAGACATGACCAAGTCCCCAAGTGATCTGGTGGCTTTCGCCTATCAAGAGGCATGGTATTGGTTCGGACACGACCAATCCTCCAAGTGATATAACATGATGCTTTTAGCAAAGCGAACTCAAGGGGTAAACCGGAGGCCGCTTTAGAGCAACTCCGTGTAACCTCACATGATGTAAAAGAACAGATACCCCGCTTTAGCTGAGGTTCCGGTTTATTATATTTAATCATAATATATACATTGTCGTAATATGTACATAAGTATAGCCAATGGCTCAGGTGTAGTAAGGCCGAAGATGAGCTATATTCCACGGCCTGTTAGTCTCCTCCTCTGATGTACGTGAGTCCTTATGCTCTCGAATATCGATCAGATAGTACGACCCATTGTGCAGATTCTTGCTGACCACGAAAGGCCCCTCCCAAGGTGGGGATAGCTTATGCATGTTAGTCTGATCTTGGATGAGCCGAAGCACCAAATCTCCTTCCTGAAAGGTTCTGGTTCTGACCCGGCGACTATGATAACGACGAAGATCCTGCTGGTAAATCGCCGATCGGGTGGCTGCGATGTCACGCTCTTCATCCAACCGGTCCAAAGCATCTTGCCGTGCTGTCTCATTGTCCGCTTCAATATAAGCTGTGACACGAGGTGAATCATGCCGGATATCACTGGGGAGAACCGCCTCCGCTCCATAAACCATGAAGAACGGTGTGTATCCTGTTGATCTGTTGGGTGTTGTATTGATACTCCATAGCACAGATGGTAATTCTTCTACCCAACAACCCGGCGTTCTCTGCAAAGGAACCATAAGCCGGGGCTTGATGCCTCTCAAGATCTCTTGATTAGCTCTTTCTGCTTGACCATTGGACTGTGGATGTGCCACTGATGAAACGTCGAGCCGTATGTGCTCTCGTTCGCAGAACTCCTTCATAGCACCTTTGGATAAATTGGTACCATTATCTGTGATAATACTGTGCGGAAAGCCAAACCGGAAAATCACCTTTTTGATGAACTGAACCACCGTGGCCGCATCACACTTGCTAACAGGTTCTGCCTCCACCCACTTTGTAAACTTGTCAACCGCCACTAGGAGGTGGGTCTTCTTATCTTTGGACCTTTTGAAAGGCCCAACCATATCCAGCCCCCAAGTCGCAAACGGCCAAGTAATCGGAATCATTCTCAATTCTTGAGCCGGTACATGAGCGCGCCTTGAAAACCTTTGGCAACCATCACACCGTCTGACCAGATCCTCCGCATCAGCATGAGCAGTTAACCAATAAAAACCATGGCGAAACGCTTTATCCACCAGAGACTTTGAACTGGCGTGGTGACCAAAATCTCCTTCATGGATCTCACGCAAAA
This sequence comes from Triticum urartu, assembly GCF_003073215.2. Taxonomy (NCBI): domain Eukaryota; kingdom Viridiplantae; phylum Streptophyta; class Magnoliopsida; order Poales; family Poaceae; genus Triticum; species Triticum urartu. The sequence continues at coordinate 101,386,635 of NC_053024.1, forward strand.
TTTCACGGCCTTCTTCAGGAGACACACAGCGTTGGAAAGCCCCTGATATACTGCAATGATGCAACTCGCCGTTGATGATAGCCATGGACTTGGATCGCCGGATTATCTGCCTTGCTAGAATTTCATCCTCTGGCAACTCACCCCGGTTCTTGTACGCCAGGTAAGGAAGTGTCCAATCCGGAATAACATGAAGAGCCGCCACCAATCGAGCCTCCGGATCAGGAATAGCCAAATCCTCTTCACCAGGGATCTTGACCAACGGGTTGTGCAGCACATCCAGAAAAACATTGGGTGGGACCGGTTTGCGCTGAGAGCCCAGCCGGCTTAAAGCGTCTGCCGCTTCATTTTTCTGCCGGTCCACGTGATCCACCTAATATCCTTTGAAATAACCTGCGACAGTATCCACCTCATGACGATATGCTGCCATGAGTGGGTCCTTGGAGTCCCAACTACCAGACACTTGCTGGGCCACAAGGTCTGAGTCACCGAAGCACTTAACTCGACTTAGATTCATCTCCTTAGCCATCCGGAGACCATGGAGCAAGGCTTCATACTCAGCTGCATTGTTAGTACAAGGGAACATTAAACGGAGAACATAACAAAACTTATCACCTCGTGGGGAAGTTAATACGACTCCAGCCCCCGAGCCTTCCAACTGCCTGGATCCGTCAAAATGGATGGTCCAATACGTATGATCCGGCTTTTCTTCAGGTGCTTGCATTTCTGTCCAATCATTGATGAAATCGACAAGTGCTTGAGACTTAACCGCTGTCCGAGGCACATACTTCAAACCGTATGGCCCTAGCTCTATGGCCCACTTTGCAATCCGGCCAGTTGCTTACCGGTTCTGGATGATATCTCCCAAAGGAGCAGAACTGACCACCGTAATTGAGTGCCCTTGGAAATATTGTTTAAGCTTTCGGCTTGCCATAAAGACTCCATACACCAGCTTCTGCCAATGCGGATACCTTTGCTTGGACTCAATGAGCACCTCGCTGATGTAATAAACCAGAAGTTGAACCGGATGCTCCTTACCTGCCTCCTTTCGCTCTACCACAATAGCTACACTGACCGCCCGAACATTAGCAGCAACATATAGCAGTAACGGCTCCTTGTCAACGGGAGCAGCGAGCACAGGCGGATTGGCCAATTGCCGCTTTAAGTCCTCAAACGCTTCATCAGCAGCAGAACTCCAGACAAACCGATCCGTCTTTTTCAACATCTGATACAAAGGGATTGCCTTCTCACCCAGGCGACTGATAAACCGGCTTAGCGCAGCAATCCTGCCTGCCAGGCATTGAACATCGTTGATACACTTCGGTTTAGCCAGGGAGGTGATAGCTGTGATCTTCTCCGGATTAGCCTCAATTCCCCTGTTGGACACTAGAAACCCAATAGCTTGCCTGCCGGTACACCAAAAACACACTTGTCCGGATTTAGCATCATCTTGTATGTTCTCAGATTATCAAAGGTTTCTTTCAAATCATCAATCAGAGTCTCCTTCTCCCTGGATTTAACCATGATATCATCCACGTAAGCATGTACATTACAGCCAATCTGCTTGTGAAGACAATTTTGTACACACCGTTGGTAAGTTGCCTGGGCACTCTTGAGCCCGAGGGGCATAGACACATAGCAGAAGGCTCCAAAGGGAGTTATAAATGTTGTCTTCTCCTGGTCCTTAACTGCCATTTTGATCTGATGATAGCCAGAATACGCATCCAAAAAACTTAGACGCTCACAACCCGCCGTAGCATCAATAATTTGATCAATACGGGGGAGGGCAAAAGGATCTGCTGGACAAGCCTTATTAAGATCTGTGTAATCCACACACATGCGCCAGGTGCCGTTTTTCTTGAGGACCAGCACTGGATTGGCAAGCCACTCAGGGTGAAAAACTTCAATAATAAAGCCAGCTGCTAAGAGCCTGGCTGCCTCTTCTCCAATCGCCTTGCGCCTTTCTCCGTTAAACCGGCGTAGGAACTGTTTCACCGGTTTGTATTTAGGATCCACATTAAGTATGTGCTCAGCGAGTTGCCTCGGTACACCTGGCATGTCAGAAGGTTTCCATGCGAAAATGTCCCGATTCTCACGGATGAACTCGATGAGCGCACCTTCCTATTTCGGATCCAAGTTGGCACTGATGCTGAACTGCTTGGACGAATCGCCAGGTACGAAATCAACAAGCTTAGTCTCTGCTGCCGATTTGAACTTCAGGGCCGGATCATGCTCCGTAGTTGGCTTCTTCAACGGAGTCATGTCCGCCGGATCAACATTGTCTTTATAGTACTTCAACTCCTCGGTGGCACAAACCGACTCTGCATAAGCCGCATCTCCTTCCTCGCATTCCAAAGCGATTTTGCGGCTTCCATGAACCGTTATTGTCCCCTTGTGACCCGGCATCTTGAGCTGCAAATACACATAACAAGGCCGATCCATAAACTTGGCGTATGCCGGTCGCCCAAACATGGCATGATATGGACTTTGGATTTTCACCACCTCAAACGTCAATGTCTCCGACCTGGAATCATGATCATCCCCAAAGGCCACTTCCAGAGCTATCTTACCAACAGGGTATGCTGATCTGCCAGGCACTACACCGTGGAATACTGTATTAGACGGTTTGAGATTCTTATCTGTTAGCCCCATACGTCGGAAGGTCTCATAGTACAGGATGTTAATACTGCTCCCTCCATCCATGAGCACCTTGGTAAACTTATAACCTCCCACCTGAGGCGCCACCATCAGAGCCAACTGACCCGGATTATCGACCTGGGGTGGGTGATCTTCTCTGCTCCATATGATCGGCTGTTCAGACCAACGTAGACAACGGGGTATGGCCGGTTCAACAGAGTTGACTGCCTGCCTCTGAACCTTCCGGTCTCGCTTGTCCAAGCTAGTGGTAAAGACATGGTACTGTCCACCACTCAACTTCTTTGGGTTGCTCTGGTAACCCGACTGCTGCTGCTGCTGTTGTTGGTTGTAACCACCCTGGTTGTTCCGATTATTTTGACCATTATTTCCGCCCGGATTACCATTAAACCCTGAATCGGAACTTCCTCCACCGTAACCCGGCCCAGACCCTGAGCCATTGCCAGATTCGTGATCATACCGTAAATTATTAGAATTCTTGAACTCCTGCATAATAAAGCAATCCTTCCAAAGGTGGTTTGCTGGTTCCTCCTTCGTCCCATGCTTTGGACAGGGCTGGCTTAGCAGATAGTTTAGGCGGTTTGGGTTAGGGTTGGGTGCCCCACTACGATTTCTTGGCCTACCCTTGCGTCGCTGGCCATTGTTCTGTGCGTTGGTATTAGCCACAAAGTCCATGTTACCGTCCGCTTTACGCTTGCCTCCTCCGCCATTGCCTACCCAATGATGCTGCTGACCTTTGGAGCTGCTGTTCTTCTTTCCCTTCCCTGTCTTGTCATCATCAGATTCGGGATCCTTGGTACTATCAGAATCAGCATATTTCACCAAAGCGGCCATGAGAGTCCCCATGTCGGTGCAATGACGCTTCATCCGTCCCAACTTCAGCTTCAGGGGTCTAAACCGGCAGTTGCCCTCTAGGGTTAATACTGCAGTGTCAGCGTTGATGCGGTCTGAGGAGTGCAACACTTGTGAAACCTGGCGCACCCAATGAGTCGTTGATTCTCCTTCCTCCTGGACACATGCAGCTAAGTCCACTATCGACATAGGCTGTTTACAGGTATCTTTGAAATTGCTGATAAACCGGGCCCGTAATTGGGCCCATGAACTGATAGAATTAGCCGGTAAGCTTTTTAACCAAGTACGGGCCATTCCTTCGATCATCATGGTGAAGTATTTTGCACACGCCGGGTCATCCACATCGAGCATCTCCATGGCCATCTCATAGCTCTCCACCCATGTCTCTCGAGGTTGATCCACCGTGTAATTTGGTACCTTGCGCGGGCCTTTGAAATCCTTGGGCAGGTGCACGTTACGTAAAGCGGGGATAAGGCAAGGCACACCCAAAGAACTGGAAGTAACACCAGGTTCAGTCAAGGTGGTTGGATGAACCGGCGTGAGCTTCCGAGCCTGATGCTGTGCGGCTAACTCGGCCTCCTTGCGTGCGCGAGCCCGGTCCACCACTCCCTGAGTGTCATCAGCACCACCCGCCGGGTTTTTGTCCCAGGGTGCCCCACGTCGTTCATTACTCGACCCTGCCGGTTCATCCATATGTCTGCTATAGCTCCGGCTTGGACGAGGGGTCAAGTGGATCCGGTCGCGGTTGTACGAGTATGCTTCCTGTTGGGCCAAAGCGGTCCTCAGAAGTTCCTTGACCCGCCGTGTCTCTACTGCCTGTGACGAGTCACCTTCAATTGGAATGGCCTCCAGCCATGCAGCAGTGGCAACAAGATTGTCCATTGGGTTGGAGTAGTGACCCGGGGGTGTTAAAGCAGCCTGAGGTACAACGGTGTTTTGACGAGGCGGGTCGATCTGACGAGGCTGAACCGGTGCACCGGTCCCAGGGGCTTCTGCCCGGTTCCCCTCCAGCGGATTGCCGGCTCTTGGCCCTAGAGTGTTGAAAAGGTCTCTGGCCTCGAAAATCGGAGGTAAGCGGGATCGGTGCTTCCTCCTCATGACTTCATGTGATGCGCTCTGGTCTAACATAAGCCTGTAGGCCTGTGCGTCTAAAGCAGCCCGCTCTGCGGCCATCCTGGTGTCCTCAGCCGCCAGATCCGCCTTGGCCTGGGTGATCTGTTCCTTTACCTTTGCAATCTCCGTATTGTGAACGTCCTGATCTGGCGGATTAACTTCCGCCATAAGCATAGCCAACGCATCAAATAGCTCTGATAGAACCTGAGCCGGCGGGCGCACAGGGCCTCCTGCCCCGGCGGCCGTCGCTGTTGCTGAACCGGAAATCGTTGCCGCAGCTGTCGAAGAATGAAGCATTGCTTGTGTTCCGGTCATGAATATTCCAACCCGGTTGGGCAGATCAGAGGGGTCCGGAATACTGTCGCCATCGGAACAGCTCCCAATCTGGCCATCTTGTAGCTGATAAAGAGATTCAGTTTCTCCGGTCGAAGACTCGTCACCGGAACAAATGACACTCGCCCCGTGAAATCCCGATCCGTCCTCATGACTTCCTCCATGGATGACTCCCACGAAGGCACGTTTCATGGCCGGTTTAACCCGGGCGGATTGCGCACGCTGAGCCGTCTCGACGAGGTCGGTGAAGATGTCCGGCTCAGGGCCCGGTTCACCGATCTTACCAATGAAAACGTGAATGCTACCAAAGGGGACCCGGTACCCGTACTCAACTGAGCCGGCCTCGGGGCCCCAGCCTGCGTCGTCGATGTAGAGCCTGCCGCGACTACTCTTAGTCATCCAGCCTACAGCATAGCCCTCGAGTCCTTCAAAGCTGCCCTCCAAGAACCGGAAACCATCGTGCGATAGCCCCACGGTGGGTGCCAACTGTCGTGGTTTTGTCACGGCAGATGTCCTAGAGAAAGGACTTAGTCGTGGAGCCATCGCGACGGGTTAGCTTGAAGGGGTTAAAGCGGACACAAGGACGCAAGAGAGTTTATACTAGTTCGGCCCCTTCGAGGAAGGTAAAAGCCTACGTCTAGTTATTATGGAATTGATGGGGTTTCGATGACTAGGGAGCAAACAAGCTTCGCCTATGTCTCGAGTTGTTGTCTGTTGTCCCTGAACCGCCGCCAGGTCGCCCCCTTATATACACGGGTGACGCCCGCCGGTTCAGAGAGTCCGAACACTGGTTCATACTCGTATCCGGGTTGGTCCCTCCTTGTTCCTAACTTACAGTACAAGTATATGCACAAACGTCGATGTACGGCTACAGGTTGTAAACCGACTACGGGCCCTGGGCCTTTATCTGCCTCTTTAGGCTTTAACACCTTTGAACTACTGATGAAGTTAATCCGGCCCAGGTAGGCCGGTTTATGCCCAGTAGTAATATCCCCAACACCAGTCGACTATCCTGGGGTCACCTGGTCTTTACAGTAAAACCAAGTCGACTGCCACCCACAGACTGACTCGGGAAAAGTGATAGACGGAAAGGAACTTTTTCCCCTCATCTGGATCGCCAGACCCCCGCACAGCTGGATCACCTGCGTCCGTTCGTCACTCTACTTGGCCTTCTTGACCGACTGAGAGCGGCAAGTGAAGATGTGCTTGAAGAGTCCCCAATGGGGGCGGCAACCTAAGAAGTTTTCGCACAAGGAAACGAAAGCAGCAAGATACACAATAGAATTGGCAGTAAAGTGATGGAGCTGCGCTCCGAAGAAGTTCAAGAAGCTTCGGAAAAAAGGATGAGGAGGCAGAGAGAATCCACGATCGATATGGGTGGCGAGGAGGACACACTCACCATCAAGAGGCTGGGGTTCGACTTCTTTCCCCGGGAGGCGCGCAGATTCATGGGGAATGAATCCCCCCTCGACCAGATCATCGTGATCATCCTGCCGAATCACCGACGGCATCCAGTCGCCCTGGATCCAATCCTTGGGCATAGCAGTCCTCGAGGAAGATCCGCCCCGAGCGGACTTCTTCCCCTTCCCCTGCACCGCCGCCTTCTTCGCGCGCTCCAGAGCCGACGTCTTCTCCTTCACCATCGTCGCCGGCGAAGCTCGAACAGACCTACGGCACCAAGGTGGGAGCGGAGGTGGCGGAGGATCTTGTGAAGGAAGGGGGAAAAGTGAAGGCGCACTGTTCGGGGGTCCCGAGCCGGCAGCTTATAAGAGGTCGCTTCCGAGTGGCTAACTGGTAGGCCCAGGCAATCCCGTCAAATCCCGCAACGGGCGCGCGCGGTACGTGGCGAAAAAGGTGGCGCGGGGATCGAGGAGCTTCCGTCCTATCCCATCCGATTACTGCGGCCGCCCCCGTCCCGCGTGCTTCCCGAAGTTCAAATCCCGCAAAATCCGCGGGCCGCAGAACAACTCGTCAAACAGAAGATCCCTTTCACACCGTCACTCGGAACTTCACAAGTAAAGAAATTCACTCGACAAGAGGCCAAGAATGGATCAAGGCGACTGAAAGAAGTTGACGACATCATCCGTGACAATTGATCCAAAACAAGACGCTCATATAACATGAAGAACCAGTCGGAAAGATCCCCAACTCCTTCCCCACTCGAACCTCGATCCATTCGGGGGCTAATGATGAAGCTATGTACCTAGGATAGGGGCATGGACCTGTCCTAAGTACCCTACCCAAGGACATCCCTAGAAGAAGTCACCTTTCAATCGACTTGGAGGTATCCCACTCGACGGATTCAAGACACTCGACCACGAAGCAATCACTCGACCAAATTCCAACCACTCGACTGCCAGGAGATCTAAAGTCACCCTGCATGCAAACGGTCGGTCATTAAGTAGCTTTTATGGTCATCATAGCACTTTATTAGGGGCGTTACCAGTAACCCCCAGTCTTAATGTACTTCAAACCTTGCATTACTGAGGGCTGGAGGGGCCTGGCGAACTCTATATAAGCCACCCCCTCCTCAGTATCAAGGGTTGGCACCCCTGTTATTCATACACACATAATTCAGTCGACCGCCTCTGGGCACCGAGACGTAGGGCTGTTACTTCCTCCGAGAAGGGCCTGAACTCGTAATCCTCGTGTGCTTACAACTCCTCCATAGCTAAGATCTAGCCTCTCCATACATACCCCCCTACATCACTATCAGAGTTAGAACCACGACAGTCGGTACATTGAATGTACTGGCTAATTCACACCATAGAGAAATGATGAACAATGGCTATCACTACATGCAAATATGGCTGGTGGAAAAGCTCTATGGTTATAAGGTTTTTGTGAAAAGCCAATTTTTCCCTACTGCAAAGGAATAAATTTTTTATTTAACTATCATGGTGGTTGTTGAACATTGAGAATGGTTGACAGCATTCTCAATCCCAATTAAGTAACATCATTAAACCCAACAAAATTAATTTAAAGTAACATGATGAGATTCACATGATAATCCAGGTACTAGATACTCAAGATGTCCATAACCGGGTGATAGCCTTTTCCATTTGATGATGTGTGTTAATGTTGCCATCAGATGTGTGTTAAAGTTGCCATCTTATTCCGACATTCTGCAGTTCAGCCCACATATGATAGCCTTTTCCATTTGATACCAATGCATACATATGTAGTGTAGCTCCTTGCTTGCGAGTACTTTGGATGAGTACTCACGGTTGCTTTACTCCCCCTTTTTCCCCCTTCCTATACCCAATTGCTACGACCAGACGTTGGAGCCTAGGAGCCAGACGCCATCGTCGACGACTACTACTACTACACAGGAGGTGCCTACTACTACGTGCAGCCCGCTGACGACGACCAGGAGTAGTTTAGGAGGATCCCAGGCAGGAGGCCTATGCCTCTTTCGATCTGCATCCCAGTTTGTGCTAGCCTTCTTAAGGCAAACTTGTTTAACTTATGTCTGTACTCAGATATTGTTGCTTCCGCTGACTCGTCTATGATCGAGCTCTTGTATTCGAGCCTTCGAGGCCCCTAGCTTGTAATATGATGCTTGTATGACTTATTTTATTTGTAGAGTTGTGTTGTGATATCTTCCCATGAGTCCCTGATCTTGATCATACACATTTGCGTATATGATTAGTGTACGATTGAATCGGGGGCGTCACAAGTTGGTATCAGAGCCGACTGCCTGTAGGAATGCTCCTTCTACACTCCTTGGCCGAAGTTGAGTCTAGACATTACAAATTTTTTTACTAACATGGCTGTGTGCCTTACGGGCCCACGTCGCCATCTGGGTGGTATTAGGATCTTTTACTCCTCGATCCTAACTCTGGGATTCTGATCTCTCTTCTATTCGGGTTAAATGATTTTGCTAACTCTAACTCTAGGTTCTCGTAATTACTTTCTTCCGTAGAGCCCCTTATTATAGATGATCGCCTGCTGCACCAGAAGATTTCGAAGATACTCTCCGATATTCTCTCGAGGCTTTGTGCCCGTTGCTTTTGCAATTACCTACCACCGAAACATCCCTATGGATAAATACTTACACATCTTGTCTGTCGTTCTTACTTTTATTTCCAGTCGATCTTGTTATTACAAGATACCCCGAGAATACTTTGTGCCTACTGCCTTGCAGTTCCTTGCCACCTGAATACCCCTATGAATAATTTCTCGCACTTATCGAGGATTCACTCATTCCTAGTTGATTCATGTATTTCACAATAGTCTTGAAAATACCATTCGATCTTCCAAAAATCTTCGGCAGCCTATTGCTCTTGAAATCCTTGCATGCTTTCATTGCGGTTAATCCCATAAGTCTAGTAATCTTATTGGCATCCTTTGACACTATCATTTTGAGTCTGTTGATTCTATATGTGTGTGAATGCACGCAATCATCAGTTGATCCTTATAAATTATCTTTCCGTCTCAGATGTCTTTCGAACATGAACTGGTTCTCGGCCAATCAGATTGCCATTGTTTGTACCCCTAAGTCTATTCAACTTATCCATCCTTGATCAGAGCGTTTGCTCCTGATCCCTTGATTTGAAAATGATAATTCCTTTTTTATTTAAACGTTGAATTATTCAGATGTTCTATAAACCGATGCATTTGCATTCTTTCTTCCTCTGATTGGGTATCAATACTCACATCAGCTCCATTGTGGATCGCCATATCCACTGTTGGATTATTATCCGACAGTGTCCTTCATAATTAATCACCTTGTGAGTTCTTTCTTTGATACATAATGCCTTTGGTAAATTGTATCCTCTCCTTTTGTCAACCATGCTCTATTTTCGAGCTTGTGTTAGTTACTCTTGAAGCTTGTCGTATATGTTTCTAAGATACCCTGATGGGTTGAACCTATACCTTCTCTAAAACCATGTGAACCCGAAAGTTTTCATGAGTCATATTCCCCTGGTGATTTACCAGATAAAATTTTAACACTACAACTCCATCGAAAATGAGGAGTGAATGATAGGTTATGCATTGGAGAAGTGGGAGTCGACCTTGAACTTTGTGTTCATGCCCATGGACACGATGTAGATCTTGTCATGAAAGCTTCTCGTAACAATAATTATCCCCTTGATATAATTTCATCTTATATCTGGGATTTGGTCTTTTGCTATCGTGGTTTCCGACCATATTGTTCTTCTTTGATCCAAATTTCTCGGACAAGTTCAAACACTTGTCTTCTGGAGAGCAATAACCTAGTCCAACCTCTACTTTGATCTGTCATCGAGTATTACCCCCATGGTATCTCGAAATTATCATGGAACTGCATAACTTCTTATGAGTTCTTCATCAAGTACTACATTCTCACTGATTCCAATTTTTCACGGGCTCTGAGTTATTAAACACTCAAAGGCACCAATAACTGAACCGAGTATGCACTATGGTTCAACAACTTTTAGTAATCTTCTTTACTTACGAGTCTGTACCCGATCACGTCATTCCTAGCCTGATCGGCTAGCACAATTTTGGACGATGAGGTAACCTTACGCCGATCTTCCTCATCATGTCATTTCGCCTTGAACACCAAGCTTGATTTCGAGTTCATGCCATACTCTTGGTTCCAATAATCTTTCACCTCATCATTCCTTGGACTTGATGTCGTCGCTGATCGATTACATCTTCATGAAATCTCGCGACAAATGTATCGTGAACATCATCAACATTCTGAGCTCTTCCAAGATATCTATCGAATTCTTGATGAGAAATACCGCCCTTTGCTCTCGATGATTTGTGTTATCATCGACCACTTTATTGCCTTTCGTTCAACACAAACTTGTTCGTGCTTTGTGATATACCTTGAGATCCTTGCTATCCAGCAATTGTTCTTCTTTACCATAGAGTATTACCATCTTTTATGTCAAGAATGTCATGAGGATTACTCCACCTCTTAAGAATTCTTGGTATAGTGATTCACCATTCTTTCTTGGTCCCCGTGTTGATTCCAACAAGTGAACAGTTCATTTTAAGTTAATGTTGGTCGTTCATTCTTAGACTATTGATTATTGAATCACCATGCTCACATTGGTCGTGCAACCCAACCCATATTCCGGGCGCACCTTTTAACCAATGTTTAATTGTGTGTGTTTTCCTTGAGCATACTTCATTATATCATTTGATCTGACAAATGCTATCTCCTTATCCACATAATTGTGGAGATCCATCTTTTTGGATACCTAGTTGAACTAGTAAGTGTGCACGTGCAACACACGTTTTAAATGTTGACCAATTAAAAATCATGCTGGTACAAAATAAAATAAATATTTCAGAAAAACATAGAAATTCAAACGGAGACACCATTGTGTGATGTTGTTGCAAATAGAAGTTAATGTTGTTTCATCCATCCTGTGAAAGAAGAAGATTACACCTGATTATGATTCAAAGCCAACCTTGTGATGTGTTCACTTAGTGGAGATGCAATCCTACAATTGGTCTTGATATCCTGGTGTAAGCTATTGACAAAAGCCGAGAAACAAAATATAAGGGAGCTAGATCAAAATTTAGAGATGAGAATGCTCAAAGAAATTTGTTTCGCACAAACTTACCTTCAATCATATTGCAATATTGGCAAAAAAATAACAACACTGGAAGCGCATCTCTTTTCCAGGGTGGTCACAAGCCTCTCCAATTCGAACACACTGCAATTGTACATGTACAAAGAGTCAGAATGCGGAAGTTCTATGCTGTTAATTTTCAATTAAGCGAAGTCATGCACGATTTATCATGCTATACATGTTGGTACAAGAAATACTTTCATCAGTGACTACACTAAATGTTTAGTACGTGAGGCAAACTGTCGGGCGCACAACAGGGAGGCACAATTCCCATTTGCAAGTGTGCGCAAATTTTAATTTGGAAGCATAGAATGATCACATTATTAGATGCTATAATTGGACTCACTGACCATGATAATTTGTGAAAATTTGGAGTATCATGTCGCTATTGTGCTCGCCTGCTTGCTCTTCAAACAGAGCATCTCGTTGTAGTCCTCTGCACCAGATCACTCACATCAAATTGTTAGACACAGGTTGAAAGAACATAGCATGATAAAATATCCGCCTTTCAGGAAAATCATCACACACATACCATGCAAGCACCACATGAGACAATCAAGCCATATACCATGATTACGATACAAGTCCAAGCAAGCTTACACATACAACTTCCTGCTTATTCAAAGAGGATTCAAAACCGTCAAGTTGCAAAAACATAGGTTGTGGCATACTCCTTGTTTGATGCAATTGCTAAAAATATGAAAGGTCTGCCAAACATACATTCGTTAAATCAACTCGGATGATTCTGACGACAACCGTGGTATGAGCGGTTCCATTGGATCGCAAGGATGGGTGCCCCTGGCAACGCAAGCGTCGGTGGTGGCAGGGCTCCTCTCCTTGAGGAGCTGGACGTCAGGATTGTCTCACGAAATATGCACCTAACTGAACATGAATCGAACTTGAAAAGATCCATCACACACATACTGTTCCATGAGAGACATATTTATTTAAAGTAAACTGATATGAAGAAATAGCACTTATTATTGCCATTCTGCTTGTTCATGCAAGTGATTGTATCCACAACACATTATTACGTACCTTTATCGAATTTACGGCAACAACTGAAATCATTTTTACTAAGCTGATCCAATAAGAAGCAAGACTTAATAAATGACATGACTGCCATAAACTTAACAGTCGTCTTAACTCTACTTATGACTAATGAAGATTGGTTTCCCTGCAAGTATTAAGATTGTACCAGAACTGAATTAGTTATTTTAGTGCTAACAAATAAGCATAGAATTTAGTTATGTATAAATGATTCAGGACACACTTGTGAAGAATAAATTACTGAAGCAAGTTCTGGTTGTTGTTTCTTCAAATCAATTTTGTGAGTCTTTTTTTCAAACATGCATCTTATATCAGAAGACCGCCAAGAAGGCAAGCAAAATAAAGAAATTAAGAAGAGTATTATGCATGTAATCCTCCATAGCATATTTAAATCAAGCAAGCCACCTAACATAGCAAAGGATACCATTAAGAATAGCTACAAACAATCTTTTCCGCTTTTCATTATAAGCATACAACGCCGACTTGTCCACAAATTGCTGAGAAAATGCTAAATAGTAATCTGACCAGTAAGTTTATTGGCTCAAGCATCCAAGCCTAGACCATTACTTAGCATGAATTAATGGCTCAAGAGTAATCACGAATAGGCATACACAAAGGAGGATACATGCGTGAAACCACATGTGCTATCATTGCATAGGCATACACACAAACACCTATTGTGCTAGAACGAACATGGCAACATATATGACAAAAATCAGAAGGCAACTGAAGAAGATTGTATCAAGCAAGATAAAGGATGCACCCCCAATTTAACTCACCTATGTTTGATACATTTTGGCTAGCTCCAGCGGCAATGGCAGAAGCAGGGAGGAGCAGCACGGCGGTGGCAGCAGCAACAACAAAGGAGAGAAGGTGTTGCAACGACGATGGAAGAGAGACAGTAGAACCCAACGCAGCGCCAGCGGAGGGAGAGGACTGACCAGGAAAGCGACGGTCTTGGTGTCTGGGACAGCAACGAAGGCCATCATCGGCACGCTCGGGTGAGCCGGCAGTGACACACTGGGAACAGGCGGAAGAGCATGCTCCAGGCGCGCAGTGGCCAGCCGTGGGGTGCAGGCATGTGGCGTCCGCAGTGAACAGCCTGCCGTGGCGGTGGTGAACGGCCTGGCACTGCTACAGCGGATCCCCATGGAGAGTATACGGCGTGGTGGCGGGAGAGCCTCGCAAGGGGATTCGAGCGGAGGCGGTCGGCCGCGGTGGAAGTTGGGCGCGGCAGCGTCGGCGGTGGCGCGCACTTCTCCTTGAGGAGCTGGATGTCGGCCAGCTCCTCGCCTCCGGAGTAGGCGGCGTGGTCGACAGAGAACCTCGCAAGGGAATTCGCGCGGAGGCAGTCGGCCATGGTGGAGGTTGGGCACGGCAGCGTCGGCGGTGGTGGGCGCCTCTCCCGATCCGTGATTGTAGGGACTGGTTGTTCGAGTAGTCCTCTCCGGGTGAAGTACGGTCAGTCGTGGGAAATTGCTAAATGCACGCCACAAAAGTATTAGATCAATACTGAATGTTAGATTAAGAATTGTGGGACTAATCGTGTGGTGCTGATTAGTTTGTACGTTGTTGTGGGACTAATTACTGGGTGCACCTAAGAAAGTTCTTGTTTGATTGTTTAATAGTAGTGGAGATTATCGCTGAGTCCATCAGCCACCTCCTCATCCTCTCCTTGGTTTAATGATGAACTCTTGTTTCGGAGCCTTGCTTCCGTACGTTATTTCCCGAGAACTTTACAATGTCATCTCATGAATTTGTGTTGCACCTTTTCTTCTCAGGCCTCCTGAGTCTGAGGTATTTTGACACCATCAGATCTGAATCTCAGTCAGATATCATGGTGGGAACATATTTCCAAGAGTTATAATAAGGTGATGTCATGCCTAGCACACCTGCCCGGAGGACCTATATAGTTTCCTTTTTAGCAAGGTTCGCCATTCTTCCATGAGGAAATTGTAAGGCTTATTCTATAAGTTGTTCCTGATGGATCCTTTGTATAACATTTCGGTAACCACCGATGGACGAGAACTTTGCCTATTGGTCCGCCTCGTTCAATGAGTAGGAAAATGGTTATCTTCGTCCCTCGCCCTTGGTACCGACGTTGTTGCCAACATAATTGACAGGCTATCCTCTGACCGCCTTGCTTACATGGCCATGCAAGGTGTCAACGCCTTTCCTACTTTTAACCACATGGTGGGCCCATAACCCACAGGTCCCAGGATCGAAACCCGACTCTCCTATACCCCATGTTCCCAAGGTTGTTCCTCGCGCATGGCCTCGTATGTAATTCATGAGTCACCTTCCTAGTGATCTATTCTGGTATCAGACGCAATAATTATTCTCATTGCCCTGAAACCCTTTCACCTTCTGATTAGGCATCAAACGATTTCCTATCCGTTTGAAACTTCTCATGCGACCGTCATACTTTGCTCTTGATATTTTATTAAGTTTCAATTTGAGAGTTACTTTCTGCCACCTTCCCCGATGTTATCTACAAGCTAGACAACCTTGTAGAGGTCCATTCTCCTAGAATACCCCCTTATTCCTTCGTAAGTACGATGGAGTTCCCGAAGAAAGGAAGAAAACTTCATCATGATGCATTGATGCATAGGTATGAAGAAATCAACGCTATGGATCGACCTCTTCGAGAAGAGCAACCAAGACCGACAAGATTCGGTAAAATTTTGTAACCAGACCCTTTCCCCCTTAATCTACCTCTTAAATCTCGGGACGAGATTTCTTGTAGTGGAGGAGAATTGTGACGCCCGGATAATTAAGCTACAGTAATCCCTTGTTAATGGTGCCATGTCATCACATTACTGTTGCTAATCCTCGCTTGATCCAACTCTTAGTTCAAACTCAAATTCAAATTAAAGCTCAATATTCAAATTTCTCAACCATGCAAAATAAAATGTTCAAAGTGTGGGAAATATTCCATAACTAATTATGGTGGTGATCCAACACTTTGTAAAGTATTTAAATACTCTTTTGTGAATATAATAGTGATAAAAATAATTGTTAAATGCCTTTCCTAATTTATAAAATGTTAAACTATTTTTATTATGTGTGAAACTTTTTGTGGCTGTGGGTTATTTTGTAACTCAATTTATAGAGCCAGTCATATGTTTTAGTAAAGCTGCTTTTGCCTACTAAAATAATAGAAACATAGAGTAATAAAAAGAAAGAAAACCAAAACGTAACAAAAAAATAAATAAAAAGAACCGGCCTACCCCCGGGCTTTGGCCCACTAAGCCATCAGGCCGGCCCACCCTCACCGAACCCTCCCCTCTCCCCTGTTCACGCGACCAGGTCGCTACAGGGGCTTGGTCGCCGCCGCACCCTCTCGCCGACAGCGCCGGGAGGGGATAAGGGCGCCACGCCCCGACCCCTCGATCCCATCTCCCCATTCACCCACTCCATCATCCTCCACCTCCCTCTCCAGATGCGTCACCGACGAGCGTTGTTGTCGCCACCACCGTCGACCACCGTGGCGTTCGTCATCGTCGTCCCTCTCCTAGGCGTCCAGGGACCCCATCGTCCATGACTTCGTCGACTACGCCGAGCCGACGAGCCGGGGAACAGCCACCAAGCCGCCTGCTTCTTCTTCTTACCTGTCGGTCACCATGAACTCGCCGTCGCCCTTCCTCACCTTCGGACACCGCTGCAGCTACTAATCTTTCACCGGCCTCCGTGAGCCGCCCGGTGAGCTCACTCCCCTCCCCTGGCCTCGTCCATCTCCACGGCACCCGACCCGCACTCACACCGTCCAGTCAACGCACCCAACTCCGCTCGCGCCCATGCCCTTGACTCCGCTCGCCATGCCCTGCTGCTCCGAGTCAAGCCCCGTGCTCGCCTCGCCGTGGCCTCACGCACGCTCACCTATGCCTCGCCGCGCCCCTATTGTTCCACGCCGTGCGAGCTCCAGCCGAGCTCGCGGTTAGCCCGACCGCTGGCACGCGCGTAGCCGTACTGCTGCTGCTACTCAAACTACTATAGCTGCGCCTGCCCGGACTTGCGATCGCCGCTCGCCTACTGTCACCGTAGTCGTCTATGTTCGCCCGTGCGCAAGCACCGCCTCCGCCCTACCGCGTACCTCGTTGCCTCGCCCGCCTACAGCTGCGCGCGCCCCGCTTGCTAGTTCGCCATCGCGCGCCCACGCCCTGGTTGCCGCTGCGCCCGCATGCCCCGCGCTGGCCGTGCCTTGCGCGTGCGCACGCGCCAGCGTACCTACCTGCTGTCTGCTGCTACGACTTGCTACTCATCTGTTGTTTTCGATGCTAACTGATGCTTACTGTAGCTGTTAGCTAGCTTTTCTAATATTACGACGAGTAACCCCTGGACTGCCCTTAAACAATGACTAAACAACTGCTAACAGGAGCAAGAATATTATGGGCAGGTAGTACACTTGACAAGGTTCAAAACATCGCATTGGGCCAAATTCAAAAGATGTAAGGATTAAATCCTATGAAATTCACAAAATCCTATGTTCGTATATTTTAACAATTTCTGGAATTAACTTCAAGTGGCACTTTCAAATGTAGTTTTGATCAAGCAACTGAACGCTAACGTGGATGTCAATGACATTATCATGTAGATCACAGAAAGATGATAAAAATTGGTAAAGGGCACTAAGCTATAGGACGTACAGAACAATAGTTATAGCCTCCGGAAAACAGCTAAGTGATGTTTAAAAAACTGTCGAATTCAAAGACTTAGCAAAATTTTAGGGATTTTCGGAATATTTCTAAAACCTTGATAAATCATAGAAATTAATCTGTAACTCAGATGAAAAAGTTTTATACATGGAAGTTGCTCAGAACGACGAGATGAATCCGGATACGTAGCCCGTTCGTCCGTCACACATCCCTAGCATAGAAAAGACGCAACTTTCCCCTTTCGGTTTATCTGTCCGAAAACGCAAAACACCGGGGATAGTTTCCTGGATGTTCCCCCCTTTTTCACCTGTATCACTTAGTACCGCGACAGGTCACCCCTAGCACAACGTAATGCCACATCTTGCTTTTTGTTATATTGATTGCTCTGTTATTTATTGTGTTCCCCCTTCGTTGCTTCTTTCCGGTAGACCCCGAGACTGCCGGAGACCCCGAGTTCAACTACGGTGTTGACGACCCCTCTCTCTTGCCAGAGCAACTAGGCAAGCCCCCCCTTGATCACCAGATATCGCCTCTCTTCTCTATCTGCTTGCATTAGAGTAGTGTAGCATGTTACTGCTTCCGTTAATCCTATCCTGATGCATAGCCTGTCCTTGCTACTACTGTTGTTACCTTTACCTGCAATCCTAATGCTTAGTATAGGATGCTAGTTTATCATCAGTGGCCCTACATTCTTGTCCGTCTGCCATGCTATACTATCGGGCCGTGATCACTCGGGAAGTGATCACGCGTATATATTTATACATATATACATGCTATACAGGTGGTGACTAAAGTCGGGTCGACTCGTAGGAGTACCCGCGAGTGATTCCGATGTTGGGGGCTGAAGGGGCAGGTGGCTCCATCCTGGTAGAGGTGGGCCTGAGTTCCCGAAGGCCCCCAACTGTTACTTTGTGGCGGAGCGACAGGGCAGGTTGAGACCACCTAGGAGAGAGGTGGGCCTGGCCCTGGTCGGTGTCTGTGGTTATTTCAAAATAACACGCTTAACGAGATCTTGGTATTTGATCTGAGTCTGGCTACTGGCCTATACGCACTAACCATCTACGCGGGGACAGTTATGGGCACTCGACGTCGTGGTATCAGCCGAAGCCTTCGTGACGTCAGCGACTGAGCGGCGCGCGCCGGGTTGGACCACGTAACGCAACTTCCTTTGTAATGGAGGTTGCTAGGTCTGCTCTCCGGCCGCATTCGCAACGTGCAGGTGTGCAAAGGGCGATGGGCCCAAACCCCTGCGCCATAGGATTTAGACCGGCGTGCTGACCTCTCTGTTGTGCCTAGGTAGGGCTGCGACGTGTTGATCTTCTGAGGCCGGGCATGACCCAGAAAAGTGTGTCCGGACAAAGGGGATCGAGCGTGTTGGGAAATGTGGTGCACCCCTGCAGGGAAGTTGATCTATTCAAATAGCCGTGTCCCTCGGTAAAAGGACGACACGGAGTTGTACCTTGACCTTATGACAACTAGAACCGGATACTTAATAAAACACACCCTTCCAAGTGCCAGATACAACCGATGATCGCTCTCTCACAGGGCGACGAGGGGAGGATCATCAGTTAGGTTTGTGCTATGCGATGCTACTGGGTGAACTTACCATCTACTCTGTTCTACATGCTGCAAGATGGAGGTGGCCAGAAGCGTAGTCTTCGATAGGACTAGCTATCCCTCTCTTATTCCGACATTCTGCAGTTCAGCCCACATATGATAGCCTTTTCCATTTGATACCAATGCATACATATGTAGTGTAGCTCCTTGCTTGCGAGTACTTTGGATGAGTACTCACGGTTGCTTTACTCCCCCTTTTCCCCTTCCTATACCCGACTGCTGCGACCAGACGTTGGAGCCCAGGAGCCAGACGCCACCGTCGACGACGACTACTACTACACGGGAGGTGCCTATTACTACGTGCAGCCCGCTGACGACGACCGGGAGTAGTTTAGGAGGATCCCAGGCAGGAGGCCTATGCCTCTTTCGATCCGTATCCCAGTTTGTGCTAGCCTTCTTAAGGCAAACTTGTTTAACTTATGTCTGTACTCAGATATTGTTGCTTCCGCTGACTCGTCTATGATCGAGCTCTTGTATTCGAGCCTTCGAGGCCCCTGGCTTGTAATATGATGCTTGTATGACTTACTTTATTTGTAGAGTTGTGTTGTGATATCTTCCCGTGAGTCCCTGATCTTGATCATACACATTTGCGTGTATGATTAGTGTACGATTGAATCGGGGGCGTCACACACGTACCCCCAAACGATCGGGGACGGAGCCAAAAACCTAATTCCACCGCCGCAACTTTCTGTATCCACGAGATCCCATCTTGGGGCCTGTTCCGGAGCTCCGCCGGAGGGGGCATCGATCACGGAGGGCTTCTACATCATCATCCAAACCCCTCCGATGAAGTGTGAGTAGTTTACTTCAGACCTACGGGTCCATAGCTAGTAGCTAGACGGCTTCTTCTCTCTTTTTGGATCTCAATACAATGTTCTCTCTATTCGATGTAATCTTCTTTTTGCGGTGTGTTTGTTGAGACCGATGAATTGTGGGTTTATGGTCCAGTCTATCTATGAATAATATTTGAATCTTCTCTGAATTCTTTTATGTATGATTGGTTATCTTTGCAAGTCTCTTCGAATTATCAGTTTGGTTTGGCCTACTAGATTGATTGTTCTTGGCATGGGAAAAGTGCTTAGCTTTGGGTTCAATCTTGCGGTGTCCTTTCCCAGTGACAGAAGGGGCAGCAAGGCACGTATTGTATTGTTGCCATCGAGGATAACAAGATGGGGTTTTTACCATATTGCATGAAATTATCCCTCTACATCATGTCATCTTGCTTAAGGCGTTACTCTGTTTTTAACTTAATACTCTAGATGCATGCTGGATAGCGGTCGGTGAGTGGAGTAATAGTAGTAGATGCAGAATCGTTTCGGTCTACTTGTCTCGGACGTGATGCCTATATACATGATCATACCTAGATATTCTCATAACTATGCTCAATTCTGTCAATTGCTCAACAGTAATTTGTTCACCCACCGTAGAATACTTATGCTCTTGAGAGAAGCCACTAGTAAAACCTATGGCCCCTGGGTCTCTTTCTCATCATATCAATCTCCATTACTTATTATTGCTTTGCTTTTACTTTATTTACTTTGCATCTTTATACCAAAAATACCAAAAATATTATTTATCATCTCTATCAGATCTCACTTTCGTAAGTGACCGTGAAGGGATTGACAACCCCTAAGCGCGTTGGTTGCGTTGAGCTATTGTTTTTGTGTAGGTATGAGGGACTCGAGCGTAGCCTCCTACTGGATTGATACCTTGGTTCTCAAAAACTGAGGGAAATACTTATGCTACTTTGCTGCATCATCCCTTCCTCTTCGGGGAAATCCAACGCAGTGCTCAAGAGGTAGCAAGAAGAATTTCTGGCGCCGTTGCCGGGGAGTCTGCGCAAAAGTCAACATACCAAGTACCCATCACAATCCCTATCTCCCGCATTACATTATTTGCCATTTGCCTCTCATTTTCCTCTCCCCCCAATTCACCCTTGCCGTTTTATTCGCCCTCTCTCTCTCTATCCTCCCTCTCTTTCTCCATTTGCCTTTTGCCCGTTTGTTTGCTCATGTGTTAGTTTGTTTGCTTGTCGTCATGGCTAGTCTCTTATCTTCTCCTTTGTCTCCCGAGAATGAAGTTCTAAATTTTAAACAAAGGGAGGGAGAAAATTTAAAAGATGCTTGGTATAGAATTTGCAATGCTCAAAATAGATCTACCAGGAAGCAATCTACTTCAGTTCTTCTCCGCAATTTTTATGTAGGTGTTAATCCTTGGTATAGATATATCCTTGATACCATTACTGGAGGGAATTTCTTGGGTAGCCATACTTTTGATTCTTATAATGATATGTTAGATTTATTTGGTTCACCACCTCTTTTGGTTAATGGAACTATGTTAACTTTGGAGCATGTTATGCAAAGACTTGAAATTATTGAAAATAAAGTTGCTACTATTGAATTAATTGAAAATCTAGATAAAAAGATCCAGAATCAAATTACTCAATATGGATCTAAGGTAGGAATGACTCTGAAAAATATTAAGGAAAAGGAACCCATAGTTAATGAGAAGATAAACTTAGATTCTACTAGAATTGATAAACTTGAGGGTATCATTACAAACTTGGGAACCGCTTTTTCTTCCGTAAAGACTACTCCAAGTCCTCCTACTAAAATTTCCAAGCTTATGTATGTTTCTAAAAATAAGGGTGACTCATCTATTAAGGAAACTACGGATCTTAAATCTATAAGTATTCATCCCAATCTCTTTGCTATCATTAAGGAACCACTTGCTACAAATGAATTTTTCGATCTTGTGCCTAAGAGTTTGATAATCACTAGAAAGAAAGAAATTCCTAAGGGAGATAGATGCCTCATCGAAGAATTGCCTACCAAAGATGGCAATACCTAGATCTATTCTTGCTTGTTATGCCTAGCTAGGGGCGTTAAACGATAGCGCTTGTTGGGAGACAACCCAATTTTATTTTTATTCCTTACTTTTTGATCCTGTTTAGTAATAAATAAATTATTTAGCCTCTGTTTTGGTTGTGCTTTTGGTGTTTAATTAGTGTTTGTTTCAAGTAGAACCGTTGGGAAGACTTGGGGAAAGTCTTGATTGAACTTGCTGTAAAAAACATAAACTTTAGCGCTCACGAGAACTGCTATCATTTTTATTTGGAAAGGGATATTTAGTTAATTATTTTTGCAGATGATTAATATATAAATTCCTCACGTCCAGAAATTTATTTTAGAATTTTTGGGGTTCCATATCTTGCGCTAGCTACAGATTACTACAGACTGTTCTGTTTTTGACAGATTCTGTTTTTCGTGTGTTGTTTGCTTATTTTGATGAATCTATGGCTAGTAAAATAGTTTATAATCCATAGAGAAGTTGGAATACAGTAGGTATAACACCAATATAAATAAAGAATGAGTTCATTACAGTACCTTGAAGTGGTCTTTTGTTTTCTTTCGCTAACGGAGCTCACGAGATTTTCTACTTTAAGTTTTGTGTTGTGAAGTTTTCAAGTTTTGGGTAAAGATTTGATGGATTATGGAACAAGAAGTGGCAAGAACCTAAGCTTGGGGATGCCCATGGCATCCCCAAGATAATCTAAGGACACCTAAAAGCCAAAGCTTGGGGATGCCCCGGAAGGCATCCCCCCTTTCGTCTACTTCTATCGGTAACTTTACTTGGAGCTATATTTTTATTCACCACATGATATGTGTTTTGCTTGGAGCGTATTTTATGATTTGAGTCTTTGCTTGTTAGTCTACCACAATCATCCTTGCTGTACACACCTTTTGAGAGAGCCATACATGATTTGGAATTTGATAGAATACTCTATGTGCTTCACTTATATCTTTTTAGCTTTATAGTTTTGCTCTAGTGCTTCACTTATATCTTTTAGAGCACGGTGGTGGATTTGTTTTATAGAAACTATTGATCTCTCATGCTTCACTTAGATTATTTTGAGAGTCTTAATAGCATGGTAATTTGCTTAAAATCCTAATATGCTTAGTATGCAAGATTAATAATAAAACTTTCTTATGAGTGTGTTGAATACTAAGAAAAGTTTGATGCTTGATGATTGTTTTGAGATATGGAGGTAATAATATCAAAGTCATGCTAGTTGAGTAGTTGTTAAATTGAGAAATACTTGTGTTGAGGTTTGCATGTCCCGTAGCATGCACGTATGGTAAACGTTATGCAACAAATTTGAAACATGAGGTGTTATTTGATTGTCTTCCTTATAAGTGGCGGTCGGGGACGAGCAATGGTCTTTTCCTACCAATCTATCCCCCTAGGAGCATGCGCGTAGTGCCGAGGTTTTTGATGACTTGTAGATTTTTGCAATAAGTATGTGAGTTCTTTATGACTAATGTTGAGTCCATGGATTATACGCACTCTGACCCTTCCATCCTTGCTAGCCTCTTCGGTACCGTGCATTGCCCTTTCTCATATTGAGAGTTGGAGCAAGCTTCGCCGGTGCATCCAGACCCCGTGATATGATACGCTCTTTCACACATAAACCTCCTTATATCCTCCTCAAAACAGCCACCATACCTACCTATTATGGCATTTCCATAGCCATTCCGAGATATATTGCCATGCAACTTTCCATCATTCCATTCATCATGACACATTCATCATTGTCATATTGCTTAGCATGAATGTAGTTGACATAGTATTTGTGGCAAAGCCACTGTTCATAATTCTTTCATACATGTCACTCTTGGTTCATTGCATATCCCGGTACACCGCCGGAGGCATTCACATAGAGTCATCTTTGTTCTAGTATCGAGTTGTAATCATTGAGTTGTAAATAAATAGAAGTGTGATGATCATCATTATTAGAGCATTGTCCCAAGTGAGGAATAAAAAAAAGAGAAAGGCCATAAAAAAAGAGAAGGCCCAAAAAAATGAGAGAAAAAGAGAGAAGGGACAATGTTACTATCCTTTTACCACACTTGTGCTTCAAAGTAGCACCATGATCTTCATAGTAGAGAGTCTCTCATGTTATCACTTTCATATACTAGTGGGAATTTTTCATTATAGAACTTGGCTTGTATATTCCAACAATGGGCCTCCTCAAGTGCCCTAGGTCTTCGTGAGCAAGCAAGTTGGATGCACACCCACTAGTTTCTTTTGTTGAGCTTTCATATATTTATAGCTCTAGTGCATCCGTTGCATGGAAATCCCTACTCCTTGCATTAACATCAATCGGTGGGCACCTCCATAGCCCATTGATTAGCCTCGCTGATGTGAGACTTTCTCCTTTTTTGCCTTCTCCACATAACCCCCTCATTATATTCTATTCCACCCATAGTGCTATGTCCATGGCTCCCGCTCATATATTGCGTGAAAGTTTATAGGTTTGAGATTACTAAAGTATGAAACAATTGCTTGGCTTGTCATCGGGGTTGTGCATGATGATAGCATTCTTGTGTGACGAAAATGAAACATGACTAAACTATATGATTTTGTAGGGATGAACTTACTTTGGCCATGTTATTTTGAGAAGACATAATTGCTTAGTTAGTATGCTTGAAATATTATCATTTTTTGTCAATATGAACTTTTGTCTTGAATCTTTCGGATCTGAATATTCATACCAAAATTAAGAAGAATTACATTAAAATTATGCCAAGTAGCACTCCGCATCAAAAATTCTGTTTTTATCATTTACCTACTCGAGGACGAGCAGGAATTAAGCTTGGGGATGCTTGATACGTCTCCAACGTATCTATAATTTTTGATTGCTCCATGCTATATTATCTACTGTTTTAGACATTATTGGGCTTTATTTTCCACTTTTATATTATTTTTGGGACTAATCTATTAACTGGAGGCCCAACCCAGAATTGCTGTTTTTTTTGCCTGTTTTAGGGTTTCAGAGAAAAGGAATATCAAACGGAGTCCAAACGGAATGAAACCTTCGGAAACGTGATTTTCTCATCAGATAAGATCCAGGAGACTTGGACCCTCCGTCAAGAAAGCCACGAGGTGGTCACGAGGGCAGGGGGCGCCCCCCTAGGGCGCGCCCCCTGCCTCGTGGGCCCCTCGAAGCTCCACTGACATACTTCTTCCTCCTATATATATATCCGCGTACCCCAAACGATCGGGGACGGAGCCAAAAACCCAATTCCACCGCCTCAACTTTTTGTATCCACGAGATCCCATCTTGGGGCCTGTTCCGGAGCTCCGCCGGAGGGGGCATCGATCACGGAGGGCTTCTACATCATCATCCAAGCCCCTCTGATGAAGTGTGAGTAGTTTACTTCAAACCTACGGGTCCATAGCAATACAATGTTCTCCCCCTCTCTTGTGGAGATCTATTCGATGTAATCTTCTTTTTGCGGTGTGTTTGTTGAGACCGATGAATTGTGGGTTTATGATCCAATCTATCTATGAATAATATTTGAATCTTCTCTGAATTCTTCTATGTATGATTGGTTATCTTTGCAAGTCTCTTCAAATTATCAGTTTGGTTTGGCCTACTAGATTGGTTGTTCTTGCCATGGGAGAAGTGCTTAGCTTTGGGTTCAATCTTGCGGTGTCCTTTCCTAGTGACAGAAGGGGCAGCAAGGCACGTATTGTATTGTTGCCATCGAGGATAACAAGATGGGGTTTTTTATCATATTGCATGAAATTATCCCTCTACATCATGTCATCTTGCTTAAGGCGTTACTCTGTTTTTAACTTAATACTCTAGATGCATGCTGGATAGCGATCGATGAGTGGAGTAATAGTAGTAGATGCAGAATCGTTTCGGTCTACTTGTCTCGGACATGATGCCTATATACATGATCATACCTAGATATTCTCATAACTATGCTCAATTCTGTCAATTGCTCAACAGTAATTTGTTCACCCACCATAGAATACTTATGCTCTTGAGAGAAGCCACTAGTGAAACCTATGGCCCCCGGGTCTCTTTCTCATCATATCAATCTCCATTACTTTATTATTGCTTTGCTTTTACTTTGATTTTACTTTATTTACTTTGCATCTCTATACCAAAAATACCAAAAATATTATTTATCATCTCTATCAGATCTCACTTTCGTAAGTGACCGTGAAGGGATTGACAACCCCTAAGCGCGTTGGTTGCGTTGAGCTATTGTTGTTGTGTAGGTATGAGGGACTCGAGCGTAGCCTCCTACTAGATTGATACCTTGGTTCTCAAAAACTGAGGGAAATACTTATGCTACTTTGCTGCATCATCCCTTCCTCTTCGGGGAAATCCAACGCAGTGCTCAAGAGGTAGCACCGTCCAGCAAGCCTACGATGGAATTACTCACGCACGGCGGTGAGCATCATGAAATTGGTGATGGAGGATGGTTGATGATGACGATGGCGACGGATTCCCCTCCCCGGAGCCCCGAACGGACTCCAGATCAGCCCTCCCGAGAGGTTTTAGGGCTTGGCAGCGGCTCCGTATCGTAAAACGCGATGATTTCTTCTCCTTGATTTTTTCTCCCCAAAACTCAATATATGGAGTTGGAGTTGGAGTCGGAGAGTCAACAAGGGGCACACGAGGTAGGGGGGCGCGCCCTAGGGGGGCAGGCACGCCCCCACCCTCGTGGATAGGTGGCGGGCCCCCTGGCCTTCATCTTTTGCAGGTATTTTTCTTATTTTCTGAAAAGTGGCTCCGTGAAGTTTCAGGTCATTCCGAGAACGTTTGCTCCTGCACATAAATAACACCATGGTAATTCTGCTGAAAACAGCGTCTGTCCGGGTTAGTTCCATTCAAATCATGCAAGTTAGAGTCCAAAACAAGGGCAAAAGAACGTCTCCAAGCTTAAACCTTTGCTTGTCCTCAAGCAATTCAGTTGATAAACTGAAAGTGATAAAGAAAAACTTTTACAAACTCTGTTTGCTCTTGTTGTTGTAAATATGTAAAGCCAGCATTCAAGTTTTCAGCAAAGATTATAACTAACCACATTCACAATAACGCATAGGTCTCAAGTTTACTCATATAAATAGCATAATCAACTAGCGAGCAATAATAATAAATCTCAGATGACAACACTTTCTCAAAACAATCATAATATGATATAACAAGATGGTATCTCGCTAGCCCTTTCTGAGACCGCAAAACATAAATGCAGAGCACCTTTAAAGACCAAGGACTGACTAGACATTGTAATTCATGGTAAAAGAGATCCAGTCAAGTCATACTCAATGTAAACTAACAATAATGAATGCAAATAACAGTGGTGCTCTCCAACTGGTGCTCTTTAATAAGAGGATGATGACTCAGCATAAAAGTAAATAGATAGGCCCTTCGCAAAGGGAAGCAGGGATTTGTAGAGGTGCCAGAGCTCGGTTTTGAAACAAAGGTGGATAATATTTTGAGTGGTATACTTTCATTGTCAACATAACAACCAAGAGATGGCGATATCTTCCATGCTACACACATTATAGGCGGTTCCCAAACAGAATGGTAAAATTTATACTCCCCCTTCCACCAACAAGCATCAATCCATGGATTGCTCGAAACAACAAGTGCCTCCAACTAACAAGAGTCCCAGGGGGAGTTTTGTTTGCAATTATTTTGATTTAGTTTGCATAAAGCATGGGACTGGGCATCCCGGTGACCAGCCATTTATCTCGTGGGTGAGGAGCGGAGTCCACTCCTCTTGAGAATAACCCGCCTAACATGGAAGATACAGACAACCCTAGTTGATACATGAGCTATTCGAGCATACAAAACAGGATATTTATTTGAAGGTTTAGATTTTGGCACATACAAATTTACTTGGAATGGCAGGTAGATACCGTATATAGGTAGGTATAGTGGACTCATGTGGAATAACTTTGGGGTTTAAGTGATTGGATGCACAAGAAGTATTCCCGCTTAGTACAGGTGAAGGCTAGCAAAAGACTGGGAAGCGACCAGCTAGAGAGCGACAACAGTCATTGACATGCATTAAAATTAATCAACACCGAATGAAACCATGAGGAGGATACAATCCACCATGAACATAAATATCGTGAAGGCTATGTTGATTTTGTTTCAACTACATGCATGAACCTATGCCAAGTCAAGTCATTTAAATCATTCAGAGGAGGATACCACCCTATCATACCACATCATAACCATTTTAATAGCATGTTGGCACACACGGTAAACCATTATAACTCATAGCTAATCAAGCATGGCACAAGAAACTATGATCTCTAGTTGTCATTGCAAACATGTTTATTCATAATAGGCTGAATCAGGAACGACAAGCTAATCATATTTACAAAAACAAAAGAGGTCGAGTTCATACTAGCTTTTCTCATCTCAGCCAGTTCATCATGTATCATCATAATTGCCTTTCACTTGCACGATCGAATGATGTGAATAATAATAATAGTGCATGTGCATTGGACTAAGCTGGAATCTGCAAGCATTCAATAAACAGGAGAAGACAAGGCAATATGGGCTCTTTTGTCAGATCAACAATAATTCATATAAGAGCCACTTCAACAATTTAATTATGGTCTTCTCCTATCGACCCCCAAAGGAAAGAAAATAAATAAAACTATTTATACGGGAAAGCTCCCATCAAGCAAATAGGAAATCTTTTTGGGTTTTCTTTTTGATTACTACTACAAGCATGGAAATTAAACTAACTAAAAGTTACAACTAATTTTTTTTGGTTTTTCTTAAGGTTTATTAAACACACAAGAAGAAAGCATAAAAAGGAAAATAAACTAGCATGGATGATACAATGAAAAAGTATGAGCACCGACATCTAGCAATGAGTGTGTGAACATAAATGTAATGTCGGTGGGAAATATGTACTCCCCCAAGCTTAGGATTTTGGCCTAAGTTAGTCTATGGCCACGGCTGGCCTGGCGAATATCCATAATAGTAGCTGGGGTCGTACTGCGATGCAGCGGCTATCGCCTGTTGAGCTGCAGCGTGGCGACGAGCGGCCTCCTCTCTCCTCTCGTACTCATCTGCCTCCTCTCTGGTAATAGTATATCCTCCTCTTGCCTGATAATCAAAGAAGACAGGAGCAGGGAGAGTAATACGGACAGCACGACGTCTGTCAAAGATTAGTCGATACTAGAGAGGTGATTCGTTCCTCTCGACAAACTGGTGGTGAACCATAGCATTAAAATCTAGATAAGCAGGAGGTAATTCAATATCATCTTTGCGTATGGCTATACCAAGAAAATTAGCTATGCGGGTTGCATAAATTCCACCAAAGAAATCTCCGTTAAGTCTATTAAGATGCAACCTACGTGCAACAATGGCTCCCAAATTATATGATTTGTCTCCTAACACAGCACTCATAAGAATACTAAGATCAGGGACACACATGTGACATGCCTCATATTTACCATTAATGCATCTACCTATGAAGAGAGCAAAATAATGTATAGCAGGAAAGTGAATGCTCCCTATGGTAGCTTGTGTAATATCTCTAGATTCTCCCACAGTTATGTTAGCAAGAAAATCTCTAAATTCAGATTTGCGAGGATCCCTTATACTACCCCGTTGTGGAAGTTTGCAAGCAGTGGTAAAATCCTCCAAGTCCATAGTGTAAGATTTATCATAAAGATCAAACATGACAGTTGGAGAATTACGTGAAGTTGAAAATTCAAACCTCCTCACAAAGGTACTGGTGAGGTTGTGATACTGGCTGCACTTCTCTTCCTCGAAGCTCACAAGATCAGCGTTACGCAAATATGCGTTGAATTCTTCCTTAATTCCCGCTCGATCCATAAAGTTCTCAAAGGGCCATTCACAAGGACGCACTGGAGCGTCTCTTGGTGGCTCGTCATCAGCATCACGCATTGCAAGCCTGGGTCCTTGCTTCCTTGAAGAACCACCTTGGAACATTTTCCTAAGCATTTTCTTCCTCTGAAAAATTCTGAAATTTTTAGTAACTTCAAAATAAAAGTAAACCAAACTCAATAATATTGATAGCAACTAGTCCTACAAGTGCCTAGAGCCTATATCATGCATCAAAACTACTTGGAACCATATAAATTTGACATGCAAGCTCAAGAATAGGGTCACCTAAGCAACACAAATTTGCAATGAATAAAGCACTAGAACAAAAACTAATTGGACCAATGGAGGAGTCACATACCAAGGAACAATCTCCCCAAGCAGTTTTGTGGGAGGTGCTTTGAGCAAGGAGATCTAAAATGGCAGCAAGATGAGCTTGGACTCGGGTTTGAGCTGGTTATTCGTGTTTGGGGGAGGAAGAAGGAGTGTATGGGTGAAAGGATAAGTGGACGAGGGCCACCATGGGCCCACGAGGCAGGGGGCGTGCCCTCTACCCTCGTGGGCAGGTGGTTGACCCCCCTGCTGTGTTCTTTGTGCCAAATATTCTCAAATATTCTGGAAAAAATCATATTTAAATTTCATGGCATTTGGAGAACTTTTATTTTCGAGGTATTTTTATATTGCACGGATAATCAGATAACAGACAGAAAAATATTTATTTTATTTTATTTAATATAAATAATAGAAAGTAAAAGGAGGGTACAAAAGGTTGTGCCTTCTAGTTTCATCCATCTCATGATCATCAAAAGGAATCCACTAACAAGGTTGATCAAGTCTTGTTAACGAACTCATTCCGAATAACATGGAACTAGAGAAATTTCGAATAACACTATGTTACCTCAACGGGGATATGCACATCCCCAATAATAAGAATATCATATTTCTTCTTGACAGTAGGAAGAGGAAATTCAAAACCTCCAAATATAATCGATGGCATTTTTCCAATAGAGTTGATACTATGAACTTGAGGTTGTTTCCTCGGAAAGTGTACCGTATGCTCATTACCATTAACATGAAAAGTGACATTGCCTTTAGTGCAATCAATAACAGCCCCTGCAGTATTCAAAAAGGGTCTTCCAAGAATAATAGACATACTATCGTCCTCAGGAATATCAAGAATAACAAAGTCCGCTAAAATAGTAACATTTGCAACTACAACAGGCACATCCTCACAAATACCGACAAGTATAGCAGTTGATTTATCAGCTATTTACAAAGATATTTCAGTAGGTGTCAACTTATTCAAATCAAGTCTACGATATAAAGAGAGAGGCATAACACTAACACCGGCTCCAAGATCACAGAAAGCAGTTTTAACATAGTTTCTTTTAATGGAGCATGGTATAGTGGGCACTCCTGGATCTCCAAGTTTCTTTGGTATTCCACCCTTAAAAGTATAATTAGCAAGCATGGTGGAAATTTCAGCTTCCGGTATCTTTCTTTTATTTGTAATAATATCTTTCATGTACTTAGCATAAGGATTGGTTTTAAGAAAATCAGTTAATCACATACACAAAAAGATAGGTCTAATCATTTCAGCAAAGTGCTCAAAATCCTCATCATCCTTTTTCTTGGATGGTTTGGGAGGAAAAGGCATGGGTTTCTGAACCCAAGCTCTCTTTCTTTACCATGTTTCCTAGCAACAAAGTCTTTCTTATTATAACGTTGATTCTTTGATTATGGGTTATCAAGATCAGGAGCAGGTTCAATTTCTATATCATTATCATTACTAGGTTGAGCATCGTTATGAACATTATTATTAGCATTATCACTAGTTTTAGGTTCATTGCCAGATTGAGTTTCAGCATCAGAAATAGAAATATCATTTGGATTCTCAGGTGTTTCAGCAATAGGATCACTAGAAGCATGCAAAGTCCTATCATTTTTCTTTTTCTTCTTTTTAGAAGAACTAGGTACATCTATGTTATTTCTTTGAGAATCTTGCTCAATTCTCTTAGGGTGGCCTTTAGGATACAAAGGTTCCTGAGTCATTCTACCAGCTCTAGTAGCCACTCTAACAGCATAATCATTATCTTTACTATTCAATTCATTGAGCAAATCATTTTGAGCTTTAAGTACTTGTTCTACTTGAGTGGTAACCGTAGAAGCATGTTTACTAATAAGTTTAAGTTCACCTTTAACATTAGCTATATAATCAACCAAGTGTCCAAGCATATTTGAATTGTATTTCAATTGTCTACCAAAATAAGCATTAAAATCTTCTTGCTTAGCCATAAATTTATCAAACTCATCTAAGCATGGGCTAGCAAATTTAGTAAATGGGATTTCAGCTTTATCATATCTATAGAGAGAATTTACCTTTACTACCTATGTCGGGTTATCAAGACCATGAGTTTCTTCAATAGGTAAAGGATTAAGATTATATGTTTCTTCAACAGGCGGTAAGTTAAGACCATGTATTTCTTCAATAGGAGGTAAATTCTTAACATCTTCAGCTTTAATACCTTTCTCTTTCATAGATTTCTTTGCCTCTTGCATATCTTCTAGACTGAGAAATAGAATACCACTCTTCTCGGAGTTGGTTTAGGAATAGGCTCCGGAGGTGTCCAATTATTTTCATTTGTCAACATATTATTCAATAGAATTTCAGCTTCATCCGGTGTTCTTTCCCTGAAAACAGAACCAACACAACTATCTAGGTAATCTCTGGAGGCATCGGTTAGTCCATTATAAAAGATATCAAGTATTTCATTTTTCTTAAGAGGATGATCAGGAAAAGCATTAAGTAATTGGAGAAGCCTCCCCCAAGCTTGTGGGAGACTCTCTTCTTCAATTTGCACAAAATTATATATATCCCTTAAAGCAGCTTGTTTCTTATGAGCAGGGAAATATTTAGCTGAGAAGTAATAAATCATATCCTGGGGACTACGCACACAACCAGGATCAAGAGAACTAAACCATATCTTAGCATCACCCTTTAATGAGAACGAAAATATTTTAAGGATATAAAAGTAATGAGTTCTCTCATCTTTAGTGAACAGGGTGGCTATATCATTCAATTTAGTAAGATGTGCCACAACAGTTTCAGATTCATAACCATGAAAAGGATCAAATTCAACCAAAGTAATTATATCAGGATCAACAGAGAATTCATAATCCTTATCAGTAACAAAGATAGGTGAAGTAGCAAAAGCAGGGTCAGGTTTCATTCTAGCATTTAGAGATTGCTTACTCCATCTAGCTAATAATATTTTGAATTCATTTCTATTTTCGCAAGCTAAAATAGCTAAAGAAGCTTCTTGATAAAAAACATAACCCTTAGGAATAACAAGTGATTCTTCATCATCACTTTCATCAGTATCATCAGATTCAATATTTTCAATCTCTCTAGCCCTAGCAAGTTGTTCATCAAGAAAATCACTAAGTGGCACAGTAGTATCAGGCATAGAGGTAGTTTCATCATAAGTATCATGCATAGCAGAAGTGGCATCATCAATAACATGCGACATATCAGAACGAATAGCAGAAGCAGGTGTAGGTGTCGCAAACTTACTCATAACAGAAGGTGAATCAAGTGCAGAGCTAGATGGCAGTTCCTTACCTCCCCTCGTAGTTGAGGGATAGATCTTGGTTTTTGGATATCTCAAGTTCTTCATAATGATAAGAAGATATATATCCCAAGTGACTCAAAGAATAGAGCTATGCTCCCCGGCAACAGCGCCAGAAAATAGTCTTGATAAGCCACAAGTATAGGGGATCGCAACAGTTTTCAAGGGTAGAGTATTCAACCCAAATTTATTGATTCGACACAAGGGGAGCCAAAGAATATTCTCAAGTATTAGCAGCTGAGTTGTCAATTCAACCACACCTGGAAACTTAATATCTGCATCGAAGTGTTTAGTAGCAAAGTAATATGATAGTGGTGATAACGGTAGCAAAAGGTAACAATTGTAAAAGTAATGTTTTCGTTATTTTGTAGTGATGATAGCAATAGCAACGGAAAAGTAAATAAGTGAAGAACAATATATGGAAAGCTCGTAGGCAATGGATCAGTGATGGAGAATTATGCCGGATGCGGTTCATCATGTAACAGTCATATCCTAGGGTGACACAGAACTAGCTCCAGTTCATCAATGTAATGTAGGCATGTATTCCGAATATAGTCATACGTGCTTATGGAAAAGAACTTGCATGACATCTTTTGTCCTACCCTCCCGTGGCAGTGGGGTCCTTACGGAAACTAAGGGATATTAAGGCCTCCTTTTAATAGAGTACTGGAACAAAGCATTAACACATAGTGAATACATGAACTCCTCAAACTACGATCATCACCGGTAAGTATCCCGATTATTGTCACTTCGGGGTTAACGGATCATAACACATAATAGGTGACTATAGACTTGCAAGATAGGATCAAGAACACTCATATATTGATGAAAACATAATAGGTTCAGATCTGAAATCATGGCACTCGGGCCCTAGTAACAAGCATTAAGCATAGCAAAGTCATAGCAACATCAATCTCAGAACATAGTGGACACTAGGGATCAAACCCTAACAAAACTAACTCGATTACATGATAGATCCCATCCAACCCATCACCGTCCAGCAAGCCTACGATGGAATTACTCTCGCATGGCGGTGAACATCATGAAATTGGTGATGGAGGATGGTTGATGATGATGATGGCGATGGATTCCCCTCTCCGGAGCCCCTAACAGACTCCAGATCAGCCCTCCCGAGAGGTTTTAGGGCTTGGCGGCGGCTCCGTATCGTAAAACGCGATGATTTCTTCTCCTTGTTTTTTTTCTCCCCGAAACTCAATATATGGAGTTGGAGTTGGAGTCGGAGAGTCAACAGGGGGCCCACGAGGTAGGGGGGCGCCCTAGGGGGGCAGGCGTGCCCCCACCCTCATGGAGAGGTGGTGGGCCCCCTGGCCTTCATCTTTTGCAGGTATTTTTCTTATTTTCTGAAAAGTGGCTCCGTGAAGTTTCAGGTCATTCCGAGAACGTTTGCTCCTGCACATAAATAACACCATGGTAATTCTGCTGAAAACAGCGTCAGTCCGGGTTAGTTCCATTCAAATCATGCAAGTTAGAGTCCAAAACAAGGGCAGAAGTGTTTGGACAAGTAGATATGTTGGAGACGTATCATTTACCTTAATACTTTTGTTGTAGTTTTGGATGGTTGCAATAGAGGTTAATCATAAGTGGGATGTTTGTCCAAGTAAGGACAATATCCAAGCACCGGTCCACCCACATACCAAATTATCAGAGTACCGAACGTGAATTATATGAACGTGATGAAAACTAGCTTGACGATATACCCATTTACCTTAATACCAGGCTTGTCCTTTGCTACAAAAAGGATTGGGCCACTTGTCTGCACTTTATTTACTTTTGTTACTTGTTGCTCGTTACAAATTATCCTATCACAAAACTATCTGTTACCACTTATTTCAGTACTTGCAGAGAATACCTTGCTGGAAACCGCTTATCATTTCCTTCTGCTCCTCATTGGGTTCGACACTCTTACTTGTTGAAAGGACTACGATAGATCCCCTATACTTGCAGGTCATCAAGACTCTTTTCTGGCACCGTTGCCGGGGAGTGAAGCGCCTTTGGTAGGTGGAATTTGGTAAGGAAAAATTTATATAGTGTGCTGAAATTTACTGTCACTTGTTACTATGGAAAGTAATCCTCTGAGGGGCTTGTTCGGGGTATCTTCACCCCGACCAGTAGAGCAAAGAGTTTCTCCTCAATCTACTGAACCTATTGAAAATGAAAATGTCTGCTTCGAAATTCCTTCGGGTATGATAGAAAAACTGCTAGCTAATCCTTTTGTAGGAGATGGAACAAAGCATCCTGATGAGCATCTAATATATGTGGATGAAGTTTGTGGATTATTTAAGCTTGTAGGTGTACCCAGAGATGTTGTTAATAAGAAGGTCTTCCCTTTATCTTTGAAGGGAGATGTATCGACATGGTATAGGCTATGTGATGATACGGGGTCATGGAACTACAAACGATTGAAATTGGAATTTCATCAGAAGTTTTATCCTATGCATCTTGTTCATCCTGATCGCAATTATATATATAATTTTTGGCCTCGCGAAGGAGAAAGCATCGCTCAAGCTTGGGGGAGGCTTAAATCAATGTTATATTCATGCCCCAATCATGAGCTCTCAAGAGAAATGATTATTCAAAAATTTTATGCTCGGCTTTCTGATAGCAATCGCACCATGCTTGATACTTCTTGTGCTGGCTCTTTTATGATGAAGACTATTGAATTCAAATGGGATTTATTGGAAAGAATTAAATGTAACTCTGAAGATTGGGACCTCGACAAAGGTAAGGAGTCAGGTATGACACCTAGGTTTGATTGTGTTAAATTTTTTTATGGATACCGATGTTTTCTGTAAATTTAGCACTAAATATGGACTTGACTCTGAGTTAGTAGCTTCTTTCTGTGAATCTTTTGCTACTTATGTTGATCTCCCCAAGGAGAAGTGGTTTAAATATCATCCTCCCATAGAAGTAAAAGTAGCTCCACCTATTAAAGTTGAAGAAAAGACTATCACTTATAATGATCCTATTGTTCCTACTTCTTATGTTGAGAAACCACCTTTCCCTGTCAGGATAAAGGATCATGCTAAAGCTTCAACTGTGGTTCGTGAAAGCAATATTAAAACTTATACACCTTCTGAGCGAATTAAAGTTGAACCTAATATTGCTATTGTTAAAGATCTCTTGGCTGATAATATTGATGGGGATGTTATTTATTTCTTTGATGAAACTGCTAGAATTGCTAAACCTTGTGTTAAAGATAAACCTAGACCTGTGGTAGGCATGCCTGTTATTTCTGTTAAAATAGGAGACCATTGTTATCATGGTTTATGTGATATGGGTGCCAGTGCTAGTGCAATACCTATTGGCCTATATAGAGAAATTATGCATGATATTGCACCTGTTGAGTTAGAAGATATTGATGTCACAATTAAACTTGCCAATAGAGATACTATTTCACCAATGGGAATTGTTAGGGATGTTGAAGTCTTGTGTGGGAAAACTAAATATCCTGCTGATTTTCTTGTTCTTGGTTCCCCACAAGATAGCTTTTGTCCCATTATATTTGATTGACCCTTCTTAAACACTGTTAATGCTAAGATAGATTGCAAAAAGGATGTTGTTACTATCGGTTTAGATGATATGTCTCATGAATTTAATTTCTCTAAATTTAGTAGACAATGCCGTGAAGAAGAATTACCTAGTAAGAATGAAATTATCGGTCTTGCTTCTATTGCCGTACCTCCTAGTGATCCTTTAGAACAATATTTGCTAGACCATGAAAATGATATGTTTATCAATGAAAGAAGGGTAATAGATGAAGTATTCTTTAAACAGGAACCTATTCTGAAACACAATTTGCCTGTTGAAATCCTAGGGGATCCTCCTCCACCCAAGGGTGATCCCGTGTTTGAGCTTAAACCGTTGCCTGATACTCTTAAATATGCTTATCTTGGTGAGAAAAAGATATATCCTGTTATTATTAGTGCTAACCTTTCAGAGCATGAGGAAGAGAGATTATTGAAAACTCTGAAGAAGCACCGTGCTGCTATTGGGTATACTCTTGATGATCTTAAGGGCATTAGTACCACTCTATGTCAACATAAAATAAATTTGGAAGAAGATGCTAAACCAGTTCGTGATCATCAACGACAGCTGAATCCTAAAATGAAGGAAGTGGTAAGAAAGGAAATACTAAAGCTCCTTGAGGCAGGTATAATTTCTCCCGTTGCTGATAGTCAGTGGGTAAGTCCTGTCCATTGTGTCCCTAAGAAGGGAGGTATTACTGTCGTTCCTAATGATAAAGATGAATTGATTCCTCATTATTACAGGTTATAGGATGGTAATTGATTTCCGCAAATAAAATAAGGTGTAGCGACCCGACCTCAGACGGTCAAGCCTCTGTGTATCTGTGCCATCCCTGGATCGGTATG
The DNA here is from genome assembly GCF_003073215.2 of Triticum urartu. Classification (NCBI taxonomy): domain Eukaryota; kingdom Viridiplantae; phylum Streptophyta; class Magnoliopsida; order Poales; family Poaceae; genus Triticum; species Triticum urartu. The sequence continues at coordinate 101,424,180 of NC_053024.1, forward strand.
CTGGCACACACAGTACATCAATGTATATATCAAAGTGCAATCACATGTATAAATAACGTAAAACTGATATATACCTCATAAGTCTCAGCGGAAACAAACAATCGGGTGTGGAGTCCCATCAACGCCATCGGCAGGTTGAGTGTAGACCGTAACCCTATGACGTAACTCTTACTCGTCGGAAGAAACATATCTGCAACATGAGACGTTGCAGCCATGTAGGTCAGTACATTGAATGTACCGGCAAGATCACCATAAGAGAAAACAGATGATAAACTATACTATATGTAGTATGGCTTTGTGGCTTTGTATCTGAGTTTTGTTTGCGTAAAAGCTGGTTTTATTTTCCCTACATCAAAGGGATTATCCGGAGTCTGTACTACAGAGTTTTCTATCATGACATGGTTCCGCCAACCGATGTCTCATAGCCCAAATCATCATAAGTTGCCCATAATTAATTTAGCAGTCCGGTGTTGAGAGTTCCGAGATAGATCCAAGTCCAGAGGCTCAAATTGTCCGTAACCGGGGACATGGCTAATCGATTAGGTTTTAACCCTCTGCAGAGGTTTGTACACTTTACCTGCAAGATTCGATCCCTCTCTTTACATTCTCGCACTTCAGGGTGTTTGAGAACAAGATGACCGAAACATGGTCTTCCGAAGAGTTCCTCCGACCACTGTCCGGTGCTCATCCAATCCTACCGTAGTTCTACATCTGCTAGCACCGTCCCAGCTAGAGTCACAACTAAGGTCAACCAAGCCAGAGCCCATAGTGACTTGCGGTTGCACAGGCAAGCTTCCGGGCATGAAGTATTCTTCCGTCTCTTTGAGTCTGGGTGAAGTTTTCCGCAAGATGTCATGGCGCTTCTCCATGCATCCCGGCCAACCACTGGTTTCTCCAGGGTGCCCGTCAACCGTCCTTCACCCAGTAGTGTGTATTAAATTCTTGTCTCGAGTCTCGAAATCTTGAGGAGTCCTGAAGATGCAGTCCTTGCCGATGCCATCATGAAGTTGTCGCCATTGACGTAGAGTCCTCCTTCTTCACACCACTCTCATGCACTCATACCAAACCCCGTCTACTATAGTGTAGCATTAAAACTATATAACGTCCCGGGCTTGATAACAGGGAGATGGGTTCCTACCTCATGCATTCTACTCAACTACAAGAAATCAATATCACTACTGGAGGGATTATTGACAGGGTGCTACTACATGCAAATAAAACATAGGTATGGATAACATGGTCAAAGTGAACTTGCCTGGTAAGTTGATGAAGAATAATAATGCTCTCAGAAACTTGATAAGACTATACGCAACTCTCCGATGAAATCTATAATAATAAACATGGCATTCACATAAGCAATCATTCTACCACTCAAAATAACAATCAAAACAACAACGAAACTCAATAATAAAACTCAAACAAATTCCAAAGAAGCTTCAAATAAAACTAGAAAGAAAAACTACTAACGAAAATCTATGACTTTGCTACAAGCATCTAACATAGTTTTTCCCTAAGTAAAAAGAACATAACAACAATTAAAACACTAAACTAATAATTTAATAGAAAATAAAAAGTAAACACTAAGTTAACAGAAAGTATTTTTCATAAAATTTTATTTGCAAAAAGAAACAAATAAAAAGCTTTTATAAAACTCTAACTATGACCTATAGAAGTTTTCATACAAAACTAAGGAAAAATAAAATAAAAAAATAAATTTTTCTCCTGTTGTCTAACACAAACACAACTAATTTTGTCAAAAGTGACAAAAAGAAATAATTTAAAACTAATAAAAACAATAAAGAAATGGCTAAAACAGAACTATAAGTAAAACAATATTGTTTTGCTAAAAACCTAATTTAAATTAACCTAGAAATAAAATACTAAATACTACTGGATAAACAAAGGTCCTAGAGACCAGGAGCAAAAAGAATCGGGCAAAAATAATATTCCTAACTCAAAATAGCTCAAATCTAGTGATTTGAGCAAATTCATACAAACACAAATTTAAACTGCTCAAATGTGAAATAAAATTGAACTAAAAGAAACCTCATAAAATTTATGATGCAAGGCAGTTGGAATCAGTCAAAAATACCTCGTAGATAATTAACTATGGATTTTACAAGATTGAAACTATTCTGTTTTAAAAACAGAACGAAAAAAAACAGTAGGTCGGGATTTATTGTAGCAGTTCCGGTGATGGGGTCCTGGTGGAGCTCCGGCGACGTCCTCCGGTGGCCCTCTGGCATCAGGGAAGGGGCGGTCGGGGGTGGAAGAGCGGGGCGGAACGAGTGGTGGGGTCGGTGGGTGGCGGGGATGGCCGGAGGTGGTGGGGCAGGGCGGCAATGGCGGCGGTGGTCCGGCGAACTCCGGCGAGGTGGCACGGTAGTGTGGGGCGAGGAGAGGCGGCTCTAGGGGCGGGAATGGGTGCGGGAGGTGGCCTTTTATAGGGGGGAGGTCGGTTTGGAGGAGGAGGCAAGGGATTTCGCGAATCCTGCGATCTCCGGCGATGGCCGACGCAGCTGTGCTCGGGAACGAAATCCCGTTTGTGAGGAAGGAGATGATCTGGCGCGATCGGGCTGGATTTGGCCCCAAAAAAATACCTTTCCTTTTTAAAAAGATTCTGTGAATAAAAATCATTTAAAAAAAATAAAATATAGGAGTATTATATATCAAAACGATCGTAAAAATAAGCCCAATTTAGTGGGATATTTTCCAGGGGCAAATAAAATACTTTTTGAAAAGTCATTTTTTAAAATTCAAACAAAAATCAAAATGACTTTCAAAACTCTATGGAAAATTTATTCCAACATTTTTGGGGTGTCATGTTACTCCCTCTCAACACTTTTGTTCAAGTGTTCTTTGTCAGAAAAGTTTTTGAATGCCACTTTGAGTTAAAAACAAAAAAAATTAAATGCCAACTTCAAAATGAAATTTTTCTTTACTTCCCACTCTCTTTCATTGAAGAAATCATGAGGATCATTGAGTGGCATGAAGTTTGAAATATTTCCAAATTCAAATATTTTCAAACAGAATTTTTTTTGGAAAGTCCTTTTTATTCCCTCTCAACAAAACTTCAAAAGTTTAAAATTCTAATAAATTTCACTCAATCAATCACTCAACAATCAATCAACAATCATATATTTTAATTATTATAACATTCCAAAATTTAGAATTTTGGGATGTTACAAACTACCACACTTAAAATGAATCTCGTCCTCGAGATTCGAAGAGGCTAGCAAGAAAAAGGTTAGGGGTTGGTGGGTCTTCTAGCAAATCTTTTGGCCGGAAAGATCAGGGGTGCTACCACACTTAAAAGCAAGGTTACAGTTCCAATAAACTCAGATACTTCCTCTGGAGTGCCGACAATATCTATCTCTTCACATATCTTACAATAGCTCCTTCATTAACGCTCTTTTGTAAGAAGCATAGCGTTTTCCTCAAATTCTTTGGTCGCTTCGTCAAAGATGAAGTTCGTCCGAGACTGGATCTTAGCTGATAGGTCTGCGTCCATTCTAGACAACTATCGAAATACTCATGGTGGTCTACCATTAATGGTTTCTATAGAAAAAGGGCCTTGGCTTCATTCTCACAGTATAATCTACGATTGGCAACAGCTGCCATGTACATGGGTTTATCATCATACCATTCTAAGGCTTAAACAAGGCTTCAACGAGCGTCGTCACTTTACTATGGGTAAGTCTCTCAGATTTACCATTCCAAATATCAAGAGTGAATGATAAGAGTAAGTCGGTATGGCGATCAATCCATTCCGCACCCAGATCATTACCCTGTATAAGGTTTAGCGAATCTCGTATTTCTAACACTCGGGCATCCTCACAAGCTTTGCAGAAATTTCTCTTGTCCGTGAACTGGGTTCGGGTAAATCCATTGATTCTGTAAGCTAAACAAAACATATATTGTTTCTTCACGATCTCGGGGTTTACATAACATCCTATGTAACGTCTGCTGATCAAATCACAGATTCTTCCAGAATTCTTTCTTCAACAAGATTGTGCTTGTGCCTTGGTCAAATCCTGGGCCTGTGGGTTACGGGTCCACTTCAGCACTTGCATAGTGTTAACTCATCCGTGGAGTTATAGTTGTTCCATATTCCAACATTGCACATCCTTTAAATCCAATAGTACTTCATTTTGTCATACTCTTGGGGTAACCATCATAATCAAACTCCAACTTATTTCATCTGGCTCCTTTCTATGGACCGTCATGAACAACACCTTTCTTTCTTCATTGATCCCGTGGCTTTACGGAGTACTGCCACACCAAAAAAATGCACTAGTTTATCCATAAATCATATTATTTTCATAGCAAATCTTTTATTACATCCTTAACCATTTTTCGTAAATCCAAATTCCAAAAAGTACTTTATTAGAAATGCTGCCACCCACATGGTTTGGTATGGTCAGGCATTACTTCCAACTTTATTCATTTTTCCTCCTTGAGGATTCTTCAATCCCACTGGAATTGGGCGACATGCTCCTTGAAATCTTCAATCTTCTGTTTCCTCGTGGTGGCCTTGAGCTTCACCTCCATCATCTCTGCATGCACTTCTCTTAGGTATTCCTGAGTATAATGGAGTCTTGCTCCAAGTATTTCTCCGATCTGGCCTATGGCTTCCATGGCTGCTTCACGAACAGCATCGAAGAAAGTTGCTTGTGGTACACGTGAGATGAAAAAGTATTGCCCCATCGTCTTTGGGAAAACTCCTTTCATACGGTGGAGGTGTACCTCCACATACCAAAGTTCCACTCCCTTTTGCATGAAGGAGTAGCCTTTGTAGACTGCATCTCCTTCAAGGTGAATATGCTTCATCATGTCCTTCAGGATCTTCGGGTAATCATGATCACTTGTCAGGGTCATGATCATTTCCGGGCCCTTAAGGAAAGACTCATAAAGGGTCGTCATCTGCAGTTGTAAAACAAAAATGGTGCTCAGAATAAGGTACATATCTCCTTGGGTACACATTCATATCATCCAAACAAAACTTCAAACTCAATTTCCAACATCCAGTTTATGCATCACAACTCATTTTCTTCCATGTTCACCCAGAATATTAATTTCCAAGATAAAACATAACAACTCCTTAAAGCCTTTCAGCATATGACATATCAACTTTATTGAGTCATGAATTATTACAATCTCTGAGTAATCTATTACATAACTCAACCCCGCATTCTCATGAAAAAGTGTTTTCCTTACTACCCTTATTACTGATATGAACATCTCCACTACTCAGCTCCAGCTTTCTCATGATTTGAACAATCCCTAGCAAAATGTCCTGCTTCCTTGCAACGAAAAAAATAACTTCCGGCATGTCTCGAGGCTTCTTGGTGATGGTGCATGCTCCTTGAGTTCCTTGCTTCCTTTCGAGACAATCATTGACATAATGCCCGACGTCCTTACATTCAAAACAGGTAACATGACTCTTGTACCTTTTTGCAGAAATTGGGTTGTTCTGAGGGTGTCTTTGTTTTCTCTTCCTGGTTTTCTTCGTTCTGATCAAACGTTCTATTCCTCGTGGATCAAACTCCACTGCTTCTGTTGGGAAGTATCCCAGATACTCTTTTCTTTCCTTGGTGAAATACTGTGAAAAATGTCCTTCTTCTCCACAGGAATAACAGGCATTGGAGTAAAATCTGTTGAGGCTTTCTCCATCAGGGTCTTCAACACTTTCCTTAATCACAGGTTCTTTCATAACTTCTCAGAGGGCTTCTTTCATTCCTTCTTCCTGCTTCTGAATAGTTTGTTGCACCGTGAGGTAAATGTGACACTGACCTGGGTAGTGGGTGGTTCCTTCACACAAGAAACAAGTCACCTGACTAGTTAGGCATTCCTCAGCTGGGTGTTTCTCCTCACAATGAGGGCATCCATCCTTGTGTTCCTCCTGGGTGTGTCCTATTTCTCCACAAATCTTGCAGGCGCAAGGGTTATTTCTTGGGGTATCATGGTGCTTCCGGATAAGACGGGATCTTGTCAGAGTCTTCTTGAATTCTTCCCAAGTCCTTGCTCCATTCCATCCCTGTATAGCTTGATGCATCTGCCACCATGTTGCAGCACTTCCTTCAAAGTACTGAAGAGAGTACGATACTTCACTCTTCCTTGAAACCAAATTGCTCCCGAAGTGATTCTCCATGTTCTAAATCCATAGCTCTGCCTCCAGCTGGGTTTTCGGTCCAGAGAATACCAGTCCAACTTCATTCATCATCTACTGGGTCCAAGGGTTTTAGGGTGAGATAAGAGAGAGGTGGGGAGGGATACACACAATACAAGCAATAGTTTTGAAAATGGGTTTTATTTGTGGCTGTCGGAAAAACATCAAACAGATGACATCTCACAAATCGTCGCATCTAACGTAAGTATATAACAGGGGTTTGGTCTTCTAAAAGTCAAATAAATCTTTAGAGTCTTCAGATTCTTCGAGTCTCCGGAGTCTTCAACTGTTGTAGCTTCAACTATTTTAATGCATGGTGAAATCCTATTTACTCTAAAATGGTCATCGGTTGTCCGATATCTTGTCCTTCTTGGAGCGGCTTCAGTTGATCCTCCATGTGGTCAAAAGGGAAAAGGGTATATTCTAACTATTTGAGGTAAGAAAGGATATTTGATAAAATCAGAAAAGATGAGAAGTAATGGATTCTTTTGAAAATAAAGTTTTAGAGATTTCCTATCCTAGGGGCTTTCCGATTTCTAGGGTCACGTCCTATAGTCAACATGTGCTTTGATACCATATCTGTAGCGACCCGACCTCAGACGGTCAAGCCTCTGTGTATCTGTGCCATCCCTGGCTCGGTATGCTGGCACACACAGTACATCAATGTATATATCAAAGTGCAATCACATGTATAAATAACGTAAAACTGATATATACCTCATAAAGTCTCAGCGGAAACAAACAATCGGTGTGGAGTCCCATCAACGCCATCGGCAGGTTGAGTGTAGACCGTAACCCTATGACGTAACTCTTACTCGTCGGAAGAAACATATCTGCAACATGAGACGTTGCAGCCGTGTAGGTCAGTACATTGAATGTACCGGCAAGATCACATAAGAGAAACAGATGATAAACTATACTATATGCAATATGGCTTTGTGGCTCTGTATCTGAGTTTTGTTTGCATAAAAGCTGGTTTTATTTTCCCTACATCAAAGGAATTATCCGGTCTGTACTACGGAGTTTTCTATCATGACATGGTTCCGCCAACCGATGTCTCATAGCCCAAATCATCATAAGTTGCCCACAATTAATTATCAGTCCGGTGTTGAGAGTTCCGAGATAGATCCAAGTCCAGAGGCTCAAATTGTCCGTAACCGGGGACACGGCTAATCGATTAGGTTTTAACCCTCTGCAGAGGTTTGTACACTTTACCCGCAAGATTCGATCCCTCTCTTTACATTCTCGCACTTCAGGGTGTTTGAGAACAAGATGACCGAAACATGGTCTTCCGAAGAGTTCCTCTGACCACTGTCCGGTGCTCATCCAATCCTACCGTAGTTCTACATCTGCTAGCACCGTCCCAGCCAGAGTCACAACTAAGGTCAACCAAGCCAGAGCCCATAGTGACTTGCGGTTGCACAGGTAAGCTTCCGGGCATGAAGTATTCTTCCGTCTCTTTGAGTCTGGGTGAAGCTTTCCGCAAGATGTCATGGCGCTTCTCCATGCATCCCGGCCAACCACTGGTTTCTCCAGGGTGCCCGTCAACCAGTCCTTCACCCAGTAGTGTGTATTAAATTCTTGTCTCGAGTCTCGAAATCTTGAGGAGTCCTGAAGATGCAGTCCTTGCCGATGCCATCATGAAGTTGTCGCCATTGACGTAGAGTCCTCCTTCTTCACACCACTCTCATGCACTCATACCAAACCCCGTCTACTATAGCGTAGCATTAAAACTATATAACGTCCCGAGCTTGATAACAGGGAGATGGGTTCCTACCTCATGCATTCTACTCAACTACAAGAAATCAATATCACTACTGGAGGGATTATTGAAAGGGTGCTACTACATGCAAATAAAACATAGGTATGGAAATCATGGTCAAAGTGAACTTGCCTGGTAAGTTGATGAAGAATAATAATGCTCTCAGAAACTTGATAAGACTATACGCAACTCTCTGATGAAATCTATAATAATAAACATGGCATTCACATAAGCAATCATTCTACCACTCAAAATAACAATCAAAACAACAACAAAACTCAATAATAAAACTCAAACAAATTCCAAAGAAGCTTCAAATAAAACTAGAAAGAAAAACTACTAACGAAAATCTATGACTTTGCTACAAGCATCTAACATAGTTTTGCCCTAAGTAAAAAAAATATAACAACAATTAAAACACTAAACTAATAATTTAATAGAAAATAAAAAGTAAAACACTAAGTTAACAGAAAGTATTTTTCATAAAATTTTATTTGCAAAAAGAAACAAATAAAAAGCTTTTATAAAACTCTAACTATGACCTATAGAAGTTTTCATACAAAACTAAGGAAAAATAAAATTTTCTCCTGTTGTCTAACAGAAACACAACTAATTTTGTCAAAAGTGACAAAAAGAAATAATTTAAAACTAATAAAAACAATAAATATATGGCTAAAACAGAACTATAAGTAAAACTATACTGTTTTGCTAAAAACATAATTTAAATTAACCTAGAAATAAAATACTAAATACTACTGGATAAACAAAGGTCCTAGAGACCAGGAGCAAAAAGAATCGGTCAAAAATAATATTCCTAACTCAAAATAGCTCAAATCTAGTGATTTGAGAAAATTCATACAAACACAAATTTAAACTGCTCAAATGTGAAATAAAATTGAACTAACAGAAACTTCATAAAATATTTGATCCAAGGCAGTTGGAATCACTCAAAAATACCTCGTAGATAATTAACTATGGATTTTACAAGATTGAAACTATTCTGTTTTAAAAACAGAACGAAAAAAACAGTAGGTCGGGATTTACTGTAGCAGTTCCGGTGATGGGGTCCTGGTGGAGCTCCGGCTACGTCCTCCAGTGGCCCTCTGGCGTCAGGGAAGGGACGGTCGGGGGTGGAAGAGCGGGGTGGAACGAGTGGTGGGGTCGGTGGGTGGCGGGGATGGCCGGAGGTGGTGGGGCAGGGCGGCAATGGCGGTGGTGGTCCGGCAAACTCCGGCGAGGTGGCGTGGTAGTGTGGGGCGAGGAGAGGCGGCTCTAGGGGCGGGAATGGGTGCGGGAGGTGGCCATTTATAGGGGGGAGGTTTGTTTGGAGGAGGGGGCAAGGGATTTCGCGAATCCCGCGATCTCCGGCGATGGCCGACGCGGCTGTGCTCGGGAACGAAATCCCGTTTGTGAGGAAGGAGATGATCTGGCGCGATCGGGCTGGATTTGGCCCAAAAAAATACCTTTCCTTTTTAAAAAGATTCTGTGAATAAAAATCATTAAAAAAATAAAATATAGGAGTATTATATATCAAAACGATCAGAAAAATAAGCCCAATTTAGTGGGATATTTTCCAGGGGCAAATAAAATACTTTTTGAAAAGTCATTTTTTTTAAATTCAAACAAAAATCAAAATGACTTTCAAAACTCTATGGAAAATTTATTCCAACATTTTTGGGGTGTCATGTTACTCCCTCTCAACACTTTTGTTCAAGTGTTCTTTGTCAGAAAAGTTTTTGAATGCCACTAGTTAAAAACAAAAAAAGTTAAATGCTAACTTCAAAATGAAATTTTTCTTTACTTCCCACTCTCTTTCATTGAAGAAATCATGAGGATCATTGAGTGGCATGAAGTTTGAAATATTTCCAAATTCAAATATTTTCAAACAGATTTTTTTGGAAAGTCCTTTTTATTCCCTCTCAACAAAACTTCAAAAGTTTGAAATTCTAATAAATTTCACTCAATCAATCACTCAACAATCAATCAACAATCATATATTTTAATTATTATAACATTCCAAAATTTAGAATTTTGGGATGTTACATAAGGCCACTAAAAAGGATCATTACCCCTTACCTTTTATCGATCAAATGCTAGAAAGATTATCTAGACATACACATTTTTGCTTTCTAGATGGTTATTCTAGTTTCTCTGAAATACCTGTGTCAGCTAAAGATCAATCAAAGAATACTTTTACTTGCCCTTTTGGTACTTTTGCTTATAGATGTATGCCTTTTGGTTTATGTAATGCACCTGCTACCTTTCAAAGATGCATGACGGCTATATTCTCTAACTTTTGTGAAAAGATTTGTGAGGTTTTCATGGATGATTTCTCCGTCTATGGATCTTCTTTTGATGATTGCTTGAGCAATCTGGATCGAGTTTTGCAGAGATGTGAAGAAACTAATCTTGTCTTGAATTGGGAAAAGTGCCACTTTATGGTTAATGAAGGTATTGTCTTGGGGCATAAAGTTTCTGAAAGAGGTATTGAAGTTGATAAAGCCAAGGTTGATTCTATTGAAAAGATGCCATGCCCCAAGGACATCAAATGTATAAGAAGTTTCCTTGGTCACGCTGGATTTTATAGGAGGTTCATTAAGGACTTCTCAAAAATTTCTCGGCCTCTGAATAATTTATTACAAAAAGATATACCATTTGTCTTTGATGATGATTGTGTAGAAGCATTTGAAATACTTAAGAAAGCATTGATCTCTGCACCTATTGTTCAGCCATCTGATTGGAATTTACCCTTTGAAATTATGTGTGATGCTAGTGATTATGCTGTAGGTGCTGTTCTAGGGCAAAGAGTTGATAATAAATTAAACGTTATTCAATATGCTAGTAAAACCCTAGACAATGCTCAAAGAAATTATGCTACTACTGAAAAGGAATTCTTAGCAGTTGTATTTGCTTGTGATAAGTTCAGACCTTATATTGTTGATTCTAAAGTAACTATTCACACTGATCATGCTGCTATTAAATATCTTATGGAAAAGAAAGATGCTAAACCTAGACTTATTAGATGGGTTCTCTTGCTACAAGAATTTGACTTACATATTGTTGATAGAAAGGGATCTGAGAACTCCGTTGCAGACAACTTGTCTAGGTTAGAATATGTGCTTGATGACCCACTTCATATTGATTATAGCTTTCCTGATGAGCAACTAAATGTCATAAATGCTTCTCATACTGCTCCATGGTATGCTGATTATGCTAATTACATTGTTGCTAAGTTTATACCACCTAGTTTCACATACCAGCAAAAGAAAAAGTTCTTCTATGATTTGAGGCATTACTTTTGGGATGACCCACATCTTTATAAAGAAGGAGTAGATGGTGTTATTAGACGTTGTGTACCTGAGCATGAACAGGAACAGATCCTACGCAAGTGCCACTCTGAAGCTTACGGAGGACACCATGCTGGAGATAGAACTGCACATAAGGTATTGCAATCTGGTTTTTATTGGCCTACTCTCTTCAAGGATGCCCGTAAGTTTGTCTTATCTTGTGATGAATGTCAAAGAATTGGTAATATTAGTAGACGTCAAGAAATGCCTATGAACTATTCACTCGTTATTGAACCATTTGATGTTTGGGGCGTTGACTATATGGGACCTTTTCCTTCCTCTAATGGATATACACATATTTTAGTTGCTATTGATTACGTTACTAAGTGGGTAGAAGCTATTCCAACTAGTAGTGCTGATCATAACACTTCTATTAAAATGCTTAAAAAAGTTATTTTTCCAATATTCGGAGTCCCTAGATATTTAATGACTGATGGTGGTTCACATTTTATTCATGGTGCTTTCCGTAAAATGCTTGCTAAGTATGATGTTAATCATAGAATTGCACGCCCTTATCATCCTCAGTCTAGTGGTCAAGTAGAATTGAGTAATAGAGAGCTCAAATTAATTTTGCAAAAGACTGTCAATAGGTCTAGAAAGAATTGGTCCAAGAAACTTGATGATGCATTATGGGCCTATAGAACTGCATATAAAAATCCTATGGGTATGTCTTCGTATAAAATGGTTTATGGAAAAGCATGTCATTTACCTCTAGAACTAGAACATAAGGCTTATTGGGCTATTAAAGAGCTCAATTATGATTTTAAACTTGCCGGTGAGAAGAGGTTATTTGATATTAGCTCACTCGATGAATGGAGAACCCAAGCCTACGGAAATGCCATGTTGTTTAAAGAAAAAGTTAAAAGATGGCATGACAAAAGAATACAAAAGCGTGAGTTTAATGTAGGTGATTATGTATTGCTATACAACTCTTGTTTAAGATTTTTTGCAGGAAAACTTCTCTCTAAATGGGAAGGTCCTCACGTTATCGAGGAGGTCTATTGTTCCAGTGCCATAAAAATCAACAACTTCGAAGGCACAAATTCGAAGGTGGTGAATGGTCAAAGAATCAAACATTATATCTCAGGTAATCCCATAAATGTTGAAACCAATGTTATTGAAACCGTAACCCCGGAGGAATACATAAGGGACACTTTCCGAAACTTTTTAGACTCCGAAAAGGAATAGGTATGTGGTACGGTAAGTAAACTGACTCCAAAACTGTTTTTAAGGCAATATTTCTCCCTTTTGGAATATTTAGAAAAATAGAAAAATAAGAAGCAGTCCGGGAAGGACACGAGGGCTCCACGAGGGTGGAGGGTGCGCCCTACCCCCTGGGCACGCCCCCTACCTCGTGGGCACCTCGTGCGCTCTCCGGATTCCATTTTCTTACACGACACGCATTTTGGTCGGTAAAAATTCATTATATAACCTCCCGAAGGTTTTGACTACCGTATCACCCAAAAATCTCTTGTTCTTGTTTCGAGCTGTTTTCTGCCAGGGTTGTCGAAGCTAAACATCTTGTCGTCTCCCTCCTCCTCCAACAATGAGGGCAACGATGCTTGGCTAATGAAGATAGAGCTGAAGAGAGAAGAACCCATGGATATCAACAAGGATGAAGGGATCAAGAAGGCCACGGAGGACCAAGCTCCGGCAACAGAAGACATCCTTCAACTTGATCACAATCTTCTTACCCCAACTGAGATCAAAGCTTTCAATATGATCGAGTTAGCTCGTATACAAAATAAGTAATCAAGTTGTGAGTTTTGCTTTATAATTCCTCTATGTAATCGAGTCCGTGAGCTATATATAAAAGATTAGTGTTGAGTCAAGGGCTTGATTATTTTGCGATGATCCTAAGTGAATAAAAGAAAATAAAAATAATAAAAAGGAAACAAAGAGATCATATGGATCTTATGGAGAGTAATGAGCTCACATAGAAAAAGTATGATGAATAAAAGTTGTTGAGAGTTGACAAACATAGTTTTGGTCATCGTTGCAATTAATAGGAAGTAATAAAGAAAGAGAGGTCTTCACATATAAATATACTATCTTGGACATCTTTTATGATTGTGAGCACTCATTAAAATATGACATGCTAAAGAGTTGATGTTGGACAAGGAAGACAATGTAATGGGTTATGTTTTCTTACATCTGAGATAAATTATATTGTCATGGATCATCCAACATGGTTGAGCTTGCCTTTCCCCCTCATGCTAGCCAAATTCAACGCACCAAGTAGAGATACTACTTGTGCTTCCAAATACCCTTAAACCAGTTTTGCCATGAGAGTCCACCATACCTACCTATGGATTGAGTAAGATCCTCCAAGTAAGTTGTCATCGGTGCAAGCAATAAAAATTGCTCTCTTAATAAGTAAGTGTGGGAGAAAATAAGCTTTATACGATCGTGTGATATGGAAGAAATAAAAGCGACAGACTGCATAATAGAGGTCCATATCACAAGTGGCAATATAAAGTGACGTTCTTTCGCATTAAGATTTTATGCATCCAACTGTAAAAGCGCATGACAACCTCTGCTTCCCTCTACTAAGGGCCTATCTTTTACTTTTATCTCCTATGTTGCATAAGAGTCATGGTGATCTTCACCCTTCCTTTTTACATTTTATCCTTTGGCAAGCACAGTATGTTGGAAAGATCCTGGTATATATGGCTAATTGGATGTGAGTTTTCATGAACTATTATTGTTGACATTACCCTTGAGGTAAAACATTGGGAGGCAAAACTATAAGCCCTTATCTTTCTCTGTGTCCGATTAAAACTCCATACCCATAAGTATTGCGTGAATGTCAGCAATTGTGAAAGACTATATGATAGTTGAGTATGTGGACTTGCTGAAAAGCTCTTATACATTGACTCTTTCCTATGTTATGATAAATTGCAATTGCTCCAATGACTGAGATTGTAGTTTGTCGGTTTTCAATGAAGTTTACGATTCATACTTGAAATTGTGATTGAATTATTACTATAGCATAAGAAATCATATGACAAGAATTATATAAGTTGTTGTTCTAAGAATGATCATGATTCCCTCATGTATGTATTTTATTTTTATCGACACCTCTATCTCTAAACATGTGGACATATTTTTCGATTTCGGCTTTCGCTTGAGGACAAGCGAGGTCTAAGCTTGGGGGAGTTGATACGTCCATTTTGCATCATGCTTTTATATCGATATTTATTGCATTATGGGCTATTATTAAACATTATGTCACAATACTTATGCCTATTCTCTCTTATTTTACAAGGTTTACATAAAAAGGGAGAATGCCGACAGCTCGGATTCTGGGCTGGAAAAGGAGCAAATATTAGAGACCTATTCTGCACAGCTCCAAAAGTCCTGAAACTTCACGGAAGATGTTTTCAGAATATATAAAAAATACTGAGCGCAAGAAGTTCACCAGGGGGCCACACCCTGCCCACGAGGGTGGGGGCACGCCCTACCCCCCTGGGCGTGCCCCCTACCTCGTGGGCCCCCTGGTGGCCCTCCGATGTCCATCTTCTGCTATATGAAGTCTTTCGATGAGGAAAAAATCATAAGCCATCTCATCGGACGAAACTCCGCCGCCACGAGGCGGAACCTTGGCGGAACCAATCTAGGGCTCCAGCAGAGCTGTTCTGCCGGGGAAACTTCCCTCCGGGAGGGGGAAATCATCGCCATCGTCATCACCAACGCTCCTCTCATCGGGAGAGGGCAATCTCCATCAACATCTTCATCAGCACCATCTCCACTCAAAACCCTAGTTCATCTTTTGTATCCAATTCTTGTCTTCAAGTCCGGGATTGGTGCTAGTAGGTTGCTAGTAGTGTTAATTACTCCTTGTAGTTGATGCTAGTTGGTTTATTTGGTGGAAGATCATATGTTCAGATCCTATATGCATATTAATACCCCTCTGATTATGAACATGATTATGCTTTGTGAGTAGTTATGTTTGTTCCTGAGGACATGGGAGAAGTCTTGCTATTAGTAGTCATGTGAATTTGGTACTCGTTCGATATTTTGATGAGATGTATGTTGTCTCTCCTCTAGTGGTGTTATGTGAACATCGACTACATGAAACTTCACTATTATTTGGGCCTAGAGGAAGGCATTGGGAAGTAATAAGTAGATGATGGGTTGCTAGAGTGACAGAAGCTTAAACTCTAGTTTATGCGTTGCTTCGTAAGGGGCTGATTTGGATCCATATGTTTCATGCTATGGTTAGGTTTACCTTAATACTTTTGTTGTAGTTGCGGATGCTTGCAATAGAGGTTAATCATAAGTGGGATGCTTGTCCAAGTAAGGACAGTACCCAAGCACCGGTCCACCCACATACCAAATTATCAAAGTACCGAACACGAATCATATGAACGTGATGAAAACTAGCTTGACGATATTCCCATGTGTCCTCGGGAGCGCTTTTCTCTATATAAGAGTTTGTCCAGGCTTGTCCTTTGCTACAAAAAATGATTGGGCCACCTTGCTGCACTTTATTTATTTGTTGCTCGTTACAAATTATCCTATCACAAAACTATCGGTTACCACTTATTTCAGTACTTGCAGAGAATACCTTGCTAGAAACCGCTTATCATTTCCTTCTTCTCCTCGTTGGGTTCGACACTCTTACTTATCGAAAGGACTACGATAGATCCCCTATACTTGTGGGTCATCATGAAGCACAAAGAGCAATTCTATAAGATCATACTTAAAAGATATAAGTGAAGCACATGAAGTATTCTATAAATTGATGAAGGGACATCTCATACTAGCATAGTTATTAAAGAAATATAAAAACACAAAGGACACAAATCATGTGAACAAAACAAAAATTGAGGCATACCGATAATTGTTGAAGAAGAAAGATGGGATGCCAACCGGGGCATCCCCAAGCTTAGATGCTTGAGTATCCTTAGAATATTTACTTGGGGTGCCTTGGGCATCCCCAAGCTTGAGATCTTGCCTTTCTTTATTCTTCTCACATCGCTAACTCCTCATTTTTCGAACACTTCATCCACACAAAACTTTAACAAAAATTTTGTGAGATCCGTTAGTATAATAAAGCAAATCACTACCTTTAGGTACTGTTTCAAACTCATTCCAATTTCAATATTAGAACTATATCTACTATATTCCAACTTCTCTCTTGTTCATACCCTCCGATACTAGCCATAGATGCATCAAAATAAGCAAACAACACACGAAAAACAGAATCTGTCTAAAACAGGATAGTCTGTAGTAATCTGGAGGTTTAGTAAACTTATGTAACTCGAAAAATTATGAAATAAATTTGAAAATTTGAACAATTTATACATAAGTAATGTGCAAAAAGTGTCATACCCATTTGACTTTCCAGTAAAAAAATTTAAAATCATGCGCTACAACCAAAGTTTCTGTTTTTGTTCTGCACATAGTAAACAAGCAATCTAATCATCCTAAAACCAAAGCTTGGCACATTATTTTTATAATATAATGGATATATATATATATAAGGGGATAATTATTTACAAAGGAACTTGCATTAAAAATTCTACATTGTTTCCCTGAGCATGAACACGGGTGCTCAAGGTCAACCCTCACTTCTTCAACGCATAACTTTCCAATCTCTTCTCTTTTTGAAAAACTTTTTAGGCATGAGAGGCAAGTAATTTTTTTTGTATTTCATTATTTGTAAAAAAATGTATGTTTCAAACACAACTAAATAGAAACAAAAAAGGAAAAACAAAATCTACTTAGTGAAGAAAGCAAATAAGCACACACGAGAATATCAACCACACGCTATTGCTCCCCGGTAACGATGCCAGAAAAGAGCTTGATAATCCCCAAGTGCAGGGAATCATCGTAGAAATTCCCAAAGGTGGAAGTGATAAGTATGGAGTGTTGAACCCACAAGGAGCTAAAGGTAAGATCAATATTCTCTCAAGCCCTATCTGCCACTGATACGACTCTACGTACACCCAACGTTTGCTTCCTACTAGAAACGAGAAATAAAACTACGTTGTGGGTATGAAGTGGATAACTTTATATGATATCGGAGAGCTAAAATATAAAAGTAGGTGATGTTATCATAAAGTTAGAATATATTACTAAATATTATAAATAGCGAGTGTGGAATAATGGTGGATCGGTGTGTGGAATTGTCCTAGGCAATTGTTAACAAGACCGGTAGTCGTCATTGCAATTTCATATGAGGGAGAGGCATAATATAACATACTTTCTCTACTTGGATCATATGCACTTATGATTGGAACTCTAGCAAGCATCCGCAACTACTAAAGATCATTAAGGTAAAACCCAACCATAGCATTAAAGCATCAAGTCCTCTTTATTCCCATACGCAACAACCCCCTTACTCGGGTTTGTGTTTCAGTCACTCACCAACCCACTATAAGCGAATCATGAACGTATTGCAACACCCTACAGTGGGAATCCCTCACGCTTGCGCGGCATGGAGGGCACCATAGGAAAGCACCAAAATAAAACATACAACTCATACCAATCTACATCATCAATCAACCCAAAGACAAAGGATGTCTACTCAAAACATCATAGGATGGCAACACATCATTGGATCATAATATGTGGCATAAAGCACCATGTTCAAGTAGGGATTACAATGGGGTGCGGGAGAGTGGACCATGTAAAATAGATGAGGATGGTAATGATGATGGTGATGTTGATGAAGACGATCACCGCGACGATGATTCCCCTCCCGATGGCACTCCGGCGCCACCGAGAGAGAGGAGGAGAGGTTCTCCCCCTTGTGCTTCCTCCTCCATGGCCTCCCCCTGGATGGGGAGAGGTTCTCCCTCTGGTCCTTGGCCTTCATGGTGATGATGGCCCCTCCGGGATCCTCCTCCATGCCCTCCGGTGATGATGGCCCCCTCCGGCAGGGTGCCGGAGAGGGCCTAGATTGGTTTTCGGTGGCTACGGGGGCTTCTGGCGGCGGAACTGCCGATCTAGGTTTCTTTGTGGAAGTTTTGGGTTATATAAGAGGTGTTGGAGTCGGGGACAAGTCAGGGGGGTTCTTGAGGCGGCCACAAGGCAAGGGGCGCGTCCAGGGGGTAGGGCGCGCCCCCACCCTCGTGGTGGCTTCGGGACTCTTCTGGCCCACCTCCGGTACTCCGTGGGCTTCTTCTGGTCCAAAAATGATCTCCGTGAAGTTTCAGGTCAATTGGACTCCGTTTGATTTTCCTTTTCCGCAATAGTTAAAAACAAGGAAAAAACAGAAACTAGCATTGGGCTCTAGGTTAATAGGTTAGTCCCCAAAATCATATAAAATAGCATATAGATGCATATAAAATATCCAATGTTGATACTATAATAGTATGAATACTTCATAAATTATAGATACGTTGGAGACATATCAATAGGCCCTAGATATTCCTTAGAGTAGTATTTTGAACAATATCCACAGTGCCATTGGACTCCTTTGAAACATCTTTGTTTTCAGATGGAACCCACAGGGTAGGTCGTGCGCCACACAATGGCCATTGGTGTCTCAGGATCACCTGCTGTGTTAGCTGAGATGATGACCTATCTGGGTTATCGCTGGCACCCTGAGTACACCGTGTACGAGCAGTACCAGGACTTTGACCAGGAGCAGTACCGTGCCATCGCCCACCTCTACTCTCCGGAGTATGACTCCACTACCATGCTGCACACTGCTCATGGTGTTGGAGTGACTATCAATATGGCAGTACACGATGTTCCTTATGCTGCTTTGACACGTCTTCGTGGAGAGTATCGGGAGTTGGACACCTCCCCTTTCAGGCACATTGCTATCGCATCTGATGTTGGTGCGGAGGGATACTACACTGCTGCCTACTCCACTCTCACCCGAGAGCCCTTCTACCATCAGAACCTAGTTCTGCATGCTGATGGGCTGGATAGAGCTAACCGAGCTCTTCTCCACGAGTTGCACACCACCCGTCAGCACCTGTCCCGTGCTCTGACGCAGTTGCACCCCCTTGTCCGATCTGGTGATTTTTCGCGTTCTGTGATCTACCCAGCCAGGACCGTGATGCCCCAGGGTGTCAGCTGGCCAGATGCGGGAGGCTACTCTCCCGCACTTGGTCCTCTTCTGCCACCTGAGCGTCGGGTTTTGCATCAGAGTATCCGCGGACCCCAAGCTACTGACGTGGAGGACATCCTGTCGCGTCACTACCAGCTGTCAGGCTACACCTACCTCCACAGTTTCTCCTGGGACTGATGTAGGCTTGCTTGTTAGTGTTAGATGCATTCGCCAAGAGCCTGCGTGCCGCCTATGATGTTCTTAGTCTATGTACTGAACTATGTGTACCGAACTCTGTGCATGGTCCCTTTTGTAAGATATGCCGACTACTATGTAGTATCTATCATGCTTCTTTCATTGTGCATGCTTCATCATGAATGATGCTTGTCTTTGCAAATTTCTCAATGCTGAACTACCCCTATTATATGTTAGCAGGATGGTTAGACTAGGTGGTCGTGGTCATGG
Source organism: Triticum urartu (assembly GCF_003073215.2). Lineage (NCBI taxonomy): Eukaryota > Viridiplantae > Streptophyta > Magnoliopsida > Poales > Poaceae > Triticum > Triticum urartu. The sequence continues at coordinate 101,443,934 of NC_053024.1, forward strand.
TGGCTATGCCCCACCTCCACCTGAGTACATGGCTGTTATGATCCAACAACTCAAGATGAATCGCCAGTTCATTGAGAATATGATGGCTCAGTTTCCTCGCCCCAATATGAACCAGCAGCTAGCCCAAGTGACTCTGCAGAATTTCATGCGCCTCAACCCAACTATGTACCGCAGCTCAACTCAGCCTCTGGATGCTGATGACTGGCTCCATGACATCACCTATGAGATGGAGTCTGCTGATGTAGCCCCCTGCCAGCTATGTCACCTTTGCTTCCTTCTTCTTGAAGGGACCCACTGCTCAATGGTGGTTGAGGGAGTCCTGGATTAGGGGGTCTCCGGTAGCCGGACTATATCCTTTGGCCGGACTGTTGGACTATGAAGATACAAGATTGAAGACTTCGTCTCGTGTTCGGATGGGACTCTACTTGGCGTGGAAGGCAAGCTAGGTAGTACGGATATGGATATCTCCTCCTTTGTAACCGACCTTGTGTAACCCTAACCCTCTCCGGTATCTATATAAACCGAAGGGTTTTAGTCCGTAGGACAACAACCATAACATACAATCATACCATAGGCTAGCTTCTAGGGTTTAGCCTCTCCGATCTCGTGGTAGATCTACTCTTGTACTACCCATATCATCAATATTAATCAAGTAGGACGTAGGGTTTTACCTCCATCAAGAGGGCCCATACCTGGGTAAAACATCGTGTCCCCTGCCTCCTATTACCATCCGGCCTAGACGCACAGTTCGGGACCCCCTACCCGTGATCCGCCGGTTTTGACACCGACATTGGTGCTTTCATTGAGAGTTCCTCTGTGTCGTCGCTGTTAGGCTTGATGGCTCCTACTATCATAGATAGCAATGCGGCCCAGGGTGAGACTTTTCTCCCCGGACAGATCTTCGTATTCGGCGGCTTTGCACTGCGGGCTAATTTGCTTGGCCATCTAGAGCAGATTGAAAGCTACGCCCCTGGCCGTCAGGTCAGATTTGGAAGTTTGAACTACATGGCCGACATCCATGGAGACTTGATCTTCGACGGATTCGAGCCACAGCCGGGCGTGCCGCACTGTCATGATGGGTATGACCTAGCTCTGCCGCCGAGCAGTACCCTAGAGGCCGCGCCCGCATCAGCTCCGACCCTTAGCTTGGAGCCAACTGCGCCAATCGAGGATGGGTGGTTAGACACCGCCTCAGGGGCTGCAGTCTCAACGGCGATCGAGCCGAACACCAGCATAATCCTCTGCGCAGCCCGTGACTCCATGGTGCCGGACTCTTTTTCTGACTCCGAACCGCCCGCGCCCCTGCCAATTGAATCCGATTGGGCGCCGATCATGGAATTCACCGCCGCGGATATCTTCCAGCACTCGCCCTTCGGCGACATTTGAATTCACTAAGGTCTCTCTCTTTGTCAGGAGAGCCCTGGCCAGATTATGGCCAACAAGATTTGGATGTGGACGACGAAGAAATTCGACGCCCACCCACCACCCACTTAATAGCCACTGTCGATGACTCAACCAACATGCTCGACTTCGACTCCGAAGACATCGACGGTATGGATGACGATGCGGGAGGTAAAGAGGAACCACCGCCCACAGGGCGCTGGACGTCCTCCTCATCATATGACGTACACATGGTGGACACACCAAAAGAAGACGACGACGAGGAACGGAAGGACGCACCGAAGGCTTGTTTCCTCAAGAAGCAGTCAAAGCGGCGGTGCAAGCGCCGCCCCAAATCCCGCCTCGGTAGAAATAACGATCATATAGACCCAGCGTTGGAGCAGGGCGAACCACCGCCGGACCACGACAATACGGAGAATCAAACCGAACAAACCAATTCTGTCAAAGATAATAGTCCGGACGACATAACACCGGACAGGCACCCGGAGCAGCAGAATGCCCGTCAAAGGCTTGTTGCCACCGCGAGGAGTCTGAAAAAGTAGAAGCAAAGGCTCAAGGCTGCGCAGGACACACTCCAAATCAGATGGAGTAAAGTACTCAACATAGCAGCGAAGTACGACGGCAAATGCCCCACCAAGAGCTACCCAAAGCGGAAGTTGCTACCTGAATTCGATGAGGAGGCCTCAGACCCCCCACAACCAAAAATTAAAACAGCCATCTGGCCAGATAGACGACCTCACGGCCAACATAAAGCGGCAAGCAACGCCGCACATAAGACAATACGCGGTCTACGCAAGGGCTCGCATCAAAAGGAGGGCGAAACCAGATCCATCTACGAACCACGCAAGCGTGCTCCAACATATGATGCAACACAACAAACATCCGAACAACGCGGTACACCCAGATATAGGGGTGCCGCACACCCCCTATGTTTCACCGATGAGGTGCTGGACCATGAATTTCCAGAGGGATTCAAACCCGTAAACATAGAGACATACAATGGAACAACAGACCCTGGGGTCTGGATTGAGGACTATATCCTCCATATCCACATGGCTCGAGGAGATGATCTCCACGCCATTAAGTATTTACCCCTCAAAATCAAAGGGCCAGCTCGGCACTGGCTTAAGAGCCTCCCCGAAAGCTCCATTGAAAGTTGGGAAGAGCTCGAAGATGCCTTTCGGGCAAATTTTCAAGGGACTTATGTCCGACCTCCGGACGCGGATGATTTGAGTCATATAACTCAATAGCCTGGAGAGTTAGCCCGAAAGCATTGGAACAGGTTTCTTACTAAAAAGAACCAAATTGTCGACTGTCCAGGCGCCGAAGCCTTGGCAGCTTTTAAGCATAGCGTCCGTGATGAATGGCTTGCTAGACACCTCGGCCAACAAAAGCCGAGAACAATGGCACCATTAACAAGCCTCATGACCCGCTTTTGCGCGGCTGAGGATAGCTGGCTAGCAGATGCACCACCAGCAACCCCAGTACATCCGAAGTTAGAGATGGAAACAGGAAATCACGGCGCAACAGCAATAACAAACGCCGGAATAAAGAAGACATCACAAAGAGCACGGCAGTAAACGCCGGATTCAAAAGCTCTCGGCCAGGTCAGCAAAAGCCGCCCTCTAAAGGCGCCAGAGACGAACTATCCAGCCTAAACAAAATTCTGGACCAAATATGTCAGATCCATAGCACCCCTGGTAAACCTGCTAATCATACCCACAGAGAATGTTGGGTCTTCAAGCAGTCCGGCAAGCTCAACGCCATACACAAGGGGGAGGATACACCAAGCGAAGACGAGGATGAGCCTCTCAAGCAAGACCTCTGTTGGAAAAGGCAGTGCCTAGGAGGCGCTTAGGCACGCCTAGGCGCTAGGCAATGGCCAAACGCCTCGCCTAGGGCATAAATGGAGGTCTAGGCAGGGAAAGCAAGGAATTGCCTATCCAAGCAAGAAATCATGCCACATACTGCACATATATGCCAAGCAAGTTATATTCCAGTGGGAGTAGCCAGTAATTACCTTATTCATATGCCCTAAATTAATATCAACACCCATATAAAAGTCACAAATACACTTCGAGTAAAAACTATATTACCGCCTAGGCCACGCCTAGGGCGCTTAGGCACCGCCTAGGCACTAGGCAAAGGCCAACTGCCCCGCTTACGCCTACCACTTTTTCCAACCTTGAGCAAGACACTAGGGAACAAAAGAAATTTCCACCAGAAGTCAAAATAGTAAGCGTGTTACACGTGATCGAGGGGAGAAACAAAATGGCACTCCTAGAAAAATATGCCCAAGGGCCTATCACCGCGGAGTCCTGCCCCTGGTCGTCTCAACCGATCACTTTCGACCATCGTGAGTACTCAGCAAGTATCCGGCGTGCAGGATGGGCTGCCCTGGTATTAGACCCAATAATCGACGGATACCACTTCACATGAGTCCTGATGGACGGTGGCAGCAGTCTCAACCTGATATACCAGGATACAATCCGCGAAATGGGGATAGACCCAACGAAAATCTGCCATAGCAATACTACCTTTAAAGGAGTAACGCCAGGCCCAGGGGCTCATTACACGGGCTCCCTGCTACTAAAGGTTATATTCGGTTTCCCCGATAACTTCCGTAGCGAACATTTAACCTTCCACATCGCTCCGTTCAAAAGTGGCTATCAAGCACTACTTGGACGCGAAGCTTTTGCTCGCTTTAATGCAATACCACATTACGCTTCCCTAACGCTCAAGATGCCCGGTCCATGCGGCATCATTACAGTGAACGGAAGTATTAAGCGATCCTTGCGCGCCGAAGAGAATGCGACTGCCTTGGCAGCCGCACACTAAAAACGGCCTCGCCAACTAAAGTATTTGATAGGTCGTCAAGACCAGGGACACGGTTAGACGAGTCCGGCGCTGCTATATGTAATTCATACCGGATTGATGGCCACACCCCTATTACAAATGCAAGGGGCCCAACACGCGCAGACAAGTGGCAATTTATACTCATTTCTAATTATACATGGTTTCTTTAAAAACTATCTCTCTGCACGACAACTTTTCCACCTAAATTCCTCTCTTTTACAGATGACCATCGTGCTACACCCGTCCAGGATACGGCACAACGGAGACACAGGCGCAGACGTGCAGCAGGGACCCGTTCCAAGGATTCTTTTTAGATTAAGACCCTGCGTAAACCTTTTTTACTGTCTCTTGTTGATACACATCCACCGAATTCTCAGCACAATTGGGAAGGATGCTGATGTCTTGGCATGTGGCCACGTCAGAATAATACACGTACCTGGACACAAGGGGCTTCTTACAAAGGGCACTATTTAGGCCCGGTTTATACCATAAAGACCGAATACCTTAGGGAGTGTTCGGCGTCGTGAGTTTGGCCTTATATGCATCAGCTCTGAATCATTTTCTTTGGTCAAATGTTGGGTTTGCCCGGCTCCTGTGTTTTGGTGCCTTACGTTCCGCTTTATCGGCTAAGGCAGCACCAGGAGAACTACTGCGATTGTGCCCTGGTTCATCCGGATGAGCACCTCAGTAGAGAAAGCCAAAAACTGACTGTCATGATATAGCGTGAGACTGGTCAACCACTGGATGACCTATCGGAATGTTAGAATTCCTCCGCCTTAACGAAGGGCCATTTTCCGGTCAGGTATGTACGCACCCTGAGATCGGGAGAGTGCGGAGCCACTAGGGGCTATCTAGTAGCCCCACTGTCAAACTCCTATGGCTAAGTGAAAGTGTTAAAGCATTATAGTCCGATTGCCTCGTTCGCTACGCTATCACCTCCTTAATAGGACCAAGACGTTGGGTTAAGTGTGAACGCGCGTTTTTCACGAGCACCTCCGCATTATATGCGTGGGGTTGAAGCCGACGGCTGCAATCTTTCAGGTTACACACATGTATACATAAACGGCCGCACAGGAGGCATCATACTACTTTCAGACAAAAGTATAAACATAGCCTTATAAAATTTCATAAAAGCATTGTGTTTACAATGAGAATACATATCACTCAAACATAATATTCTTCGAGCACTGGGACTCTATCAAACGAGCACCCTCAAGAACCTCCTCGAAATACTGCTCGGCAGCCACTCAGCCTATGGCAGAACCCTGCGCCGCAATAGTGGCAGCGTCCATCTCCGCCCAGTATGCTTTAACACGGGCAAGGGCCATCCGCGAGCCTTCTATGCACGCCGACCTCTTCATCGCATTAATGCGCGACACTGCACCAAGGAACCGCTGCACTAAACTGAAATAGTTGTTCGGCTTTGGCTTTTCCGGCCATAGCTGATCCACGACAGACCTCATGGTGAGTCCAGACAACCTATTTAGTTCGGCTCATTCGGCTAGCTGATCAGTTAATGGAAGCGGACGCTCTGGAATGTTGAATTGCGACCAGAACAGCTTGTCCACTTCACGATCCGTTTGACCTTGGAAGTATTTGGCCGCATCGGCAGGGCTCGCCGCCAAGTCCATATACGCATCTGCTGAACTCCACAGCCAATCCAAAGGGGCATACCGTGGATCTCCGAACTTCCTCCTTAGCATGAAGGGCTTCCCAGCCACAATATCCCCGGCTTCCCGCAGCTCCTCCTTCTTCGCTCTCATAGCAGAGCGGGTGTCTTTGTCCGCCATCGTGGCCTTCTCAAGGTCCGTTGCCTTCGCTCAGTTTTCTTTTTCAAGGAGCCGGCAACGGTCGGCAGTGTCTTTTAATTCTATGGACATCTTGGCCATCTTCTCTTGACTCTCGCAATGTGCGGCCTTCTCGGCTTTCAACTCTTTGGCCGCCTTCAAAGCAGCCGCATTACTAATTCTCGCTTGTTCCTTGGCTCGGGCAAGTTCTGCCCGCAAGGTTTCCACGGTGGCAGCTCCTTCTGCAGTCACAACATATTAAAGATACTGGCATCACGCTGCTCTTACTATGTGGCGTTCACCAGATAATAACACTTACCCTATGCATCATCAAGCCTCTTGTTAACAAGCTCGATGTCGGCGTCTGCCGCATCCAGTTGCCGTTTTGATTTGGCAAACTCACTAGTCCGGCCAGCAACCAGAGCTTCCACCACCTGCACATAAGGGCAGTCTGGTTATTGCCTAAGACTATGATCCTCTGTTCGCCGCCGTTCTTGACGACAACCAGAGTCTCAGGGGCTACCATCTACACAAGGCACACCTAACATGTGCGGTACTATCACATATTATCTCACGTACCTCAAAGCCTATCAGTAGACTTATAAAGGCTTCATGTAATCTGCTTTCGGTGGAAGAAATTCTCTCCATCACCGTACCCATCAGCGTACGGTGTTCTTCTGAGATGGCCGCTCGCCCCACCAGCTTCCTCAGAACGTCCGACCGCATACCAGACGGTGCCGGACTCTTTTGTTTGCTCTCTTCGGGAGCCGGACGCTGGGGACTTCGGGGGTATATGGGATTATCTTCTGCCCTCACCATATCCGGAGAGGCCCTCCGTGACGACACTTCGGGGTCGCCCGCTTCTTGAGCGGAGGAGTCCGGGGGAGGCATTTCGCTCTCCATCATCTCTGGAAGAAGATCCCCCGAAGACGAGCTCAGCTGAGAGGGGCTAAGGCCCGAACTGCAAGATATACGCGGCGGTTATTTTCTCAGAAGAAAGATAGTATACCTTCACTATTAAAGTATTTTTTGGATCACTTACGACTCGTTGGAGGGCTGATCCCCCCGCGGACTTTGTGCGGCAAAAGCACCCCCCGAGGCGGGACCCTCTGTGGGAGACTTCTTATCCCGTTTGGAGGCCTCGGCTTCCGGATCCTCGGAAGCAGTCCTTTTCCTCCCCCGGTTATCCTCCTTCATGGAGACGCTCATTCCCTTGGTGGGAACTGGCAGCGATGGGGGCCCGCATCCGCCCGTATTATCCCCCCCCGTATCTTCCTTCGAGGGCTCCGGGCAAGGTGCGAGCTCGAGCATCTTTTCCAATACCGGATTTTCCAAACCCTCAGGGAGGGGGGCCAAACACCGAATCATCTTCGCCTTTGTTAGCCAGTCCTGGTCAAAGAGCGAACTCTCAGAAATAACTTCATAATGAATAAAGGACAGTGTGTTCGGCTAGAGGATTTCTTACTTGTTCGGCGGCGCGGTTACTGCTCAGGCCCACGTCCTCAGTAGCATCCGGACACTCTATTTGAGGTTCGAAGAATGACTTGTACATCTCCTCGTGCGTCAGGCCGAGGAAACTTTGAACGGCACGCGGTCCTTCTGGGTTGAACTGCCACAAGCGAAGGGGCCGGCGTTTGCAAGGCTGGACTTGACGAACCATCATAACTTGTGTTACCACGACCAAATTAAAATCTCCCTCGAAGAGATCTCGAATGCGGCTTTGCAGTATAGGCACGTCCTTGGCTGGACCCCAGCTCAGACCTTTACTAATCCATGACATTAGTCGTGGTGGGGGGCCCAAGCGGAAAGCGAGGGCAGCCGCCCACTTGGCACTTTTGGGAGCTGTGACGTAAAACCACTCCCGTTTCCATAATTCGTAGGGACGACCTGCCCTCGAGCAGGAAGGCGATGCGAAACCTCGGCGGTCAGGTATCTGGCCTCCCTCAACTTCTTGATGTCCTATTCCATCACAGAGGAGGGCATCCATTGGCCTTGAAGGCTGGATCCGGACATGATTGAAGATTCAGAGCACCTAACCTAGGCATTGGGTGTTGGAACTCGAGGCGGGGGAAGGGTTTGATTGAGCACGAGAGGGAAAAAGCGAAAACCTTGTCCCTTTATAAAGAGGGTGAATATCAAGCGTCCTCTCCGTAGCCGTTTAGGACTTGCCTATAATCTAGGAGTCCTAGACACAATTGGTGTACCCACGACCGCATTAATGAGAATCCCGTAATTGGGGGAACACGATCTCTGCTTTGACAAGACGTGTCAAGAAACCGCCTTGCGTTATGTGTGGAGCTGGTTGAAGAAAAACAGTTCGAATAATCACCGGGCCATGACATAACGTCATGCTACCAAAACAAGTCAGCAAATTGGATTTGCAAAAATATTATTCTCTCTACGGCGGTATGTGGAACTTATTTTTCAGGGTCGGACACTATCCTCGTATTCAAATTCTTCTGTGATGTATTCAGAGAAGGAACCCGCCTTGCAATGCCGAAGACAATACTACGCGCCGGACTCATCGTCATTGAAGCCTGGTTCAGGGGCTACGGAGGGAGTCCTGGATTAGGGGGTCTCCGGACAGCTGGACTATATCCTTTGGCCGGACTGTTGGACTATGAAGATACAAGATTGAAGACTTCGTCTCATGTCCGGATGGGACTCTACTTGGCGTGGAAGGCAAGCTAGGCAGTACGGATATGGATATGTCCTCCTTTGTAACCGACCTTGTGTAACCCTAACCTTCTCTGGTGTCTATATAAACCGAATGGTTTTAGTCCATAGGACAACAACCATAACATACAATCATACCATAGGCTAGCTTCTAGGGTTTAGCCTCTCCGATCTCGTGGTAGATCTACTCTTGTACTACCCATATCATCAATATTAATCAAGCAGGACGTAGGGTTTTACCTCCATCAAGAGGGCCCGAACCTGGGTAAAACATCGTGTCCCCTGCCTCCTGTTACCATCTGGCCTAGACGCACAGTTCGGGACCCCCTACCCGAGATCCGCCGGTTTTGACACCGACAGTGGTACAGCCACAGGCGTGCTTTGCCGGTTGGAACAATCATCACTTGGCCAGACTTCCAAGCTGCTTTCCGTGCCCGGTTCATTCCTCAGGGAGTCATGGACCGGAAGAAGTGTGAGTTCCGCAACGTCACCCAGGGCAACAAAACTGTGGAAGCTTATCAGCGGGAGTTTCTGGATTTATCCTGCTATGCTGGAGAAGACATTGCAACTGATGCACGCATACATGAGAAGTTCCGTGATGGCCTTCAAGCTGACATCAAGCTTGCACTTCTAGTGCATGACTTTACTGATTTCACCACCTTGGTGAACAAGGCCATCAATGTCGAAACTGGTCTATAGGAACACCAGAGCTCTCACAGGCGCAACCGTGACACGGGCTCATCTTCGGGCTCGTCCTCGCAGAAGCGTAGGATATGGATTCCCAACAGCATGTACCAGCCAACTGTACCTGCTCCAAGGCAGTCCTATGCTGCATCGCTTCTGCCTCCCCCACCAACTAGGCAGCCAAGACTTCCAGCTCCACCACCCCGAGCTCCTGTTCCCACTCCCAATAATGATCTGTGCTTCAGGTGTGGTCAACCAGGACACCGTGCTAGGGAATGCAACCAGAATCAAAATCAACTGGCCCTTCCCACAGCTGGCCGTGGAAGCAACCAGCCCCGCAACAACAATGCCAAGTCTTATGGTCGTGTTCATGCCAACCACGTTGATCTCAATGAAGTTCTAGACCAGCCTGCTACTGCGATGGGTACACTCCTCGTAAATTCAGCACCAGCATCCATTTTATTTGATACAGGTGCATCACATTCATTCATGTCAGAGGATTTTGCATTCATGCATGGCATTAAAAGCAAAGACATGAACACTTCGCTATTAGTACACACCCCGCGGGCCAATGTCGGACCTCCATGATTTGCAATGATGCCCCGTTTGAAATCGAAGTACTAGAGCTCCTTGTCTCTCCCATCGTACTAAAGTCCTGTAGCATTGATCTCATTCTAGGAATGGATTGGTTGAAAGCGCGTACTGCTTCTATAGTTTGCACCACTAAGACCGTCCATCTGCTACACCCTTCTGATGAAATAATTACTTACCAGGCTCATCTGGTTCAGAATGCCGAGGCACGGCTTTATGCCTTGAATGCATTGAACGCTGCACCACTCGAGGGCATTGAAAACATTCCCGTCATTCATGAATTCCAAGACGTCTTTCCGGAAGAACTTCCAGGGATTCCCCCTGCTAGAGCTGTTGAATTTATCATCGACTTGAAACCATGCACCACCCCTATAGCCAAATGACCCTACAAGATGCCGCCGCATGAACTCATTGAGCTTAAGATGGAAATCGATAAATCTCTTCGCAAAGGTTTCATTCACCCTAGTTGCTCTCCTTGGGGAGCACCTTCTCTCTTTGTTAAGAAGGATGGGACAAACCGATTAGTCCAAGATTATCGTCCTATTAACCAAGCCACTATCTAGAACAAATATCCCCTCCCTCGGATCAATAATCTTCATGATCAACTAGCTGGTTCATTAGTGTTCTCCAAACTCGACTTGAGGTTGGGTTACCACCAGATCCGTGTTTCTGAAGTGGATATCCCAAAGACCGCCTTCGTGACCCGATATGGATCATACGAGTACACCATCATGTCATTCGGCTTAACGAATGCTCCAGCCACCTTCTCTCGCCTGATGAACTATTTATTCATGGATTACCTTGACAAGTTCATCGTGGTTTATCTGGATGATATCCTGGTATTTTCCAAGAACAAGGAAGAACATGCTGAACATTTTCGTCTTGTGCTGGAAAAGCTACGGGAGCATCAACTGTATGCTAAATATTCCAAGGGTGAATTCTGGATCCCCGAAGTAACCTATCTTGGGCATGTCATCTCCAAGGATGGTATTGCTATCAACCCTGAACGAGTCGAGGCTATTCTTGATTGGACTCCTCCGAATAATGTCAAGCAAGTCCGAAGTTTTCTCGGTCTCGCCAGCTATTATCGTCGATTCGTCGAGAACTTCTCCAAGATCGCCAGGCCTCTGACTAACCTATTGCATAAAGGTGTCAAGTTCCAATGGACAGACAAGTGTCAGCAAAGTTTCCAGGCGCTCAAAGACAAGTTGACTTCTGCCCCAGTGCTTGCTCCACCTGATACTAAGAAGGACTTCATCATTTACTGCGACGCTTCTCGTCAAGGATTAGGTTGTGTCCTAATGCAAGAGCGCAGAGTGATTGCTTATGCTTCTCGTCAACTACACCCTCACGAAGAAAACTACACAGTTCATGACCTCGAGCTTGTTGTTGTCATTCATGCTCTGAAATAGTGGCGACGTTACCTTCTCAGCAATCATTGCGAGATCTTCATCGACCACCGAATTCTGAGGTATCTTTTTACTCAGCCAGATCTGAACCTCCGTCAGTAGAGATGGATGGAGACTGTTGCAGACTTTGACGTGGGTATATCCTATACCCCAGGCAAGGCTAATGTAATGGCTGATGCCTTGAGCTGCAAGTCTTACTGCAATCACCTCCAGGTTCACAAAGTTCAGCCCTCGCTTGTTGAAGAATTTAGAAAGCTGAACCTTCATATTGTCCCCCCTGGTGCACTCGCTCCCCCTCCTCCCGAGTACAGCAAGATGAACCTCCATGTTCTTACCCAAGGTTCTCTCAATACCCTGGTTGCTATACCAGATCTCGTGAACAACGTCAAAACGATACAAAAGTATGACTATCAAGCCCACAAGATTAAGCGCTACCTCGCCGAAGGCAAGCCCTCATTCTTCACTATTGCTGATGATGGCACCTTGTACTTCAAGGGCCGCCTAGTGGTGCCATGTTCAGAGGAAAGCCAGGATATGACACATGAGGTTATGAAAGAAGCTCATGATACGCCTTTGTCTATTCATCCCGGTAGTACAGATATGTACCAAGACATTCGTCAGAGATTCTAGTGGTCTAATATGAAGCAAGACATTGCTCGATATGTTGCTGTGTGTGACGTTTGCCGTCATATCAAAGTAGAGCATCAAAGGCCTGCTGGAACTATGCAACCTATCACTATTCCTGAATGGAAATGGGACCATGTTGAAATGGACTTCGTCACTGGGTTTCCCAAATCGCAGAAAGGCAATGATGCTATTCTTGTCGTCATTGACCCTCTTTCTAAAGTTGCACATTTTCTGGCGGTTAAGGAAACAATCACTGCTAGTCAGCTTGCAACTCTCTACATGTCCAGAATTGTTTCACTTCACGGTATTCCACTAGTTATCAGTTCAGACCGTGGCAGCTTGTTCACTTCAAGATTCTGGTCAAGTTTCCAAGAAGTTATGGGAACTCATTTGTCATTCAGTACCGCGTTTCATCCTCAGTCGCAAGGGCAAGTTGAACGTGTCAACCAAGTTCTCGAAGACATGCTTCGAGCTTGTGTAATTTCCTTCGGCAAGAAATGGGAGGAATCTCTTCCGTATGCCGAGTTCTCTTATAATAATAGCTATCAAGCTAGTCTGAAGATGACCCCCTTCGAAGTGTTATATGGACGAAAGTGTCGAACCCCTCTGAACTGGTCAAAAACTGGGGAACGTCCACTCTTCGGTCCGGATATCATCCAACAGGCCGAAGAACAAGTCCGCATTATTCGCGAGAATCTCAAGACTGCTCAGTCACGTCAGAAAATTCAGTATGACCGTCATCACAAAGACATGGTCCATCAACCTGGCGAAAAGGCTTATCTTTGAGTTACACCAATGAAGGGTGCTCACCACTTCGGTATCAAGGGCAGCTAGCTCCTCGCTATATCAGTCCCTTCACTATTCTCGAAAGGCGTGGAAAAGTGGCATACCAACTGGAGCTTCCGCCGAACCATTCTCAGGTTCACGATGTGTTCCACGTGTCACAACTCCGCAGTTGCTTCAAGGACCCAATCCGAGCAGTGGATCATGAAGTGCTCGAATTGCAATAGGACCTCTCCTATAAAGAGCATCTGGTCCGCATTCTCGACCAAGCCGAACGCCGCACACGTCAGAAGGCGATCAAATCCCTCAAGGTCCAGTGGTCACATCACTCTGAAGAAGAAGCCACTTGGGAACGCGAGGATCGCCTGCGTGATGAATACCCCACAGTGTTTCCCTCTACCTCCTAAAATCTCGGGACGAGATTTCTTGTAGTGGAGGAGTTTTGTAACGCCCGGATAATCATGCTACAGTAAACCCATGCTAATGATGCCACATCACCTTCGTTACTGTTGCTAATCTCTCGTTAGATCAAAACCGATTCGAAATTCAATTCAAAATATGACAAACAACAAAAGTTTTCAAACATTGAAACAAAAATGTTTGGTGGGTGTCAAATATTGCACTGGTAATTATTGTGGAGAAAACTCATTTTTAGAAAATGCCTAAATATTTTAAAATGATTTAAAACAGAAAAGAAAATAAATAAAAAGAAAAAGTGAAAATAAAACAAAAGAAAATAAAAAACAAGAAAAGCCGCCCCCTAGCCCAACTGGGCCTTGGCCCAGTCGACCGGCCCATCTACCCTCGTGGCCTACTGATACGTCTCCAACGTATCTATAATTTTTGATTGCTCCATGCTATTATATTATCTATTTTGGATGTTAATGGGCTTTATTTTACACTTTTATATCATTTTTGGGACTAACCTACTAACCGGAGGCCCAGCCCAAATTGCTGTTTTTTTGCCTATTTTAGGGTTTCGAAGAAAAGGAATATCAAACGGAGTCCAAACGGAATGAAACATTCAGGAACGTGATTTTCTCAACAAACGTGATCCAAGAGAGTTGGAGTGGGCGTCAAGAAACAACGGAGGAAGGCACGAGGTAGGGGGCACGCCTACCCCCTGGGCGCACCCTCCACCCTCGTGGGCCCTCCGTTGCTCCACCGACGTACTTCTTCCTCCTTTATAAGTCCACGTACCCCCAAACATCCAGGAGCACCACGAAAACCTAATTCCACCGCCACAACCTTCTGTACCCGAGAGATCCCATCTTGGGGCCTTTTCCGGAGCTCCGCCGGAGGGGGCATTGATCACGGAGGGCCTCTACATCAACTCCATGGCCTCTCCGCTGATGTGTGCGTAGTTTACTTCAGACCTACAGGTCCATAGTTATTAGCTAGATGGCTTCTTCTCTCTCTTTGGATCTCAATACAAAGTTCTCCTCGATCTTCTTGGAGATCTATTCGATGTAATCTTCTTTTGCGGCGTGTTTGTGGAGATCCGATGAATTGTGGGTTTAGGATCCAGATTATCTATGAACAATATTTGATTCTCCTCTGAATTCTTTTATATATGATTGGTTTATCTTTGCAAGTCTCTTCGAATTATCAGTTTGGTTTGGCCTACTAGATTAATATTTCTTGCAATGGGAGAAGTCCTTAGCTTTGGGTTCAATCTTGCGGTGCTCGATCCTAGTGACAGAAAGGGAACCGACACATATTGTATTGTTGAAATCGAGGATAAAAAGATGGGGTTTACATCATATTGCATGAGTTTATCCCTCTACATCATGTCATCTTCCTTAAAGCATTACTCTGTTCTTATGAACTTAATACTCTGTCGATGTGTGGAGTAATAGTAGTAGATGCAGAATCGTTTCGGTCTACTTGTCTCGGACATGATGCCTATATACGTGATCATACCTAGATATTCTCATAACTAGGCTCAATTCTATCAATTGCTCGACAGTAATTCGTTTACCCACCGTAATACTTATGCTCTTGAGAGAAGCCACTAGTGAAACCTATGGCCCCCGGGTCTATCTTCCATCATATTAATCTTCCAATACCTAGTTATTTCTTTTGCCTTTTATTTTACTTTGTGTCTTTATCATAAAAATACCAAAAATATTATCTTATCATATCTATCAGATCTCACTCTCGTAAGTGACCGCGAAGGGCTTGACAACCCCTTTATCGCATTGGTTGCGAGATTATTATTTGTTTTTGTAGGTGCGTGGGACTTGAGCGTGATCTCCTACTGGATTGATACCTTGCACTACAAAAAAAAGACACATCCGTGAAATTTTGGGCCGAACGAAATTTTTTTCTGTCATACATATGACACTTCTATGATGATAATTGTGACAAAACCCGGTATCATCATAGATGTGGTGGGCTCCTACTTCTATGACAAAAAATCATGACAGAAAATGGGCTTTTCATCCTGGGCGGGCCGGAGACGCAGCTGCATGACATTCTTTGGGCCGTCCATGACGAAAAAACCGCGGTAGAAGCGAGGGCGAGGAAAATTTCAGGGAGTTCCCGTTATGGTGGGAGGTCGGGGGCCGAGCGATGCGCGTTTCTCTCGTACACGTACGCGCGTGTGTGTGAGGCGTTGGCTCTAACTGAACCCGAGCGAGGGGTTGGGATCTAACTGAACCCGAGCGATTGCACTGCAGGCTACACGTTACTGAACCTGAGCGATCGATCGATGGCTGTTAACTGAACCCGATCGAGCGATTCCTCCGCTACTGCTGCTAACTGAAGCCGATCGATCGGGGGGTTTGGATGAACAGTGAGCGGTGGCGTTGCCTCTGGATGAACAGGACCCCGTGGTGTGGTGGAGGGCTGGATAAATAGTAGACGGTGGAGGGGTACCCGTGGAGGGGTGGTTGAACAGGACACCATGGTGTGGAGGGCTGGATGAACAGTAGACGGTGGATGGGTGCCCGTGGAGGGGTGGTTGAACAGTAGCCGGTGGAGTAGCGTGCGGTGGAGGCGGATGAACAGGAGCCCGTGGAGGCTGGAGGAGGTCGACGGTGGAGATGAACAGTATCCTGTGGAGTCCCGTTTTGCGGTACGCCACACCCCTCCCGATGAACATGACCCTCATTTCAACCGTAGCGCTCCAACACAAGTCCGTTCCGTCCGTTTTGCGGTACGCCACACCCCTCCCGATCAACAGGACCCCCGTTTCGACCGTAGGAGGTCCGTTTCGTCCATTTTGCGGTACGCCACATCCCTCTCGATCAACAGGACCCCCGTTTCGACCATAGGAGGTCCGTTTCCTCTGTTTTGTGGTACGCCAGACCCCTCCCGATCAACAGGACCCCGTTCCGAACATAGGATGTCCGTTTCCTTCGTTGTGCGATATGCCAGGCCTCATTTCCATCGCCTGTTCCGTCCAAGCCCTCCCGATGAACACGACCACGCATTCCGTTCCGACCCAACCGGTTGGCTCCCATGCGTTCCGTTGCCTCCCGATGAATACGACGCATTCCGTTGCCTCCCCATGAACACGACGCATTCCGTTGCCTCCCCATGAACATGACGACGACGCTGTTTCTCCGTTCCGACCCAGCCAGGTACACGAGCCCTGGCCGTACGTATGCGCGAGTAGGCGTTCAAGACCCCGCCCGTATGTACACATACGTGGCTGTATTTTCTTTCTTGCACCCTGGCCGCTGTACGTACGTGTACATGCTACATGCGCGCCTCTACTACGACACATACGTGATGACCCACAAGTACAGGGGATCTATCGTAGTCCTTTTGATAAGTAAGAGTGTCGAACCCAACGAGGAGCCGAAGGAAATGATAAGCAGTTTTCAGCAAGGTATTCTCTGCAAGTACTGAAATAAGTGGTAACAAATAGTTTTGTGATAAGATAATTTGTAACGAGCAACAAGTAACAAAAGTAAATAAAGTGCAGCAAGGTGTCCCAATCCTTTTTGTAGCAAAGGACAAGCCTGGACAAACTCTTATATAAGGAAAAGCGCTCCCGAGGACACATGGGAATATCGTCAAGCTAGTTTTCATCACGTTCATATGATTCGCGTTCGGTAATTTGATAATTTGATATGTGGGTGGACCGGTGCTTGGGTGCTGTTCTTACTTGAACAAACATCCCACTTATGATTAACCTCTATTGCAAGCATCCGCAACTACAACAAAAGTATTAAGGTAAACCTAACCATAGCATGAAACATATGGATCCAAATTAGCCCCTTACGAAGCAACACATAAACTAGGGTTTAAGCTTCTGTCACTCTAGCAACCCATCATCTACTTATGACTTCCCAATGCTTTCCTCTAGGCCCAAATAATGGTGAAGTGTTATGTAGTCGACGTTCACATAACACCACTAGAGGCTAGACAACATACATCTCATCAAAATATCAAACGAATACCAAATTCACATGACTACTAATAGCAAGACTTCGCCCTTGTCCTCAGGAACAAACGTAACTACTCACAAAGCATAAACATGTTCATAATCAGAGGGGTATTAATATGCATATTGGATCTGAACATATGATCTTCCACCAAATAAACCAACTAGCATCAACTACAAGGAGTAACCAACACTACTAGCAACCTACTAGCACCAATCCCGGACTTGGAGACAAGAATTGGATACAAGAGATGAACTAGGGTTTGGAGATGAGATGGTGCTAGTGAAGATGTTGATGGAAATTGCCCTCTCCCGATGAGAGGAGCGTTGGTGATGACGATGGCGATGATTTCCCCTCCGAGAGGGAAGTTTCCCCGGCAGAATAGCTCTACCGGAGCTCTAGATTGGATCTGCCAAGGTTCCGCCTCGTGGCGGCGGGGTTTCGTCCCGAAAGGTTGCTTCTTATTTTTTTCTTGACGAAGGACCTCATATAGCAGAAGATGGTCATCGGAGAGCCACCAGGGGCCCACGAGGTAGGGGGCGCGCCCTAGGGGGGGGGCGCCCCCACCCTCGTGGACAGGGTGTGGGCCCCCTGGTCTTCATCTTTGGCGAGGATTTTTCATTATTTATTATAAGGTGTTCCGTGGAGTTTCAGGACTTTTGGAGTTGTGCAGAACAGGTCTCTAATATTTGCTCCTTTTCCAGCCCAGAATTCCAGCTGCCAGCATTCTCCCTCCTTATGTAAACCTTGTAAAATAAGAGAATAGCCATAAGTATTGTGACATAATGTGAAATAACAGCCCATAATGAAATAAATATCGATATAAAAGCATGATGCAAAATGGACGTATCAACTCCCCCAAGCTTAGACCTCGCTTGTCCTCAAGCAAAAGCCGATAACAATAAATATGTTCCCATGTTTAGAGGTAGAGGCGTCGATAAAAATAAAATACGGACATGAAGGCATCATGATTATTCTCATAACAGCAACATATATAGATATTGTCATATGATTACTTATGTTCAAGTGATGATCTATTCACAATGCAAAAGTATGAATCAGAAACCTTATTGAGAACCAACAAACTAGAACCTCAGTCATTGAAGCAATTGCAATTTATCATAACATCAGAAAGAGCCTATGTCAGAGCTAAAAAGAAAGTCCACATACTCAACTATCATCTAGTCCTTCATAATTGTTAACACTCATGCAATACTTGTGGTTACGGAGTTTTAATCAGACACAGAGAAAGATAGGGGCTTATAGTTTCGCCCCACAACCTTTTACCTCGAGGGTAATGTCAACAATAATAACTCATGCCCCCTACATCCAATTAGATATATCTATCAGGATCTTTCCAACACATTGTGCTTGCCAAAGGATAAAATCTAAAAAGGAAAGGTGAAGATCACCATGACTCTTGCATAAGGTAGAAGATAATAATAAAATATAGGCCATTCGCAGAGGGAAGCAGAGGTTGCCATGCGCTTTAATGGTTGGATGCACAAAATCTTAATGCGAAAGAACGTCACTTTATATTGCCCCTTGTGATATGAACCTTTATTATGCAGTCCATCACTTTTATTACTTCCACATCACAAGATCGTATAAAGCTTATTTCTCCCACACTAATCATACATATTTAGAGCAATTTTTATTGGTTTGCACCAATGACAACTTACTTGAAGGATCTTACTCAATCCATAGGTAGATATGGTGGACTCTCCTGGCAAAATTGGTTTAAGGGTATTTGGAAGAACAAGTAGTATTTCTACTTGGTGCTGAGAATTTGGTTAGCAAGAGGGGGAAAGGCAAGCTCAACATGTTGGAGGATCCATGACAACATACTTTATCTCAGATATAAGAAAACATAACTCATCACATTGTCTTCCTTGTCCAATATCAACTCTTTAGCATGTCATATTTTAATGAGTGCTCACAATCATAAAAGATGTCAATGATAATATATTTATATGTGAAGACCTCTCTTTCCTTATTACTTCCTATTAATTTCAAAGATGACCAAAGCTATGTCTGCCAACTCCCAACAACTTTTAATCATCACACTCTTTCTATGTGAAGTCATTACTCTCAATAAGATCAATATGAACTTTTGTTTCTTTTTATTCTTTTTCTCTTTTCTTTTATTCATCCAAGATCATAGCAAGAAAATCAGACCCTTGACTCAACACTAATCTTTATTATATAGCTCACGGACTCGATTACATAGAGAGATCATAAAGCAAAACTTAGAACTAGATCATGCCATAAACTTTATTCTACTAGATCAAAATACTACTAATAGGATTGAACTAAGGAAAACGGTAAAGATGGGAGTTGTGATTGTGATACGATACCGGGGCACCTCCCCCAAGCTTGGCAGCTGCCAAGGGGAGTGCCCATACCCATGTTATTATGTCTCCTTCATTGTTGTTGGTGAAGATGGAGGTGATGGATAGTCGCACATGGAGCGTAAGAGGTCCTCTAGCTTGCAAATAATGCCCTTGAGTGCAAAGATATGCTCCTTCAACAAAATATTTTCACTTTTGAGATACTTGTTTTGAATACGAGTTAACTCAATCATCTGGAAAGCTTCGATCTCAGCTGGGGTAAGAAGGTTGTGATCAAGTTGAAGGGTGTATTCTGTTGTCGAAGCTTGGTTCTCCATGGCCTTCTTGATCCCTTCATCCTTGTTGATCACCATAGGTTCTTCCCTCTTCAGCTCTATCTTCATTAGCTAGGCATCTTTGTCACCGTTGTTGGAGGAGGGGGACGACATGATGCCTGGTCTTGACAACCTTGACAGAGAATAGCCCAAAACAAGAAAATAGGATATTTGCGTGATACGGGAGTCAAAACCTTCGGGAGAATATATAGTGAATTTTTACCGACCAAAATATGTATCGTGCAAGAAAACAGAGTCCGGAAGGCACACGAGTTGCTCATGAGGTAGGGGGGCGCGCCCAAGGGGGTAGGGCGCGCCCTACACC
This sequence comes from Triticum urartu, assembly GCF_003073215.2. Lineage (NCBI taxonomy): Eukaryota > Viridiplantae > Streptophyta > Magnoliopsida > Poales > Poaceae > Triticum > Triticum urartu. The sequence continues at coordinate 101,464,135 of NC_053024.1, forward strand.
CTCATGGGGCCGTCGTGTCCTTCTCGGACTGCTATTTAATTTTCTATTTTTCTAAATATTCCAAAATAGAGAAATATTGCCTTAAAAATTGTTTTGGAGTCGGTTTACTTACCGTACCACATACCTATTCCTTTTCGGAGTCTGAAACATTCTGGAAAGTGTCCCTTATGTATTCCTTCGGGGTTACGGTTTCAATAATATTGGTTTCAACATTTATAGGATTACGTGAGATATAATGTTTGATTCTTTGACCGTTTACCACTTTCGGATTTGTGCCTTCAAAGTTGTTGATTTTTATGGCGCCGGAACGATAGACCTCCTCGATAACATAGGGGCCTTCCCATTTAGAAAGAAGTTTTCCTGCAAAAAAAATCTTAAACAAGAGTTGTATAGCAATACATAATCACCTACATTAAACTCACGCTTTTGTATCCTTTTGTCATGCCATCTTTTAACTTTTTCTTTAAACAACTTGGCATTTTCATAAGCTTGGGTTCTCCATAAATCAAGTGAGCTAATATCAAATAACCTTTTTTCACCGGCAAGTTTGAAATCATAGTTGAGCTCTTTAATAGCCCAATATGCCTTATGTTCTAGTTCGAGAGGTAAGTGACATGCTTTTCCATATACCATTTTATACGAAGACATACCCATAGGATTTTTATATGCAGTTCTATAGGCCCATAATGCATCATCAAGTTTCTTGGACCAATTCTTTCTAGACCTATTGATAGTCTTTTTTAAAATTAATTTGAGTTCTCTATTACTCAATTCTACTTGACCACTAGACTGTGGGTGATACGGAGATGCAATTCTACGATTGACGTCATATTTAGCAAGCATTTTAAGAAAAGCACCATGAATAAAATGTGAACCACCATCAGTCATTAAATATCTAGGGACTCCAAACCTCGGAAAAAAAACCTCTTTAAGCATTTTAGTAGAAGTGTTATGATCAACACTACTAGTTGGAATAGCTTCTACCCACTTAGTAACGTAATAAACAACAACTAAAATATGTGTATATCCATTAGAGGCAGGAAAGGGTCCCATATAATCAAAGCCACAAACATCAAATGGTTCAATAACAAGTGAATAATTCATAGGCATTTCTTGACGTCTACTAATATTACCAATTCTTTGACATTCATCACAAGATAGGACAAACTTACGGGCATCCTTGAGGAGAGTAGGCCAATAAAAACCGGATTGCAATACCTTATGTGTAGTTCTACCCCCCGCGTGGTGTCCTCCATAAGTTTCGGAGTGGCACTTGCGTAGGATCTGTTCCTGTTCATGCTCAGGTACACAACGTCTAATAACACCATCTACTCCTTCTTTATAAAGATGTGGGTCATCCCAAAAGTAATGTCTCAAATCATAGAAGAACTTTTTCTTTTGTTGGTATGTGAAGCTAGGTGGTATGAATTTAGCAACAATGTAATTAGCATAATCAGCATACCAAGGAGTACTACGAGAAGTACTTATGACATTTAATTGTTCATGAGGAAAGCTATCATCAATAGGTAGTGGGTCATCAAGAACATTCTCTAACCTAGATAAGTTGTCTGCAACGGGGTTCTCAGCTCCTTTTCTATCAACAGTATGCAAATCAAATTCTTGTAGCAAGAGAACCCATCTAATAAGTCTAGGCTTAGCATCTTTCTTCTCCATAAGATATCTAATAGCAGCATGATCAGTGTGGATAGTTACTTTAGAATCAACAATATAAGATCTGAACTTATCACAAGCAAATACAACTGCTAAAAGTTCTTTTTTAGTAGTAGCATAATTTCTTTGAGCATTGTCTAGAGTCTTACTAGCATAATGGATAACATTTAATTTCTTATCAACTCTTTGCCCTAGAACAACACCTACAGCATAATCACTAGCATCACACATAATTTCAAAGGGTAAATTCCAATCAGGTGGCTGAACAACAGGTGCAGAGACTAATGCTTTCTTAAGTATTTCAATGCTTCTACACAATCATCATCAAAGACAAATGGTATATCTTTTTGTAATAAATTATTCAGAGGCTGAGAAATTTTTGAGAAGTCCTTAATGAACCTCCTATAAAATCCAGCGTGACCAAGGAAACTTCTTATACCTTTGATGTCCTTGGGACATGGCATCTTTTCAATAGCATCAACCTTGGCTTTATCAACTTCAATACCTCTTTTAGAAACTTTATGCCCCAAGACAATACCTTCATTAACCATAAAGTGGCACTTTTCCCAATTCAAGACAAGATTAGTTTCATCACATCTCTGCAAAACTTGATCAAGATTGCTCAAGCAATCATCAAAAGAAGATCCATAGACGGAAAAGTCATCCATGAAAACCTCACAAATCTTTTCACAAAAGTCAGAGAATATAGCCATCATGCATCTTTGAAAGGTAGCAGGTGCATTACATAAACCAAAAGGCATACGTCTATAAGCAAAAGTACCAAAAGGGCATGTAAAAGTAGTCTTTGATTGATCTTTAGCCGACATAGGTATTTGAGAGAAACCAGAGTAACCATCTAGAAAGCAGTAGTGTGTATGTTTGCATAATCTTTCTAGCATTTGATCGATAAAAGGTAAGGGGTAATGATCTTTCTTAGTAGCGTTATTTAATTTGCGAAAGTCAATTACCATCCTATAACCTGTAGTAATTCTTTGTGGAATCAATTCATCTTTAGCATTAGGAACCACAGTTGAAGCTTTAGCATGATCCTTTATCCTAATAGGGAAAGGTGGTTTCTCAACATAACAAGTAGGAACAATAGGATCATCATAAGTGACAGTATTTTCTTCAACTTTAATTGATGCAGCTACTATTACTTCTATGGGAGGATGATATTTAAACCACTTCTACTTAGGGAGATCAACATAAGTAGCAAAAGATTCACAGAAAGAGGCTACTATCTCAGAATCAAGTCCATATTTAGTGCTAAATTTACGAAAACATCGGTATCCATAAAATATTAAACACAATCAAAACTAGGTGTCATACTTGACTCCTTACCATTGTCGAGGTACCAATCTTCAGAGTTGCGTTTAATTCTTTCCAATAAATCCCATTTGAATTCAATAGTCTTCATCATAAAAGAGCCAACACAAGAAGTATCAAGCATGGTGCGATTGTTACCAGAATGTCGAGCATAAAATTTTTGAATAATCATTTCTCTTGAGAGCTCATGATTGGGGCATGAATATAACATTGACTTAAGCCTCCCCCAAGCTCGAGCGATGCTTTCTCCTTTGCAAGGCGAAAAATTATATATATAATTGCGATCATGATGAATAAGATGCATAGGATAAAACTTCTAATGAAATTCCAATTTCAATCATTTGTAATTCCAAGACCTCATATCATCACATAGCCTATACCATGTCGATGCATCTCCCCTCAAAGATAAGGGGAAGACCTTCTTCTTAACAACATCTCCGGGTACACCTGCAAGCTCAAATAATCCACAAACTTCATCCACATATATTAGATGTTCATCAGGATGTTTTGTTCCATCTCCTAAAAAAGGATTAGCTAGCAGTTTTTCTATTATACCCAAAGGAACTTCAAAGCAAGTATTTTCATTTTCATTTTCATTTTCAGTAGGTTCAGTAGGTTGAGGAGAAACTCTTTGCTCTACTGGTCGGGGTGAAGATACCCCGAACAAGCCCCTCAGAGGATTACTTTCCATAGTAACAAGTGACAGTAAATTTCAGCACACTATATAAATTTTTCCTTACCAAATTCCACCTACCAAAGGCGCTTCACTCCCCGGCAACGGCGCCAGAAAAGAGTCTTGATGACCCACAAGTATAGGGGATCTATCGTAGTCCTTTCGATAAGTAATAGTGTCGAACCTAATGAGGAGCAGAAGGAAATGATAAGCAGTTTTCAGCAAGGTATTCTCTGCAAGTACTGAAATAAGTGGTAACAGATAGTTTTGTGATAAGATAATTTGTAACGAGAAACAAGTAACAAAAGTAAATAAAGTGCAGTAAGGTGTCCCAATCCTTTTTATAGAAAAGGACAAGCCTGGACAAACTCTTATATAAGGAAAAGCGCTCCCGAGGACACATGGGAATATCGTCAAGCTAGTTTTCATCACGTTCATATGATTCGCGTTCGGTAATTTGATAATTTGATATGTGGGTGGATCGGTGCTTGGGTGCTGTTCTTACTTGAACAAACATCCCACTTATGATTAACCTCTATTGCAAGCATCCGCAACTACAACAAAAGTATTAAGGTAAACCTAACCATAGCATGAAACATATGGATCCAAATCAGCCCCTTACGAAGCAACACATAAACTAGGGTTTAAGCTTCTGTCACTCTAGCAACGCATCATCTACTTATTACTTCCCAATGCTTTCCTCTAGGCCCTAATAATGGTGAAGTGTTATGTAGTCGACGTTCACATAACACCACTAGAGGCTAGACAACATACATCTCATCAAAATATCGAACGAATACCAAATTCACATGACTACTAATAGCAAGACTTCTCCCTTGTCCTTCGGAACAAACGTAACTACTCACAAAGCATAAACATGTTCATAATCAGAGGGGTATTAATATGCATATAGGATCTGAACATATGATCTTCCACCAAATAAACCAACTAGCATCAACTACAAGGAGTAATCAACACTACTAGCAACCTACTAGCACCAATCCCGGACTTGGAGACAAGCATTGGATACAAGAGATGAACTAGGGTTTGGAGATGAGATGGTGCTGGTGAAGATGTTGATGGAGATTGCCCTCTCCCGATGAGAGGAGCGTTGGTGATGACGATGGCGATGATTTCCCCCTCCGCGAGGGAAGTTTCCCCGGTAGAACAGCTCTGTCGGAGCTCTAGATTGGATCCGCCAAGGTTCCGCCTCGTGGCGGCGGAGTTTCGTCCCGAAAGGTTGCTTCTTATTTTTTTCTCGACGAAGGACTTCATATAGCAGAAGATGGTCATCGGAGAGCCACCAGGGGGCCCACGAGGTATGGGGCGTGCCCTAGGGGGGGGGCGCCCCCACCCTCGTGGACAGGGTGTGGGCCCCCTGGTCTTCATCTTTGGCGAGGATTTTTCATTATTTATTATAAGGTGTTACGTGGAGTTTCAGGACTTTTGGAGTTGTGCAGAATAGGTCTCTAACATTTGCTCCTTTTCTAGCCCAGAATTCCAGCTGTCGGCATTCTCCCTGCTTATGTGAACCTTGTAAAATAAGAGAGAATAGCCATAAGTATTGTGAAATAATGTGAAATAACAGGCCATAATGTAATAAATATCGATATAAAAGCATGATGCAAAATGGACGTATCAGTACGCGCCTCTACTACGACACGTGCACGCCTCTACATCCACCAGTATATATGTACGTACACGTTCACGACCAGAATGACAACGCTACGTATGCTTCGACCAGGTGGGTATCGACTATCAGGCACTTCCTTGCCTGCGAAGATGTAGCTGGTGGGTCCCAGCAGTCAGGGGGGCGAATCGCTTTTTTTGCCCGGACGCACTTCCGTGCATGCGAAGATGTAGCTGGTGGGTCCCAGCAGTGAAGGGAAATGTTTTTTCACGAAATACAGTGGCTCGTCCAGTGGGTCCCAGCTGTCAGGTGGAGGAATCATTATTTTTCGCATAATAAGGAGGCACTTCCTTGCTGCGGCCATGGACCCAGCTGTCAGCCTCTCCACGTACAGTCCGCATCCGATGGAAGTCGTTCCTTGACCATGTTGACCACACCGCACCGAGAGCACCAGGGCGGTGGACGACGGCGAGGCCTAGGAAGGGGATGACGGGGAGCCGGGGAAGAAGCGGCAGTGGAACCCCACGCGGAGAGGAGTACGAGGGTTCACTGGTTCGGCTGCGGTGTGAGGCTGCCATCGCCACAGGGCCTGGCCAGCGGTGGGAATAGTAGGGGGCGGTGAGGCCTCCGCGGCAGCAGAGCCATCCACGGGAGGCAGGAGCATGCGGCACGACCGACACTGCTTTGGGCGGCTGGAGCAAGAAGACCAAAGGTTGAAGAAGCACTACGACCGTTGGATGGACATCGTACGATCACTGGAGCTAGAATCATTCATATTGACTAAAGTTGACAAAGGCCCCCGTCCCAGTCAACTTAGTGGGCCCACAAGTCAGCCTCCCACCATGGTGGGTCCCAGCTAGCAGGGGGAGTATTCATTTTTCTGTGTGTAATAAGGAGGCACTTCCGATGGGTCTGAGCTGACAGCGGGGGGAACGTTTTTTCATGAAATACGTTGGCCCGTCCGGTGGGTCCCAGCAGTCAGGGGGGAAACATTTTTTTTCGCGAAATAAGGTGGCCCGTGTCGGTGGGAACGACACCTATGGGATCACAAGAATCCCTACTACGGTTAGCGAGGCGCGGGGTCGTGAGAAGAGCGGATCTAACAGGTAGCACACGGTTCGTTTATCCAGATTCGGGCCGCGAGGATGCGTAAAACCCTACTCCTGCTTTGGTGGATTGTATATCTGTGTTCTTGAGCTAGCTATGGGGCGTGAGGAGCTCTAAAAAGCCGAATCCCTCTCCTGGTCGCCTCGGGCCTCCTTTTATAGAAAAAAGGGGTTGCCACAGTGGCACACATGAGGTGGAAAGGGTACAGTGATGCGAGGTTATCCCTCGCATTACATGACAAGGCGCATTTAATGCGTCTTGCTTAGGTGTCCTTGCTTTATCGGGGACGGGGGAGAGATCTGTCTCGTCTGTCGCCGCTCCTTCTTGTGTCGACATGCGCCGTGGCCAGCGATGCCTGAGATGCCATGTAGGTAGGCAGGCAGCTGAGGTGGCGCAGTGGTGGGTCTTCACGAAGATCTGCATGCCGCCACACAGGTGCCTGCCCAGCTGGTTGGGTCGGCAGCTGCATGCATGCGGTGGTGGAGGTTTAGTCAGCATGGGCCTAATGGTGGCCCCGCGGGTGTCCTCGGGAAGGGCCTTGCCGGGGCCTCGACAAGGGTCTTGCCGAGGCGCCTGCTGTTATCCCCGGCAAGGCACTTGCCGGGGGCCTTGCGGTCTTCCTCGGCTGGGATCCCGCCAAGAGTTGTTGTCTCCTTAGTGCATATCTGATCTTGAATGTCTTCACGAAGATCTGCATGTCGCCATGGGGATGTCTCCCGAATCCTTGCCCTTTGGGGGCAGTGGACTCAAGGGTGATTCGTTCCGTAGGCGCGGGACGAGTCGCCGCGGCAAGGATCTTGCCGGGGCTGCTAGAACTGTCTCCCGGCAAGGATCTTGCCGGGGGAGTCCGCTTCGTCCCCTTTGCTCTTCGTGGTCTTGGCCTTGGCGTCGTAGTTCTCTTGAGCTTCGGTCTTACCCTGGCTCACCTCCCTTGCCTTGCTTGGTGTGGTGGTGCCCGTGGCTCAGACTGCCCGTGCACAGTTATAGGGGTACAAAAAGTGTACCCCTCTTTTTGTACACCGACAGGAGCCCCCGGGCCTGGTCCACACATAAGCGCAGCGTGTTGTTGGGCTAGGCCCAAAAACAGTGCGCGGGCAGGCGGGGCGGTTTTTATGGCGGTAAGATTCTTCGTGCGCTGCGCTTCCCACGACTCCCGCGCGTGGCGCGGCGTGGGGAGGCGCGTGTGACGTGGGCGGCATGCGTGGGGTTGGTTCCCGCGGGCATGCGTCACACCACAGTTAATGTGAAAGGAGGCGGCCCGTGTTTTCCCCCATAAGAAAGGAATAACCGCGGGCGCGCTGCTCACTTTCTCCTCTTTCCTCATGCCTTTTCCAATCTCAGAGCCGCCGTTTCCTCTCTTCCTTCCTTCCTAAGCTTCCGCCGTCGCCCGCCCTCGTTGCTTCGCCATCCCTCTTCCTCAGCCCTCTAAACTTCTTGGTCGCCATGGCGCCCAAATCCATCAAGGGCAAGGGGTGGCTAAGGGCGCTGGGACTGTGGAGCCGCCGGAGAGCGCGCTGTCGGGGGACCGGACGAAGTCTGCCTTTTTCTTCCCCTCGACGGTTGATGTTCAAGAGCTCCGGGCCTCCTTCAGGCCCCTATGGGGAGCGAAGACGGGGGGAGAGAATTCGGGACACCCGGCGACGCGCGTCATTCCTGCTGCTTACGCCGATCCTGCTCCAAATCGGCATCCCTTTTTCGTCGATTATCTTTCTTGCGGGTTATGCCCCCCTTTCTCTGATTTCTTCTGCGACATTATGCACACCTTCGGATTTCGCCTCTTGGATTTTACTCCGAATGCGGTGGCGTGCATGGCTTTCTTCGCGCATCTTTGCGAAGGCTTTGCCGGGATGCAACCCAACACAGCGCTCTTCCGCCATTATTTCTTCCCTCGGATCCAGCCGGGAGGTGCTGTCTCTAGTTGTGTCACCTGGATCCCAAGATCCAAGGGGGCATACCCAGACGGTGCCGTGAAGGAGAGGTGGGAGGAATGGCGTGGCCTGTGGTGTTGGATTGAGGATGAAAACCCGCCGGAATCCTGCAAGGTCCGCCGAGTGCCGCTGGTCCGTGGCAGCGATTGGAGCGATGTCGACGCCGCCGACGGGAGGCTCACTGTTGCTACTACTAGGATTCTCCGGCTCACCGGTCCAGACTCACCCTTGAGATGATCGGGGCGGACTTCATTCGCCGCCGAATCGCCCCGTTGCACAACAAGGGGAGGCCAGCTTGGCTCTTTACGAATCCGGATGACATTATGCGACTCCGCCCCGGCCTCGATCACAACTTCACAGTGCTGGCGCATGCCCACTTCTGCCAGCGGATTTTCCAGCTTGATGTGGGTCGCGATGGCGTGGTCGAACGGACCGGTAAGGCTGCGAGGGCTACCGCAAAGGTTGGCAAGGCCCTCAAGGGGCCGTTTTTCAAGCTGCGAGCGGGGGTGGTCCCATTGTGCAACAATTCGCGTCGGTCCGAGATCATCGCCATGATGCCGGACTATAATGCGCACGGCCCTGTCCCGAGCTGGAAGGAGCCGAAGGACGAGGATGTGTAGCAATTCTTTGACAACCTGATCGAGGTGTATGTCAATGCTGACACCAAGCGGTGGCTTGTCATGGACAACACCCAGGAAGAGTTGGACTACATCGCCACTAGGGCGAGGGAGGCACAGCTTGCCATGGAGGCCGGCAGCGCCGGGGGTGTGGAGGACAAGGCCGCAACGGCTGCGGAGGAAGAAGAGCTCACCCGGTGGGCGGCGGCCTCCAGGGAGGTTAGCAGCACCGACACTGGAGCTCCGCTCGTCGAAGACGCGGCCGACGAGTCATCGTCAGAGGAGGACGTGGCGGCGGGCTCGACACCAACCAGGGGAAGAGGGCGAATCCTGCAGCGGGTTGGCTCCGGCGAGCCGCTCCGGCCCGGCAGGGCTACGCGGCCTCAATTGACCCTGGAGGGGTCTGGGCGTCACACGAGGGCCACGGCAGCCAAGAGGCTGACGAAGGCCGCTGAGAAGAAGAAGACAACAGCCCCTTCCTCATTTTGGCGCGCACAAACCCCGCCGTCTTCGCCTCCTCCGGCAGATGTCGACTCGGATGTTGACGCGGAGGTCACTTTTGATCTCGGGCCTCTCAGCCGAAGAGGAAAAGGAAAGTGGCGGAAGAGGAGGAGGTGGATGACGAGTAAGTACTCCGTTCCTTACTGCCATTTCCATTCCTCTGAATTAAGTCACTCATCTTTATCCGTTTTTGCTTTTGCAGGGATGCAGAGACGTTGGCCCAGAGGGTGAAGAGGGCGAAGGCCTCGGCGAGCAGTCAGCCCCCAGCTGGGGCTTCAAAGACGCCACTGGTGGTGTTGAGCAGCCCGGACAGCAGCCCCCGGCACAGCCCCCAGCGTAAGTTCGTCACCCTCCTCTTATTCGACATGTGGTAGGCGTTCGATGCTATGGTGTTGACCTTGTCGGGTTTGCAGGAGGGGAGCGGCAGCAGGAGGAGCTACAGAGGGCTACCCCCAACACACCACCCCCATCGACTACGCTGCCGCGAGGGGCATCCCCGGCAAGGGCATCAAGCACGGAGCCCACACCCATGGAGGAAGAGGGGAACTTGGGCGCTGGTGACTCTGCCACGACGCGGGATGCTAGCGGGTAGGGGACTTCTGCTTCACAGCCTGACACTGGTGAGTTGCCTGTCCTTCGTCTCTGTTTTTCCCTTATTCTTTTTCCGGGCTTCAATGCTCCCGCTACTACCCAGGCCCTCCTTCAATGGGTATGGAGGACGTGGATACTGTTGTTGGGAACATTGCTGAGGAGGCCGCCAGGGATGCTGACGAGGTCGCCGCTGATGAGGCCGCCAAGGATGCTGCCGAGGACACCGCTGCGGGGGCAGCCAAGGCGACCGGCGAGGCTTCTGCCAAGGGTGCCTGCGGTGGGCCTGCCAGGGAAGCCGGCAAGGCCGCCGCCGAGGAAGAGGTGGTTGATGATCAGCCTCCCTCCTCCTCAACCTCGGGCCCCGGCAGATACCTGAAGGTGGGCGACGATCTTTTTGTCCATCTTCCAGGGGCGTCAAGTTCCCGGGCGCCTGCCGAAGGGGAGGTCTTTGACGGCGAGGTGCTTGCCACCACCGGGCTCGAGGTTGTCGATGAGCCGGGCGTTGGCGGTGATGGTTCTCCAGAAGAGCAGCTTTTCTGCGCTATGGGGGCCAACTTCTGAAAACTCCAAGCGCTCTAGCGTGTCTGTCTGGACAAGGTTAAGTCCAGGACGGCAACAGTGGACAAGGCGGAGGTGGATTTCAAGGCGCGCATTGCTGAGACGCAGACCTGGTTCCACCTAGACTCGCGAGGAGCAAAGGGCCTTTCAGGAGGAATTGGCCAAGCGCAATGTCGAGCTCACCATGAAGATGGCTGACATCGAGAAGGCCCAGGAAAAGGCGGCGGACTTGGCTGCCGCGGCCGAGGCCGTCCGAAACCAGCATCAAGCCGCACTGGATTCCCAGGAAGAGGACCTCACCGTGCGTGAGGCGAAGCTTGACGCAGCGCTCTATGGCAAGGATGAGGAGCTCGAGGCCCTTGTCGCGCGGCGGACTCGTGAGCTGGAGCAGAGGCACAAGGAGGCACTCGATGCCCAGGCTCTGGCCCATGCCGGCAAAGTAAGGGAGTTGGAGGTGGCGCAGGACGAGCTGAAGGAGCAGGCCCTCAAGCTATCCAACGAGAAGAGCACGCTCAACAGCGCCTTGGTGGAGGCGCAAGGAGCGGTCATCAGCAGGGCCGGGGAGCTCTCTGAAGCGCAAGACTCCGTCAGAGATCTCAAGCTGAAGCTGGAGGATCTCGAGAAGATGTTGTCGGAGAGCAGGGCTCGGGAGGAGACCTTGAGCAGGAGCCTGGAGGAGGAGAAGCAGCTGCGGGCGAACGAGGCCGCCTCCCACCAGGATTATGTGGCGGGCGAGAATAGATGGATCAGCCGTCTGGAGGACGTCGCCGGCAGGGTCACCTCGCAGTTGGCCACCATGGGGATGCCAAACGTGAGGTACGCCCCTGAGCGCAGTGGGACCGTCGACACCAAGCTAACTCTGTTCTTCGAGGGCGTCCTTCGAGCCTTGGCTTATCTTCACTCCAGCAGAGCGGCCACGTTGGCCGGGGAAGCCCGGCGACTTTGCCGGGGGCTCATGAACAAGGTCCTCACCAAGATGGCGTACTGGAACCCCGACCTCGACTTTGGTGCCGTGATGGATAGCTTGCCGGAGGGTACTGACCTCATGGTGCTCAAGGAGCGCATCAAGCCCGTCATCAGCAGCATCGACGAAATCAAGAGGGTGGAAGGCCAGCGCCAGGATTAGGCATCCCGTTGTTCACCGCCGCTGCAGGTTCACGACCAAGACAAATTTCAACTTTAGTTAGAACCGCAGCAATGATGTGATGTAATATATCTTTGCAGTACTTTTAATTTCATGCACGTTATTTCCCCATTCAATTCCTCTTTGTATGCGCGCCCTACCTCGATTGGGTAGGCTCGCCGGCGCGGAAGCCCCTAGTGGCGTTTTGGGGACGGATCCGCATGGGCCTGCTGGGTACGCGTGCTGCCGGATGAGCCACCTTTCCGTTCTGAACGCGGCCGCTCGAACTGTCGAGCTTGACTCGAGTCAGAATCGAGAGCGTTGTTGATCACGGAAGGCTACTCTGCCATTCTCGACGCAGCCGCTTGAGCTGTTGAGAGGACTCGAAACAGGGCAAGGGCATTGCCGATCGTGGGAGAGCCCCCTGGCGTGCAGGTTTCTCATACAAAGGCGTGACATCTCCGGGGGGAATAACCTCATATAAGAAGGATAGAACAAATAAGGGTTCAGTGCAACTTAGCTTGTGTTTGTAGTCACTCGAGCGCTGATCTTCCGGCCTCCTTCCCTCTCCAAGAGCCATGAAGATGAAGGAGTGCTGGGCTGATTGCTAGAGCCGATTCTCACAACTGCGCCCCCTACCTGGCGCGCCAGAGATGTCGGTGGGAACGACACCTATGGGATCACAAGAATCCCTACTACGGTTAGCGGGGCGCGGGGTCGTCAGAAGAGCGGATCTAACAGGTAGCACATGGTTCGTTTATCCAGGTTTGGGCCGCGAGGATGTGTAAAACCCTACTCCTGCTTTGGTGGATTGTATATCTGTGTTCTTGAGCTAGCTATGGGGCGTGAGGAGCTCCAAAAAGCCGAATCCCTCTCCTGGTCGCCTCGGGCCTCCTTTTATAGAAAAAAGGGGTTGCCACAGTGGCACACAGGAGGTGGAAAGGGTACAGTGATGCGAGGTTATCCCTCGCATTACATGACAAGGCACATTTAATGCGTCTTGCTTAGGTGTCCTTGCTTTATCGGGGACGGGGGAGAGATCTGTCTCGTCCGTCGCCGCTCCTTGTGTCGACACGCGCCCTGGCCAGCGATGCCTGAGATGCCACGTAGGTAGGCAGGCAGCTGAGGTGGCGTAGTGGTGGGTCTTCACGAAGATCTGCATGCCGCCACGCAGGTGCCTGCCTAGCTGGTTGGGTCGGCAGCTACATGCATGCGGTGGTGGAGGTTTAGTCGGCGTGGGCCTGATGGTGGCCCCGCGGGTGTCCTCGGGAAGGGCCTTGCCGGGGCCCCGGCAAGGGTCTTGCCGAGGCGCCTGCTGTCATCCCCGGAAAGGCGCTTGCCGGGGGCCTTGTGGTCTTCCTCGGCTGGGATCCCGCCAAGGGTTGTCGTCTCCTTAGTGCGTATCTGATCTTGAATGTCTTCACGAAGATCTGCATGCCACCATGGGGATGTCTCCCGAATCCTTGCCCTTTGGGGGCAGTGGACTCAAGGGTGATTCGTTCCGTAGGCGCGGGATGAGTCGCCACGGCAAGGATCTTGCCGGGGCTGCTAGAACTGTATCCCGGCAAGGATCTTGCCGGGGGAGTCCGCTTCGTCCCCTTTGCTCTTTGTGGTCTTGGCCTTGGTGTCGTAGTTCTCTTGAGCTTCGGTCTTACCTTGGCTCACCTCCCTTGCCTTGCTTGGTGTGGTGGTGCACGTGGCTCAGACTGCCCGTGCACAGTTATAGGGGTACAAAAAGTGTACCCCTCTTTTTGTACACCGACAGCCCGTCTGGTGGGTCCCTGCTGTCAGGTGGAGGAATAATTAGTTTGCGCGTAATAAGGAGGCACTTCCTTGCGGCCGCCTGGACCTAGCTGTCAGCCTCTCCACGTATAGTACTCTTCCATTGGAAGTCGGTCGTTGACGACGTTGACCATGCCGCGCCGAGAGCACCAGGGCGGTGGTCTGGACAACGGCGAGGCCTAGGAAGGGGACGGCGCGGAGCCGGGGAAGACGCAGCAGTGGAAGACCGCACGGAGTGGAGTACGAGGGTTCACTGGTTCGGCTGCGGTGTGAGGCTACCGTTGCCGCAGAATAACAGGGGGTGTGGGTGAGTAGAGGGATGGCCTGGCCAGCGGTGTGAGTAGTACGGGGCGGTGAGGCCTCCACGGCATCACAGCCGGCCACAGGAGACAGGAGCACGTGACACGACCGGCGCTGCTTTGGGCGGCTGGAGCAAGAAGACCAGAGGTTGAAGAAGCACTACGGCCGTTGGATGGACATCGTACGGTCACTACAGCTAGAATCGTTTATATTGACTAAGTTGACATAGCCCTTGGTACGCGTCAACTTAGTAGGCCCACAGCTCGGATTTGGCAGAGAACATATAGCCCATTTGCGATTTGTAAGAATGTACATCCCATTTTTTTAATTCTAATGGAATTTACTACAGCCCATTTACAGTTTGTTAAAAGTACAACCCAACTTCTAGTTAGGACAACGATAAATAATTCCAAACAACCGCTCAAAACAGAATTGAAATTTTTTCCCACATTTTGATGGGATCCGAAATATTTTTATCCGAAATCTCTAGTCAGGTCAAATATAATTTCAAAATAAAGTTGTATTACGTTAAAATCCAATGAAATATTACGCACGCAACAAGTAATGAAATTAAAATTTTCAAATTCCAAAGTCCATTTTCTTGTTAAGCCTAATGCATACCTCCTAGGAAAGTTTCCAGCCCAGCGGGGCGGAGAATAACAAGTTGACCCGGATATTGTGTACAACTGTCGGCCCAGTTGCATTGATGATGTTGAAAAAAATGTCTGTGTAGTACAGTACAACCTAACATGGTTACTCAGCCCACATCCAGCAACACCGGAAAGGCCCAAACAAGGCTTCTGTTCAACTTTTTGAAGTCACTGAGCTCAATTAATAACTTAAGAACAAAGTTAGATTATAGTGGAACCTAATTAAAAGCTGTCACGAGCAAATAAATAATTCAATGGGTCCCACTTGTGTGTCTGCGCGCGCGTGTGTGTGTGCGTGTGTGTGTGTGAGAGAGAGAGATAGAGAGAGAGAGACCCATCGGTCGATGCTCGTAAATACATCTTTCAGCCATATGCATTGCTGATGCTCAGTAAAAACTTATATAGTTGACACAATCATATAGAACATCATAGCACACTGAACTTGCACACAAAAATTTCACGCAGGTGGCACAATCAGGATGGAAGCAGTGGATCGCTACGGGAAGGGCTATGTTGAAACCAACGAAGTCGTACATAACGGTTCATCGTCTTTATCAATGACGGGGAAATATCTTGAATGTTGTGCAAAGAAAACAGACAGACAACACAATAAGTTCTGCTAGCACATTAAGTTGACGTACAACCCATTCTAAAAAAGTTCAGGTACAAAATTAGAACAGGTCACAATCAAATGTACTGGCCTATAAGTGCTTCACACCCATAACTCGGATTTAACTAGTACTCCCTCCGTCCGGGAAAAGTTGTCCACAGGGCAGTGTATTTGTTTTTGCAAGAAAACCCACAGAGTTTTAAACACGTCACAAAGAAGTCCATCTCCTTCCTTCCTCCTCCCCCGTCGCCCGCGCCTTGCAGCCATCGCCGGCTACCCACCTGCGCCGCCGCCTGCCTGGATCTGCGCCGCGACCAACACTAGAACCGTGGCCCAGCCCGCGACCAACAACAGCGCCACCGCCCACTTGCACGTGTGCCGCGGCTTACCACCTACACCGCCCGCTGTGAAGGCGACCTGCGCCGGCGCCCTCCTCGAGCTACGCCACCGGCCCCGTTGAAGGTCGCCGCCCACGTTCGCCCACCTTCACCACGCACCCGCGCCTCCGATTTCGTCCGCTTCGGCCGCCGGCGCCGTGGACAATTCCGGCCACTCCCGCCTCTCATGCTGCTACTGGTGGACGACGCCGGCGCCATGGACCTCTGATGCTGCTTTTGTCTTTTCCCCTGCCTCGCCTCTGCTGCCACTCCCGCTTGTGCTGGTGAGTCTGCCCTGCCTGCCTCTGCTACTGCTGTTGTTCAATTTGTTGCTGTGAGTCTGAATTTGATGTTCTCAGTACAGGCGGAGAAAATTCAGTCAGGGGATACAAAGCTAGAGAAATAATCCAGGACAAAGGATGTACACTGCTACTAAATGATGAACAGATTATAGTAAAAATTTAGTTTGATGCCATGAAATTCATTGAGTAATACTCTTGGCATTCTTGGAGATCTGTTAGTTTTTGGAAGTTTTTCTTGCTACAGTTAACTGAAAATGTTCAGTATTCCAATACTGTAGAGAAACTACAATGCCTATAATTCAGTTATGACTCCTTTACTCAGACTGTAGTGTTTGCTAAAACTGAGATGTAAACTAAAGGAGTTTGTGATTTGCAGAAGTTGTAGCATACTCCAACAAGTGATAAATGCACTCAAAAGTTCACTGAGAAAATGCAGAGGCTGCTCACTTGTTACTGAAAGTTTTCTGGAGTGATAAATGCATGCAAAATAAGTTCAGTTAACTGTTACTGTTGCTGTATGAATTCCAACCAGGTCAATTTGTTGTCAATTACTCTGTAATACTCAACCAGGTTTATGCAAAATGAAGATCAACCATGTTTATTTGGATTTATTTGAATCATTTGAATTTATTTGCTTTATTTGGATTTATACACCATTTGTCCAATTGCAAACATACCTAAAGTTTCCAATTGTCCAATTTCAGTCATTCATTTTACAGAGAGCTAAGCATAGCCATGACTCTTCCCTAAATATTCCCGTAGAATCAATTCAAGCAGCACAAAACTGAAAACTGAAAACTGCCACAACCCCTTAACTAAGAGTTGATAAAAACATGTCCCTAAAATTGGAATTATTTAAATTAGCTAGGTTTATTCTTCTTCATATACAGAAAAAGATGAATATTGTTCGTCTACTAGTTACTTCAAATTTAGAACTGAATAAACACTTGTCATCTTCAGTAAACACTTGTAAATCTAGAGTGGTTTTAAACTTAGAATGCACCAAGTACTAATATCCTTTGCCAGGCTACACACCATCTACTTGGAGTAGACAGCAAGATTCACAAAGACATGCATGCTTCAATAGACTTGTGAATGCTAGCAAAGTGATAAGTAAAAACTTGGATGTTCTCAGAAATATAGCACCAGAGGACATTAAGTGAACTGGCCTGTATGCTAAAGGCAAGGAAATGCCACCTTCTTTTCTTCTTCGAGCAGTTGATGAACTGGCCTGTATGCTGCAGCTACACATAGGTTCTGCAGAAAATGCACCAAAAGAGTTACACATAGGTGAAGTAAGTGGAAAGAAACATTTAATCTCCACTTCTTTTCTTTTGGTTGTGAAATTCAATCTGAATTTTGTAAGCACAGAAAATGCACCAATACTGAACATTTATTCCCACCTCCACCACCATTTTGTCAGTTTCGACAGTGTGTGTGTATGGAGTAGTTTTGATGGCAGTATAATTGTGCATCATGTAAACATTATGAAAATGATTAAGGGTTCATCAATCAGATTATAATTATGACCAGAATAGAGGAACAAATATAATGGTTAGTTTTATGCAAAAAAATATCAGAAATGGAGTTACTCACTTGAAGTTACTATAGTTACTCACTTGAACTTACTGTAGTAGTGGCCAAAATTCAGAAAAGTTACTAAACAACAGAAGTAGTGGCCAAAATTCAAAGTACTAAAAAGATTCTACACTAAATATACAGTGTTATCCATGTTCTATATCCAGGACATTTGAATTATTCAGAGAATGATAATGCAAACTGAAAAGTGTTATGCAAACTGAAAACTGATCCATGTTCTGTATCTAGGACACTAATTTTTGACATTTGAAGCTACATTTCAATTGTTATGCCTCTGTCAATTATTTAATTATTCAGAATATTTAAATTATTCAGAGATCCATGTTCTATATCCAGGATAATGCAAACTGAAAAGTGTTAAAAAGACCATGTGTTTTTTGGGGTCAAAATCTACATGTAAAACTAAAAAGTGAAAATAAAAAAGGAGAATGTTGTTTCTCCCACTCACGCGCTAAAAAAACTATGACACATTTTTTTTATCTATTTGCATAGGTCCCACCTATTAGGAAGGATGGGCACGTACACGAACAAGTACGACTCATCAGTCTACCCGCATAGCTTCCATTTACTTCTCCATCGGGAACCGATTCTCCTCGGCTTCTTCACCTCCCCTTCATCTTCATTTGCATCCAAACCCCACTGCATTCACATTGTTTTAACCTCTTTAAATAATCATCTACTACTTCAGTTAGACTAGCCATCTAATCCTAATTCTCCAAACCATAGCCCTCCGTTCCAGTGGTTCCAAATGGCGGAAGAGATCGAGATGCAGGTTTTTAGCGTCCAACTTGTCCTCGTTGAAGGCTCGATGCGCATAGTTGCCACCGTCACCGTCCACCCAAGGGTTATTCGGCAGTGGATCAACAATGTATCCAACTCCCTCGAAAAGGTAGAGACGAGGGTCATCGGTCTCGACGCAGAGTACACGGAGCGTGCCCCTGGGAAGATCCAGCGCACCGCCATCCTTCAGCTATGCCACGAAGATGATGTTTTGGTGTACCACATCATACACTCGCCCTCCATATCATGTGAGCTTCACGATTTCTTGTCTCGGGAGGACGTATACTTCTGTGGGGCAGCCATCAAAGGGGACAAACAGAAGCTGGAGCCATACAACCTTGATTTGAAAAGCATCGCCGACCTACAAACCAGAATCAAAATTCCTGTAGAAGATTGTGATAAACAGACACCATCCCTATTTGACGTTGCAAATTTTGTGCTCGGTACAAATCTTCAGAAGGGTGACGAGATTGTGGAATTAAGGTCGTCTAGATGGGAGAATTATCCCTTGACGTACGAGCGGATAAAATATGCTGCCCTCGATGCCCGTGTGAGTTTCGAGATAGCTGCAAGGTCCAAAGAGCTTGTTGAGAAGCCTTCTCCCATAGAGAATGAGAACAAGAAGAAGAAGAAGAAGAAGAAGAAGAAGAAGAAGAAGAAGAAAAGGCTGCACCAGCAGGAGGGCATTATGGATGGATGAACTATTTCCTCTCTTGTAAAAAAAATTATTCCCTCTCGGTGTATATTGATATAGATGGACTATTTCGATGGTGTGCATGTCTTTGGAACAGAGTAGTAGCGTGGGTCCTCTTGACTATAAGGAACTATTTATCTGCATATATAGCTTTCTCTGCTACTCCTTCCAGTGATCGGTATGCAGTGCATGTGTCCGTAGACATGATAGCTTGTGTGCAGGACAGGTGGGCCACCTAAAATGCGGCGAGCATCAAGTTTCTACCACAGCCACCAACGATTCCCACGACGCCGCTCGAACCCATGAAACCACACGTCCCCCGACCTGCGGCTCACCCCTCTTGGCCCCACTGCCCCTCTGCCTACTGGAGCATTACATGTGGACCAGTCACCTATCGGGTCCACATGTTATTGACTCAAAGGTAGGTGTAGTAAGGCGCTGAAGCTCAGTCCCGACGGCCTTGAGAGGGAAATGTAACTCCTGCGCCAGGGCTTGTGGTGCTCCCACATCACGAACTCATGCCAAACTCGAGATTTTTTTCTTTACTATACATGCACGCAACGATTTAATGGACATTGTAATCTCAACATGTGATGGGGAGCTCTAAATTTGAATTTGAAACTTATAAAACGAAAAAATTCAAAACAAATAAACTGGGAGAGAGGGAGTATATCGTAGGATGTGTCCCATACAAAATAAGTCCCCTGATTTGTCACCGCGAAGATGCGGTTAGAAAGGAGCACAACGTCTTCCTACTCGTACGGCAACAAATCGGCCGCAGACAACATGGTCCGCCTTTGACCGCCATGTGCAAGGTTCGTGCTATCTTATTCAATCTCACCGTGGTTCCATCGTACCAATTCATGTGGTGGCCCGTTGCATGGATGATCCCAATGTTGGACAAAGGTTCTACGGGAACGGTGTCACCATTGTAATTATTGTGCAAATTGATGTTGGTACCCTCCTGTACATATGCAAGCCAATCTCCACTCGCACCGAGCCTAACCTGTGAAACAGTGGGCAGGGGGAGAATTAGGAAATGGACACGGAAGTAGTCTTTAGAATGCATTTACTACGTGATCAAACTCATCTTACCTGCTTATCGGAGGAAATCCGAGTGCCCCTCAACGTCGGCATCTCAAGGGGCGTCAACTTGCAACTACGGCCACGCCGCGCTGGAGAGACCCCCACGGAAACATCCTAGTGCGTTCCACGAAACATCAAGATGCATTTGTATGAGTAGTTTATCTTGTGAGAGAAAATGATGAACGAGGGAAGGCCTGTAGAGATAGAGATGGACACTACTACTACCAATGTGCTGGCCCGTGCGTTGCAATGGATCCAAAGTAGTAGAATAATACTTGTTCACGTGCTTGAAATATAAACACTCTAGTTTTGATATACATGTGTCAGCAGAGATGACAGCTTGTCCATGGAAGTTGAACCACGGCGACCATCACGTTTCTTGTTTCTACCACTGCCACACCCACACGCGATTCCCACGACGCTGCTCCAACCCACAGCACGACGTCCCCCGACGTGGACATGGATCCTCTGACGTGGCTATCACTACCTTAGCCTGCCTTTCCTTCGCTGACAGGTGGGACCCACGCTTATGGGTCCCACATGTCAGTGACAGAATGGTAGGATTGTTCGCGTTAGGGGATCCTCATCCCCCCGACGTGCCCCTCATCCCTTTTGGTCCCACCGCTCCTCTGCCTTTGTGTGCATGACATGCGGGCCAGCTGAACTGCAGCGATCATCAACTTTCTACCACAGACACACCCGATTAGACACGGTTTGCCTGCTCTGCTGCTGTGCTCCGATCCGTACTCCCGCACCATCGAATTTTCATCCAGCGGCTATGACACATTTCGTCCCGGGCATCAATCCTCAGCTGGAGTACTTATGTACTCCCGCCGGTCCTTTTTACTCTACACATTGAATTTGCCGAAAGTCAAACTTTGCTAAGTTTGACCAAATTTATATTAGAAATTATTAGCATCTATAATATCTAATAAATATAATATGAAAATATATTCCAAGATGAATCTAATGATATTGGTGTTGTTATGTGAATGTCTATAATTTTTTATATAAACTTGGTGAAAGTTGGATGAGATTGACTTCGTACAAACCTAATATGCAGAGTAAAAAGGACCGGAGGGAGTACTACAGGTAGTTCCCGCCGGTGTGGCCATCTACGCCTCGTAACGCCCCGACGCCCAGCTGTGGCACCCTCGCCGCGGCCACGCCACCACCAGCCGGTTCATCTCAAACGAGTGAGTCGTGAACCACGCCACCACCATGAGAATGACATGTGGGCCAGCCGCATTTAAGGTCCGCATGTCATTGACTCATAGGCCGGGCACTAAGCCACTGAAGTTCAGTCCCGTGGGCCTCGAGAGGGAAATGTAACTCCTGCGGCAGGCCTTGTGGTGCTCCCGCAGTACAAGCTCGTGCCAAAACTGGAATTTGTTTCTTACTACTACCAACTAGTACTAGTAAGGTACACGTGCATTGCACGCATGAGATTCTGGTGGTTTGTGCATTATGCTTCTACATGTGGAGCTTTCCGGATTCTAACATGTGGCAAAATCTGGTGGAATGTAAGGTTAGGGAAGTATGATTAACTTAGGTGAGTGTTTGGTTCAAGCCACACCTTAGGCAAGCCACACTAAGTCCCCACATGACATACACACAAAAAATGTGGCAAGATTCCCTTAGGCTTGCCAACTTGTTTCTCTCGTTTTGAAGAACTAATAACTTTGCCTAAGCTTAGTTGTGGCAAAGTTAGTCATAAATTAGGTTCAACCATGGAGTCTTCTAGAATATACATGTGGCAGAATCTGGTGGATGATATCCAACGACCAGTAGTGCTCGGATTTGCCATCTTTGTACCGTCGGATTGGCTTCATCCAACGACCAACTTTCAAAGTTTTCCACACACTATATAGGGGGTATAGATATAGATGTGTCGGTCCGTTGCAATGGATCCAAAGTATATATATCTATTTAGTGGAGTGCACTCTAAACACATTATCTATTTATTTTTCTCTAACCTTCCGTAACCATGCAACCAAGCCACATAAGCTTCATGGGTGCCCCCCACATCATATTATTCATACTACGTTGATTCAAAAAAATATAAATCACCCAAAACAAGATCTTCCCGTTTTTTGTTCCTACGATGTTGTGCCGTGCACGTACCTACTAGTTGTATAGTGGTAGTACTAGTAATATAGTATTAGGAGTACAAACTTGGTACTAGTAGGAGTAGTACTAGTACGGAATGCTCCTACTCTATCAACAAGCCCCGTCTGACACCAAATTTCTTGGCTTCCGTGCTACAACTAGATCTTCCCCTCGTTTCTGTTTTCCAACCCGGCGGTGGGTGGGGTGTCGGTTTGCTCAACGGCGGTCCCACATGAAAGTGAAAATGCTAGGCAACACGCCTTCCCTAAGCTATGTGTCGTGCCGGACGGGCCGTGTTGTACTCCCGATTCCCGGGCGTGTGGGGGTGCGACGCGAACGCGGCAGGCCTTTTCCTTTTACCAGCAATGTGCCCGTGCGTTGTGACGGATCCAAAGTAGTAGAATAGTAGTATTTGTTCACAAAATTGAAAGAAATCACTATTGTTTTGATATACTCCTAATATATTACTCCCTCCGTATGGAAATATTTGTCTTTTTTGAGATTGCAAATGGACTATCACATACGGATTATAGACATATTCTAGTGTTTCTAGCAAGATGCCCGCGCATTGCACGAAGTTGATGGAAAAGGTAAGCACAACTTATAAATTGATAGATGGAGTACTAGTTACAGTGATGCATATAATTAAGCAAAGGGATCGCACATGTCGGTATTGACTGGAACGAGAATGCAACAGCACAATAAGAATTAAGGCCACGATGATGCGATCGCAGTGGTGGTTACAGAAGGAAAGAAGAAAGATGGATCCATGAACGTACGACCTCCTCCTCCTCAAATTAGTGCGCCGGGCCACCGACCGGCGGCTTTTGTAGCGAGGTCGAGGTGCTTCTCAGCAAAGGCATCCAAGGCTTCCAGCCGGCTGAGGAAGGCCAACGTCGTAGCGTCCTCACTGGCCTTGTAGATACCTATGTACACGATTTCCTCGTACATGTGGATGTGTAGGTTGACGAATTCTTGCAGGGCGAGGCGCCTCGCAGCGAGCGTGACCTCCAAGTGGACATTCTCCGTGGCGTCGGCGGGCAGTCGCAGGGCCACCAGTGCTTGAAAGAGGTTCCGACCATGGAGGCCGATTAGGGTGGCAGGCAATGAGGAGCCCGGGCGCGCGGGCTGGAGGAGTACGGTGATGTCGTCCGCGAGCTTCTTGAGGACGGTGAACTTGTTGCTGGTGGCAACGATCATCTGGGCCAACTAAGAGTCATAGTTGGCGTCGAAGGCTGCCATCCACCAGCCGGTCTCCAACACCATCTGGAGACGATCCTCGGCGCCATGTCGCAGGCCGGCGTCGTGGACCATCTGGCGCAGCCGCTGGCCGCTCACGCGCATCGCCGCCATGGGTCTGGAGTGAGCTCTTTTGCGCTTAGTGTAGGTGCTTAGGCAAATGCTTAGGTGCGTATGATGTGGTAGATGCATTGGAATGGAGGGGCGCCTTTATATGAGAGCAATGAGGGCAAACTGCGTTGCATTCACATCGTGCAACCTCTTTTCCTGGACCTCCTCCCATTACTTCCCTCATGCATTAATTGAAGGAGGATGCATTGGCCGTTCAGCATATCGGGAACCACTACTCCCTCCCTCGTCTGCATTAAAGCCGTATCGAGAACTGCGCCGCCCGCTGTCAAATTGAATACTCCCTCTATCTAGGTGAGTATTAAGTCATCTTACGAGAACCAAATAGTAAACACATAGGCATGGTGCATTAACTCTCATGTTGTTTCTATTTTTTTGACATAAATAGAGGAATCAACCAAGAAGAGATGTGGGGCTTGTATGCTTTTAATGACTTGAGACTATCAAACATGACATGCAGTGGTCAGTTCGTTGCACAAGAACAAATACGACCCACGTCAGCACACACGCATCTCATATAGCATCACATCCAATGGATATAAAAGATGAATGAGACCAAATTATATCTCATCTAGATGAGTTCTAGCAAAACTGTATTAATAATACTTAGTACTCCTGCGCCATGTATCATATATTAGTATCATGTAGTACTTTATTTATTTATGAGGTATCCAGATGGCACTTCACCACCAAGAAAAGAGGGTAACATCAAAATTATGGACTACTTTTTTAGTATGTTGGTAAGGTCCGGTCATAGTCACTTGTTGAAATCTCTAAAAAGACAAATATTCCCTCCGTCCGGAAATACTTGTCATCAAAATGGATAAAAGGAAATGTATCTAGACGTATTTTAGTTTTAGATACATCTCTTTTTATCCATTTTGATGACAAGTATTTTTGGATGGAGGGAGTAGAAAAAAGAGTTGGTGATGATGGTGTGCGTGACATCCTGCAATATAGGCCGTCGGATTTATATCTAACGGATAGGAAAGAAACTATGGCAATTTTGCAAAAATATACCCACACGTCTCTTGACGTTCGCAAATAAGGCCTTCCCTCGTTCAACCTTTTCTCTCACAAGATAAACTACTCATACAAATACATCTTGGGGTGTCCATGGAATCGAAGAGAGGGATGATGTGTGTGTGCGCGCGCGTGATCGATAAAGAGTGCCATCGAATTTGGGTGTGCCCACGTCAAAGATATAGAGTGGCTGGCCTACTGGAACGTGAGATGGAACATGTGCAGTTTGTCTATGTGGCATGGATACCTACCTGCAGCGCTCGACTATCAGTGTGTGGTGGGGGAAGAGGGAGGCCCAATTAACTATAGAGGTACAATGGCTGGTATATGTGTGGAGGAGGAGAGAGGCCTACCTCATGTATTAAGGAGATCGATCTGCCTCATGTATTAAGGGAGATCGATCGGCATCCATGCATATGTGCAGGAGAGAATAAGGTTGGGAGAGAGACAGAGCTAGAGTGTTGGAGGGGGTGGTAGTGGAGTTGCTTCTAACAAATGGTGGGATAGGCTTGCTAGACAAACGAAGAGCACGCCCACAATATCAATAAGAGAGGAGATGGCTGCTTGTTGTCTGTGCACGTGCGTGTGAGAGACGGGCCAGGAGGCATGCACGAACGATGAGGGGGGACAATGTGGCTGTGGTAAGTAGACGTAACTACATAGGAAGAGCAATCACCCTTTGTTAGAGAAAGGAGAGACATAACTTGTGAGGTACGTCGATCGATGGGGGGGTAGTTAAAGTCGATCTAGGTATATGTTGGGAGATCGATCGTTATACATGCATGTATGTGTTAGAAGCAAATGAGGCACGAGGGGAAGGATAGAAAGAGAGGGATGCATGTAGGAGGTGGTACGAGAGGCATGCTATATCGAGGGGGGAGGAGTGTGCGAGTACGAGAACGATGAAAAGAGTGGTGGGAGTGAGGCATGGACGGTGACAAGAGAAGAGGGGAAGCTTGTGTTTGTGCTAGGCACACCTGGCTAGAGAGGCATATCGATCGATGTGTGCCGTAAAGAAGGAGCTGGGGGCCTACACACACCGTGGGTGAACAACCTAAAGTGAAAAGATGAATTTGTGCGATGGAGCTAGAGAATGCTGAGGGAGGGTGAGAGGGATGCGGGCATGTGCATGCACAAGAGAAAGTTAGCGCTAGCTACAAAGATAAGAGGGTTGTGTGGGTGTAAAATATGAATAGAGATCATATATACTTCATTATAAAAAGCGAATCCGGATATTTGAAGAATTTATCATAGTGTTTCAAACCGACGCATGTGTGAATATTTATAATGGTGATACACATGGTGTGGTTATTAACATGTTATACTACATTTAATATATTTTATCTCTACTCTTATAAAAAACGGAGTTGTTGATGATGGTGTGCCTGCCATCCTGCATTATAGGCCGTCCGATTTATTATATCTGGCAGATAGCAAGGAAACTATGATGGTTGAAGTTGGCAACAATCATGATTGTAGATTCTTATTGAAATAGAGAAACGAATTCAAATTTAGTTTGAATTGCAGCGGTAGTATAGACATTTGGAATGCACTAAAATGTTGGTATGAGTAGGTTACATGCATTATACAGCAAGCGAAAAAATTTAATCGGACATAACATGGATTCATACTCCCTCCTTCCATCTATATAGGGCATAATGAGATTTTTAAGACCGCCTTGGACTATTGACAAGATTAATAGTACATGACATGCACAATGTGAAAATTATATCATTGAAAGAACCTTTCACAGACGAATTTAACAGTGTGCTTTGTGTAATTTGCATGTCATATATCATTGCTCTAATATTTGGTCAAAGTTAGCATCGAAAAATGCATTAGGTCCTATATAGATGGAAGGAGGGAGTAGCTTTGAATAGCATTTGTATAGTAAAACGGGGCAATACTCTCTCTTTGTGTGGTGTGAATAGTTTTATTTTTTTTGTTTTCTTTTTGGTTGAGGGAAGTGCGAATTGATTTTGTACATACAAGTACAATATTACTACACGTTAGGCTTGTCCCTAAAATTCAACCCGCATCATGTTATATCCCGAAAATTCAGATATCGTGCTCCCAAAACTGGCGCCTTCACAACCCACGCCTTGCTATCCCGAAATTACAACGCGCGTGAAAACTCCCTCCAGCTGCCAAATCCCGACACGCGAAATCCCCCTTCTAACCCTGAGCCGAAAGGGCCGCTAGTTCAAATCGGTGGGGGGGTACTTTTGTAATACACCCTACATTTTGGACAAGCGTGTCCCTATGTCATGCTTCACCCCCTCCCATCGCCCCCTTTTCGCCATTCGAAATTCCAGTCCGCCAAAACCTCTCCGCTCCAGCCACGAAACCCCACCCTCATCTGTTCGCCATGTCACCGTTGCCCAGCCGGAGCCTCTTCCCCGACGACGTCGTCCACCGTAACAGCTCGACGTTCCTCGTCCACCTCCCCGGATGAGGATCCGTCGTCCATCTCGTCGTCCCGCCGGTTCAGCCGCCCCGTCCTCCACCTCCAAGGAGCTGCTCCGACGATTGCCTCGTCTATCGCGACTGCTCCATCCCCACAGCGCCGCCTTAACCTGCTCCATCAGAACAACAACATCCTCACCGACTCCTCGGACGAAGCCGAGGCCTACTCGGCGCCACCAAAGAGGTTGTACACTCATCGCATCGCACCTTCACCTTAACTCGACCTCCCGGCGCCGACGGTGCTCCATCCTGCACCCCCATGGAGCGGCTACCTTGAAGTCGGCGCCGCGGGCGACATCTCCACGGCGGCTCTCCCCCAGTGCGAGGCCCCTTCGGCGGCGGCGCCCATACCAGCCGGATCTACTGCTGCTGCTCCGGCTCTCGCTCGCTCGCTCGTGTTGCTACTGCTGCTCCGGCTCTCGCTCGATCGCTCGCTCGCCCAGCTGCTGCTGCTGCTCTCCCCCTCGCTCGTGCTGCTGCTCTGCTCCGATTAAGCCACACTTCAGTCGACTGAATCGACTTTTGGGTCAGTCAATTTTCAGGGGTTGGGGGGGCTCTCCGGAGTTAAGGAAGAACCACCTGCAGCGGATACAGGGGCTCGCCGGAGAGGTACCCCACTATCTATCTTAGGGTTCAGGGTGGGGGGGGGGCCTAGAGGGCTGGCCGGGGTGGCGGTGGCGAGTTGTTTCGGAGCGGCGAGGCGGCGCTGGGGCCGGCGGTTCGGCCGGTGGTGGCTGGCGGCTCAGGGGGTGGAGGTTGAAGATGAACTACATGCCCTCCCTAAACTACATGTTAAGTGCCTCTCTGCTACCATTGCGTTCAGTTTCGATAGTAGCATTCAGATTCCACAGTAAATTTCAGTTTCGACAGTTAAGTTCAGAGTCAACAGTTTTTAACTCATCTGTTGTAGTCAGGTGGTTTTTGGTGATGTTAATTTTACATCCATTTTACATCATCTATTGGAGATGCTATTAGAATCCCACTTGTGACTGACGATGTCTATCTTGTGCTGCTTCAGCCTTGACGTCTTACGGCTTACCGGAGCTGCTCCAACGACAGAACGATCCATCACAACAAAGCAGTGCCCTGGACGCCGTCTACAGATTCCTCAGGTCTTCCTCCACACCTCCGACAGCCACCTCTGCCTCAACTGCTTCAGCGACCAACCCAATGATGTTGAGGTCGACATGGCTACGGCAAATAGGTTGTACACTTGTTGCATCACTTATTACTATACATTCACGTCGATCCATTAGGGCTATTTTGGTTCAATGGAAAAACGTCGATCCACTGGTTGTTACCATCACTCTAAATTTCTGCATGCTCTCCTTACATAATCTCACCATATTTTTTTCGTATGCATGTCATATATTGTACACAGTCATGCTGAACATGTAGAGAAAAAGAGAAGAGTTTTGCGCGGCAATACAATGTCATGCAGACATCGCTCCATGGTGGGTTCAATGGCAAACCCTCCCCACCCCTCTCCAGATTGTAATACAGAGGAAGATATCTGTTCTGAGGCAGATTCAGACGCCGCTGACCACTCCTATTTACCCCCAAGGTGTTTGGCATGATGATGTTAGTCATATCATGCATATGTTGCCTTGCAGTGCCTACTTTTGACATCATATATGTCATCTGCTTAGTTTAGACATGTTCTGTAATGCCAGCTGTTTAGTTTCTATATCATATATGGGAATTATCCAGTCTCATGTCTTTTAGCCAGCCATAATATATGTGAAATGTGCAATGCCATCCTGTTTAACCAGGCATCATATATTTGAATGATATCTTGCCCATCCTTTTCTTCATTACATTTCCATTTGTCGACAATGTTTGTACATTAAACTACTCTTCCCGTGAATCAGTCATTTGGGTGGGAGATGGAAAAATCTGGAGTGGAAACAAGGCCTTCAGAGCAGACAATGCTACCTGTCGAAGCAGATCTCTTGTTGGGTCCCGATAGCTCCTCAGAGATGGATTTAGAGACAGATGACCAGTCCTATTCCCCCACTGAGGTGTATGCTCTAACTTGGCACGGTTATACTGCTCATATCATGCATACGGTGTCTTGCATTGCATAGTTTAGACATCATATACACAATATTCAACACCATGTTCTTAGTTCAGACATCATATCGGATGCCCTCTGTTTAGCATATAAATCACATATGTGAATTAAATGATGTGATCCTGATTACTTAGATAACATGTAGGTGAATTATGTCATGCGATCCTGTTTAGTTATTCATCATATCTTTGAATTATGTTATGCTATGCTATCCAGTTTAGATAGACATCATATATGTCAAATTATGTCATGCTATCCGTTTTAGTTAAACAATATACATGTCAACTATTTCATGCCCTATTTTTTCCACACTATCTATTGCATCTGTCTCTCATACAATGTCTATACATTCAACTATGTTTCCTGTTTATCAGCCATTTGAATTGGAGCGGGTGATGCCAGTATCTAGCGGACTAAAAACACGGTCTTCAAATAAAACAGTGCTACCTCTTAGTGGAGATAGCACCCCGGTTGTACATGCACAAGAACCAGCTCTAGCACACATAACCCAAACTCTCGCAGATTGTACCCCTACTGCGATGGACAGAGAACCAGCTTCACCCAATCTAACCCCAACCCCAGCCGATAGTAACCCAGTTCCTGTTGACACAATACCATCTCCACCATAGAGCTCCCAAACAAGAGCAGTTAGTAAGGCAGCTCCAGTGCCGAAAGGGCCGATACTATCACGGCGAACCCCAACTCCATCAGTTAGTACGCCTATTCCTGTGGAGGAAGCACAACCAGCTAGTCGTAGTTTAGCATCTATCGCATTTGATGTTGCTAAATCGTATGTGCGTATCTTCCCATCTTGGAAATATTATACTGAAGATGAAGGAAAATGCTAGTTGCAGGTGTTTGTCCAGGAGTTATGTGTAAGTAATGTTATTCATGGCAATTACTTTGCTTCGTCCCATACATCCTACCTCCATGATGGTTATAATACAGCAAATTTTCCCATTTTTATCTATAGAGAAGGACCGATTTGGAAACTCAGGATGAGGTAACCTGTGCTAATACCTCTACTGTCTTCAAGAATGCTTGGTGGCAGTATCGGAATTACCTGAAGAAAACATACTTCACTGGCAAAGAAACTCATCAAATTCCCTTACGTTCTCCTGAGACACATTTACTGGACGATGACTGGGAACGCCTTGTTCTGTACTAGTCCCGAACCAAGAATGTGGTAAGGTCTATGAGATCATTTTCTATTTTGAAGTATTATATTCTTGCGTCTTACTGTACTCTGTTCATGTAGAACAAGTGCCTAAACCTGAAGAACAACTGTTCTAATTTAAGATTCCATTGCTATCATAGTTCAAAAAAAGCGCTATGCGTTAATTGTTTGTTTTGCCACCGTCTTGCGCTTTACTGACCAAAGCGCATGCTTATGCGCAGTTATGCACAGATTATGCGTAGTTATGCGCAATGCATTTTGCCAACGCCTAGAGCCTAGGCGCGCTTAAGCGCTCGCTTAGGCACGCCTTTTTTAACTATGATTGCTTTGCTCTTGTATCACTGTATTTACTCATACAAACTTATTTTTAAATTGAAGGATCCAATCGAAACTCCAATGGCACAATAGGTATGTTCACGCATGTTTCTTTAACAGGTTTGCTCTTATCAATAGCTCTGTTGATTTCAATTTCAATTGTGTATACAGTTGACTTTCATATCATGCACATTACTAGCATCACAACAGAGCCAATAGTGTTGTTGTACATGTAGACCCGTGGTACCCATCTGAAATCTTGTTGTGCCATGTAGTTTCCCATGCTTTGTATTCTTTCACCGCTGCTTTGTCTTGAACTGATATGATTTGAACCGTGTCTCTATTTTGATTTAGCAAGACAATGCAGTGACCATAGGACATAGATATATGTTTGTTTGATGCTTTTATTATGTACTAGTACTTGGAAATAGAAGACTTGGTAGTTTAATCCTGTCCAGCTTACTAATGAACTGGTTCACCGAAATGAGTTTCATATACTAGTACATGCTAAACTTGTTATGTGTATGCTTGTTTCTTCTTTTAGAATGCTGACAGAATATTGGGGAAGAATGCTGACAGAATATTGACAGAATATTAAGCAATGGTAAAGGAAGTAATGTAGATAAGGTTTAGGATAGTGACACATCCTTGTTGGTCTCCAACAAAGCTAATAAAACAGCTAAGGAAGATCTTGAAGACAGTGAGACAACCCCAAATTCCTGTCTTGGTTTAGTGTTCGAGTTACTGGCCACTACCGCTTGCACAAGCTATTCAAAATCACTGTCTGAATCAGTTCGGTTTCTTGAGTCTCAACTACAAGATGAAAGGCATCGATCAGCTGTGCTGCGACAAGAAGCGGAAGGACTGCGAAAGTCCCTGGAGCATTCAGATGCATACTTTCTGGTGCAACAGCAAGCGTTGAAGGATTTTAGCGCCAAACAGGACAAAGCTAATCAGCTTGCTAAGCTTATTGCTAGCATGGTGGATACCCAGGATAATGTTTCTTGAGCTCTTCTGAAGTTGTTTCAGTTATGCTCTTGTTTTGCCGCCGCGTTTATTTGCACTGGTGGCCAATTTTGACGGCCAGTGTATGTAATGTGCTGCTTTGTTCCCTATATTTGCACTGGTGGCAAACTTTGATGCCCAGTGGATGTAATATGTGTAATAGCGGTAATAGGCTAGCGTTAATTGTTTGCTTATTTATTTCCTTATTGTCTTGTTTAGTTGTTTGCTTGTAGTCACTGCAGTTCTTTTTCTGTTTTTTTCTAGTGGCCACAATAGCCTATTTTTGGTAACTAGGCCAAAATAATCATGGCAACACACGGACTATTGTAACCATGGGCCTCCTGCAGGCCGTATGATCCATGGGCCTTCGTCCGGCCATAGGATCCACTGGCCTTCTATATGGGCCTTAGGGTCCATGGGCCTTCTACAGGCCATAGGGTCCATGGGCCTTCTACGGGCCATACGATCCATGGGCCTTCTACGAGCCGTACTATCCATGGGCCTCATACGGGCCGTAGGATCAATGGGCCTTCTACGGGGCGTATCATCATTTCGCCAATCATGGGTCGTACTATTCATGGACCATAATAGGCCATTAATAGGCCGTATTTGATAACTCTATGAAAACAGCCCAGCGGGTTTTTTTACATGAAAACAGCCCAATGTATTAATGGTCCGCAAACGGGCCGACTGTAACGACGGGCTGAATTTGGCCCACAAGCAGAAAATGACAGTAACGGGCCGTATGTAACCGACTGCTGCAAATGAGCCCAAGAATCAATGGGCCCTGAGAAGGCCGAAAGGTAACTTGGGCTGGAAACGGCCCAATGGAATAACGGGCCGTTAATGGGTATAAAGCGATACACTGTTCATTACGGGCCAGTTTCACCACGGGCCGTTAATGGGCTAAGAGTTACAAAGGTCCTCATATGGGCCGAAAGAAGTCATGGGCCACACATGGGTCGGAAGTTAAAATGGGCTGAATCATATTGGACGGCCCAGATGACGCTACTGGGCCTAATTCGGATAGGGCGTAACGGGCCCTGGGTTAGCGGGCTGTAAATGGGCTATATGCGAACAGACCATTAACAGGCTTTCCGTGGGCCGGCCCGCCACCTTTTGACCAAGTCAAACGGGCCGGCCTTTTCAAAGGAATGGGCCTCTGTTGGACCGTGCCACGTGTCGCCGTATCATAGGCGCCTTCGGTCCAATGAGCGGATGACACACGTGTTTCCTCCAGCCAATGATGATTTTACACGTGGAAAATCCCCATTGGTCGGGGCTGTTAACGGGTTATCGGATCCAAAACCCGACCCGATAGCTTAACGGCGTTCCGTTACGGTGGATGCCACGTTTCGGTCACCCTTGACGAAAGCACTTCTGTGACGCGTGATTTATCGTCATGGAAGTGGACACTTCCGTGATGATTATTTTGGTAATGTCATGGAACACTTCTACGACAGCAGATGTATGACTATCTTGATTCTGTCATAAAATTGTCATGGATGTGCATGCATGACAAAAAACGCGACCTACTGTGACAAACACGTATCATCATGGAAGTGTATTTTTTTTGTAGTGTTGGTTCTCAAAAACGGAGGGAAATACTTATGCTACTTTGCTGCATCACCCTTTCCTCTTCAAGGGAAAACCTACGCAGTGCTCAAGAGGTAGCAAGAAGGATTTCTGGCGCCGTTGCCGGGGAGATTCACGCCAAGTCAAGTCAAAATTTGACTCCCAACAACGAGTCATCTCCGGCGCCATTGCCAAGTCAAGACATACCAAGTACCCATCACAAACCCTTATCCCTCGCATTACATTATTTGCCATTTGCCTCTCATTTTCCTCTCCTCCACTTCACCCTTGCCGTTTTATTCACCCTCTTTTTCCTCTCTCTCTCCTTCCGTTCCCCTTCTCTTTTCCTATTTGCCTTTTTGCCTGTTTCTTGTTTGCTTGTGTGTTGGATTGCTTGCTTGTCACGATGGCTCTACCTAGATTTGGTGATCTTCACCTTAAAAGGTTTATGGCTTTACAATTTGAGCATAATAATTTCTTTAGGAACGAGCTTAAGGAACAAAAAAGCTTTATGGGTTATATGAATAAAGAGCTCGATGATATGTCTAAGGAATTTTATGGTTTGAAATCTCAGATTGCTCATCTCGAAAAATTAATTGCTGAAGTTTCGAATAAGCATGCCACCGTAGTTAATAAGATGGCCGCTAAGCCAGATTTTTTTATGACAATAAGGATGAAGATCTAAAAGTGATTGATGTGTCCCCTATTAAATCTTTGTTTTGCAATATGAATCTTGATAATGATGGGATTGAAGACGAGCCACCTTTACCTAGAAGGCGTTCTAAAAATTCGGAGTTTGTAGATCTTGATGCTAAAACAGATAAAAGTGGGATTGAAGAGATTAAAACTTTAAATAGTAATGAACTCACTATTTTGGATTTCAAGGAATTTAATTATGATAATTTCTCTTTTATAGATTGTATTTCCTTGTTTCAATCCATGCTAAATTCTCCTCATGCTTATAGTCAAAATAAAGCTTTTACTAAACATATCGTTGATGCTTTGATGCAATCTTATGAAGAAAAACTTGAGTTGGAAGTTTCTATCCCTAGAAAACTTTATGATGAGTGGGAACCTACAATAAAAATTAAAATTAAAGATCATGAGTGCTATGCTTTGTGTGATTTGGGTGCTAGTGTTTCCACAATTGCGAAAACTTTATGTGATTTGCTAGGTTTCCGTGATTTTGACGATTGTTCTTTAAACTTGCACCTTGTGGATTCCACTATTAAGGAACCTATGGGAAGAATTAATGATGTTATTATTGTTGCAAATAGGAATTATGTGCCCGTAGATTTCATTGTTCTTGATATAGATTGCAATCCTTCATGTCCTATTATTCTTGGTAGACCTTTCCTTAGAACGATTGGTGCAATTATTGATATGAAGGAAGGGAATATCAAATTCCAATTTCCATTAAAGAAAGGCATGGAACACTTCCCTAGAAAGAAAATTAAATTACCATATGAATCTATTATGTGAGCCACTTATGGATTGCCTACCAAAGATGGCAATACCTAGATCTATCTTCGCTTTTATGCCTAGCTAGGGGCGTTAAACGATAGCGGTTGTTGGGAGGCAACCCAATTTTATTTTTATTACTTGATTTTTGCTCCTGTTTAGTAATAAATAATTTATCTAGCCTATGTTTTGGTTGTGTTTTTTGTGTTTAATTAGTGTTTGCGCCAAGTAGAACCGTTGAGAAGACTTGGGGAAACTCTTTTGATCTTGCTGTAAAAAACAGAAACTTTAGCGCTCATGAGAACTGCTGCCATTTTTATTTGAAAAGTGCTATTTAGTTAATTATTTTTGAAGATGATTAATAGATAAATTATTCAGGTCCAGAAATTTATTTTAGAATTTTTGGGGTTCCAGAAGTTGCGTTAGCTATAGATTACTACAGACTTTTCTGGTTTTGACAGATTCTGTTTTTAATGTCTTGTTTGCTTATTTCGATGAATCTATGGCTAGTAAAAGAGTTTATAAACCATATAGAAGTTGGAATACAGTAGGTTTAACACCAATATAAATAAATAATGAGTTAATTACAGTACCTTGAAGTGGTGTTTTGTTTTCTTTCGCTAACGGAGCTCACGAGATTTTCTATTTTGAGTTTTGTGTTGTGAAGTTTTCAAGTTTTGGGTAAAGATTTGATGGATTATGGAACAAAGAGTGGCAAGAGCCTAAGCTTGGGTATGCCCATGGCACCCCAAGGTAAAATTCAAGGACACCAAAAATCCTAAGCTTGGGGGTGCCCCGGAAGGCATCCCCTCTTTCGTCTTCGTCTATCGATAACTTTACTTGGAGCTATATTTTATTCACCACATGATATGTGTTTTGCTTGGAGCATCTTGTATGATCCGAGTCTTTGATTTTTAGTTTACCACAATCATCCTTGATGTACACACCTTTTGAGAGAGACTCACATAATTTGAAATTTATTATAATACTCTATGTGCTTCACTTATATCTTTTGAGCTATATAGTTTTTCCTCTAGTGCTTCACTTATATCTTTTAGAGCACGGTGCTGGTTTTCTTTTATAGAAACTATTGATCTCTCATGCTTCACTTATATTATTTTGAGAGTCCTTTAGAATAACATGGAAATTTTCTATAATATAAAAACTTTCATAGAAGTGCATTGAATACTATGAGAAGTTTGATACTTGATAATTGTTTTGAGATATGGAGATGGTGATATTAGAGTCATGCTAGTTGAGTAGTTGTGAATTTGAGAAATACTTGTGTTGAAGTTTGTGATTCCCGTAGCATGCATGTATGTGGAACCGTTATGTGATGAAGTCGGAGCATGGTTTATTTATTGATTGTCTTCCTTATGAGTGGCGGTCGGGGACAAGCGATGGTCTTTTCCTACCAATCTACCCCCTAGGAGCATGTGCGTAATACTTTGTTTCGATAACTAATAGATTTTTGCAATAAGTATGTGAGTTCTTTATGACTAGTGTTGAGTCCATGGATTATACGCACTCTCACCCTTCCACCATTGCTAGCCTCTCTAGTATCGCCCAACTTTCGTCGGTACCATAAACCCACCATATACCTTCCTCAAAACAGCCACCATACCTACCTATTATGGCATTTCCATAGCCATTCTGAGATATATTGCCATGCAACTTTCCACTGTTCCGTTATTATGACACACTTCATCATTGTCATATTGCTTGCATGATCATGTAGTTGACATCGTATTTGAGGCAAAGCCACCATTCATAATTCTTCATACATGTCACTCATGCATCATTGCACATCTTGGTACACCGCTGGAGGCATTCACATAGAGTCATATTTTGTTCTAAGTACCGAGTTGTAATTCTTGAGTTGTAAGTAAATAAAGTGTGATGATCATCGTTATTAGAACATTGTCCCAGTGAGGAAAGGATGATGGAGACTATGATTCCGCCACAAGTCGGTATGAGACACCGGATGAAAAAAATGAGAGAAAAAGAGAGAAGGGACAATGCTAGCTACTATCATTTTTCCACACTTGTGCTTCAAAGTAGCACCATGATCTTCATGATAGAGAGTCTCCTATGTTATCACTTTCATATACTAGTGGAAATTTCTCATTGTAGAACTTGGCTTGTATATTCCAATGATGGGCTTCCTCAAGATGCCCTAGGTATTCATGAGCAAGCAAGTTGGATGCACACCCACTTAGTTTCTCTAGTGCATCCGTTGCATGGCAATCCCTATTCACTCACATTGATATCTATTAATGAGCATCTCCATAGCCCGTTGATACGCCTAGTTGATGTGAGACTATCTTCTCCTTTTTTGTCTTCTCCACAACCACCATTATATTCCACCATAGTACTATATCGATGACTCACGCTCATGTATTGCGTGAAGATTGAAAAAGTTTGAGAACATCAAAAGTAAGAAACAATTGCTTGGCTTGTCATCAGGGTTGTGCATGATTTAAATATTTTGTGTGGTGAAGATAGAGCATATCCAGATTATATGATTTTGTAGGGATAACTTTCTTGAAGTACTCCCTCCGTTTCTTTTTAGTCCGCATATAAGGTTTGGTCAAAGTCAAGCTTTGTAGAGTTTGACTAACTTTATATTAAAAAATATAAACATTCACAATATGACATCAATATTATCAGATGCACCATGAAACGTATTTTCATACTATATAGTTTTAGTATTGTAGATGTTCATATTTTTTTATATAAATTTGGTCAAACTTTGTGTGGTTTGACTTTGACCAAATCTTATATGCGAAGTAAAAAGAAACGGAGGGAGTATTATTATTTCTATGTCAATATTAAACTTTTATCTTGAATCTTTCGGATCTGAACATTCATGCCACAATAAAGAAAAATTACATTGAGAAATATGTTAGAAAGCATTCCACATCAAAAATTTTGTTTTTATCATTTACCTACTCGAGGACGAGTAGGAATTAAGCTTGGGGATGCTTGATACGTCTCCAACGTATCTATAATTTTTGATTGCTCCATGCTATTATATTATCTATTTTGGATGTTAATGGGCTTTATTTTACACTTTATATCATTTTTGGGACTAACCTACTAACCGGAGGCCCAACCCAAATTGCAGTTTTTTGCCTATTTTAGGGTTTCGAAGAAAAGCAATATCAAACGGAGTCCAAACGGAATGAAAAATTTGGGAACATGATTTTCTCAACAAACGTGATCTAGGAGACTTGGAGTGGGCGTCAAGAAACAACGGAGGAAGGGACGAGGCAGGGGGCGCGCCTACCCCCTAGGCGCGCCCTCCACCCTCGTGGGCCCTCTGTTGCTCCACCGACGTACTTCTTCCTCCTATATAAGTCCACGTACCCCCAAACATCCAGGAGCACCACGAAAACCTAATTCCACTGCCGCATCCTTCTGTACCCGAGAGATCCCATCTTGGGGCCTTTTCCAGAGCTCCGCCGAAGGGGGCATTGATCACGGAGGGCCACTACATCAACTCCTTGGCCTCTCCGGTGTTGTGTGAGTTGTTTACTTCAGACCTACGAGTCCATAGTTATTAGCTAGATGGCTTCTTCTCTCTCTTTGGATCTCAATACAAAGTTCTCCTCGATCTTCTTGGAGATTTATTCGATGTAATCTTCTTTTGCGGTGTGTTTGTCGAGATCCGATGAATTGTGGGTTTATGATCCAGATTATCTATGAACAGTATTTGATTCTCCTCTGAATTCTTTTATGTATGATTGGTTTATCTTTGCAAGTCTCTTCGAATTATCAATTTGGTTTGGCCTACTAGATCGATCTTTCTTGCAATGGGAAAAGTTCTTAGCTTTGGGTTCAATCTTGCGGTGCTCGATCCCAATGACAGAAAGGGAACCGACACGTATTGTATTGTTTCCATCGAGGATAAAAAGACGGGGTTTATATCATATTGCATGAGTCTATCCCTCTACATCATGTCATCTTCCTTAAAGCATTACTCTGTTCTTCTGAACTTAATACTCTAGATGCATGCTGGATAGTAGTCGATGTGTGGAGTAATAGTAGTAGATGCAGAATCGTTTCAGTCTACTTGTCTCGGACGTGATGCCTATATACATGATCATACCTAGATATTCTCATAACTATGCTCAATTCTATCAATTGCTCGACAGTAATTCGTTTACCCACCGTAATACTTATGCTGTTGAGACAAGCCACTAGTGAAACCTATGGCCCCCGGGTCTATCTTCCATCATATTAATCTTCCAATACCTAGTTATTTCTTTTGCCTTATATTTTACTTTGCATCTTTATCATAAAAATACCAAAAATATTATCTTATGATATCTATCAGATCTCACTCCTGTAAGTGACCGTGAAGGGCTTAACAACCCCTTTATCGCGTTGGTTGCGAGGTTCTTATTTGTTTGTGTAGGTGCGTGGGACTTGAGCGTCATCTCCTACTGGATTGATACCATGGTTCTCAAAAACTGAGGGAAATACTTACGCTACTTTGCTGCATCACTCTTTCTTCTTCAAGGGAAAACTAACGCAGTGCTCAAGAGGTAGCACCTACTTACCCCCACCCCATCCCAAACCCTAACCGACACCCCCTACTCGCCCCACTCCTCTTCCCCCCTCCCCATTCTGGATCGGGGGAACGAACCCCACGTCGCCCCGGCCCCGCCGACGATCCCCGCCGCCTCGACGCCGCCCGGAACGCCACCTCGCCGGCCTGCCTCCTCCTTCTCGTCGGCCTGCTTCCTCCCCGCCGCCTGGTTGTCTCCGTGTACCCCCCGAGCCTCGCTGCCCTGGACCCTACCCCCCGGTAAGACCCTGGCCTGTGCACCCCCGCACCGCTCCGCCTCGCGCTCGTCACCACGGCCACCGCACGCGCGCACCCATGCTTCGCCCACGTCCTGGATCCCCCTGCCTCCTCCTCGCTCACACGCCGTCCCTGCCTGACCGCGCTCCGCGTCGACCGACCCCGTCCTCCTCCCGCCACCGCGCCTGGACCGGCGCCCCGGCGCGCGCCTCCTCCCCTACTGCTACACGTCGCCTTTGTTGGTCGCCCCTGCTGCTCGCCCTTTGCGCGCGCCTCGCCGCCCGCGTCCACGCATCGGCCTCCCCGTCCGCTCCCACTGTCCCGCTCGTGAACCCCGCTCCAACCGACCGCCGCGTCCCACCCCGGTCTTCCTCGCTCGTCGCCTACGCTGCACGACTGCGGCCCCGCACCGTCCCGCCTCGCACGCTCGCGCTCAACGCCGCGTCCTGCCCTGCCACGCACGCCTGCACCTGACGCCCGCTGGCGTGCCCTGCCCCACGCAGCTCGCCCGACACGTCGCGGCCACCCGCCTGCGCCACGCCTAGCGACGCCGCCCGCCTACGCCTCTGCCGCCTACGGCGGCGCCCATCCCCGCAACCACCTCCGACGTCCGGCGCCAGTGCCCCGCCGGCGCTCTGGAGTGCCCCCTCGTTTGGGCGGTTCCATCCGCCCCGATTCGCCCGCAAGCCCGATCCGCCAGGCCCCCTGGGGCCAATGACAAGTGGGCCCCTGCCCAGAATGTTTTTGTTAAAGAAAGTTATTAAAAATATTAATTAATTAATTAATTAATAATTAAAATAATTAATCAATTAATTAAATAAATAAATAACTTAATTAATCCTGATTAGATTAGCCTAATCAATTAATTAACCTGGCTAATCTGCTAATTAAACTAATTAATTTGGTTAATTAGTTAACAGAGTATGTGATAACCCACAAGTATAGGGGTTCGCAACAGTTTTCGAGGGTAAAGTATTCAACCCAAATTTATTGATTCGACAAAATGGGAGCCAAAGAATATTCTCAAGTATTAGCAACTGAGTTGTCAATTCAACCACACCCGAAATCTTAATATCTGCAGCAAAGTATTTAGTAGCAAAGTAATATGATAATAGTGGTAACGGTAACAAAAGGTAACAATAGTAAAAGTAACGTTTTTGGTATTTTGTAGTGATGATAGCAATAGCAACAAGAAAGTAAATAAGCGAAGAACAATATATGGAAAGCTCGTAGGCAATGGATCAGTGATGGAGAATTATGCCGGATGCGGTTCATCATGTAACAGTCATAACCTAGGGTGACACAGAACTAGCTCCAGTTCATTGATATAATGTAGACATGTATTCCGAATATAGTCATACATGCTTATGGAAAAGAACTTGCATGACATCTTTTGCCCTACCCTCCGTGACAGCGGGGTCCTTACGGAAACTAAGGGATATTAAGGCCTCCTTTTAATAGAGTACCGGAACAAAGCATTAACACATAGTGAATACATGAACTCCTCAAACTACAGTCATCACCGGTAAGTATCCCGATTATTGTCACTTTGGGGTTAACAGATCATAGCACATAATAGGTGACTATAGACTTGCACGATAGGATCAAGAACACTCATATATTGATGAAAACATAATAGGTTCAGATCTGAAATCATGGCACTCGGGCCCTAGTGACAAGCATTAAGCATAGCAAAGTCATAGCAACATCAATCTCAGAACATAGTGGACACAAGAGATCAAACCCTAACAAAACTAACTCGATTACATGATAGATCCCATCCAACCTATCACCGTCCAGCAAGCCTACGATGGAATTACTCACGCACGGCGGTGGGCATCATGAAATTGGTGATGGAGGATGGTTGATGATGACGATGGCGACGGATTCCCCTCTCCGGAGCCCCGAACGGACTCTAGATCAGCCCTCCCGAGAGGTTTTAGGGCTTCGCGGCGGCTCCGTATCATAAAACGCGATAATTTCTTCTCCCTGATTTTTTTCTCCCCGAAACTCAATATATGGAGGTGGAATTGGAGTCGGAGAGGCAACAGGGGGCCCACCCTCATGGAGAGACGGTGGGCCCCCTGGCCTTCATCTTTGGCAGGTATTTTTCTTATTTTCTGAAAAGTGGCTCCATGAAGTTTCAAGTCATTCCGAGAACATTTGCTCCTGCACATAAATAACACCATGGTAATTTTGCTGAAAACAGCGTCAGTCCGGGTTAGTTCCATTCAAATCATGCAAGTTAGAGTCCAAAACAAGGGCAAAAGTGTTTGGAAAAGTAGATACGTTGGAGACGTATCAAGTCCCCCAAGCTTAAACCTTTTCTTGTCCTCAAGCAATTCAGTTGATAAACTGAAAGTGAAAAAGAAAAACTTTTACAAACTCTGTTTGCTCTTGTTGTTGTAAATATGTAAAGCCAGCATTCAAGTTTTCAGCAAAGATTATAACTAACCACATTTGCAATAACGCATAGGTCTCAAGTTTACTCATATCAATGGCATAATCAACTAGCGAGCCATAATAATAAATCTCGGATGACAACACTTTCTCAAAACAGTCATAATATGATATAACAAGGTGGTATCCAGCTAGCCCTTTCTGAGACCGCAAAACAAAAATGCAGAACACCTTTAAAGACCATGGACTGACTAGACATTGTAATTCATGGTAAAAGAGATCCAGTCTAGTCATACTCAATGTAAACTAACAGTAATGAATGCAAATGACAGCGGTGCTCTCTAACTGGTGCTTTTTAATAAGAGGATGATGACTCAACATAAAAGTAAATAGATAGGACCTTTGCAGAGGGAAGCGGTGATTTGTAGAGGTGCCACAGCTTGGTTTTGAAACAGAGGTGAATAATATTTTGAGTGGTATAATTTCATTGTCAACATAACAACCAAGAGATGGCGATATCTTCCATGCTACACACATTATAGGCGGTTCCCAAATAGAATGGTAAAGTTTATACTCCCCCTTCCACCAACAAGCATCAATCCATGGCTTGCTCGAAACAACGAGTGCCTCCAGCTAACAAGAGTCCCAGGGGGA
Organism: Triticum urartu; assembly: GCF_003073215.2. Classification (NCBI taxonomy): domain Eukaryota; kingdom Viridiplantae; phylum Streptophyta; class Magnoliopsida; order Poales; family Poaceae; genus Triticum; species Triticum urartu. The sequence goes on from NC_053024.1 coordinate 101,506,477, forward strand.
GTTTTGTTTGCGATTATTTTGATTTAGTTTGCATAAAGCATGGGACTGGGCATCCCGGTGACCAGCCATTTATCTCGTGAGTGAGGAGTGGAGTCCACTCCTCTTGAGAATAACCTGCCTAACGTGGAAGATACACAAAACCCTAGTTGATACATGAGCTATTCGAGCATACAAAACAAGATATTTATTTGAAGGTTTAGAGTTTGGCACATACAAATTTACTTGGAATGGCAGGTAGATACCGTATATAGGTAGGTATAGTGGACTCATCTGGAATAACTTTGGGGTTTAAGGGATTGGATGCACAAGCAGTATTCCCGCTTAGTACAGGTGTAGGCTAGCAAAAGACTGGGAAGCGACCAGCTAGAGAGCGACAACAGTCATGAACATGCATTAAAATTAATCAACACCGAATGCAAGCATGAGTAGGATATAATCCACCATGAACATAAATATCGTGAAGGCTATGTTGATTTTGTTTCAACTACATGCGTGAACATGCGCCAAGTCAAGTCACTTAAATCATTTAGAGGAGGATACCACCCTATCATACCACATCATAACCATTTTAATAGCATGTTGGCACGCAAGTTAAACCATTATAACTCATAGCTAATCAAGCATGGCACAAAAAACTATGATCTCTAGTTGTCATTGCAAACATGTTTATTCATAATAGGCTGAATCAGGAACGATGAACTAATCATATTTACAAAAACAAAAGAGGTCGAGTTCATACCAGCTTTTCTCATCTCAGCCAGTCCATCATATATCATCATAATTGCCTTTCACTTGCACGACCGAATAGTGTGAATAATAATAATAGTGCACGTGCATTGGACTAAGCTGGAATCTGCAGCATTCAATAAACAGGAGAAGACAAGGCAATATGGGCTCTTTTGTTCAGATCAACAATAATGCATATAAGAGCCACTTCAACAATTTAATATGGTCTTCTCCTATCGGCCCCCAAAGAAAAGAAAAGAAATAAAACTATTTACACGGGAAAGCTCCCAACAAGCAAAAGAAGAACAGGAAATATTTTTGGGTTTTGTTTTTAATTACTACTACAAGCATGGAAAGTAAATTAATTAAAAGCTACAACTATTTTTTTGTTTTTTCTTAAGGTTTATTAAACACACAAGAAGAAAGCATAAAAAGGAAAATAAACTAGCATGGATGATACAATGAAAAAGTATGAGCACCGACATCTAGCAATGAGTGTGTGAACATAAATGTAATGTCGGTGGGAAATACGTATTCCCCCAAGCTTAGGCTTTTGGCCTCAGTTGGTCTATGGCCACGGCTGGGCTGGCGGATATCCATAATAGTAGTTGGGGTTATACTGCGAGGAAGAAGAGGAAGACTCAGCTTGCCACTGGCTGACAATCATCTCCGGATCCCACTGATAATTAGACTGTCATGGAGGATCAACTTGTGGTTCCGGCTCTGGCTCCTCAGCTGGTGCAGGGTTCCGGTAGGCGTGAATAGCCTTCAACGGAACAAGGTACGTGCCTACAGACAAATCAAACAAAGAAGGAGCAGGCAGGGTAATAGTCTCAGGGTGATGTTTGTTAAAGAACAATTGATATTTAAGCTCTCCTTCCCTATTCTTAACAATAAAAATCATGTGCCACCATACTTTTGTAATCTAAATAAACACGAGGAAACACTTTTTCTTCCTTCTCAGAATGCCTAATAGGTATGTTAAAATGTGCAGCTAGGCGTGAGGCATAGATGCCTCCAAAGATGGGGCCCTTGGTACGGTTCAGACTTAACCGTTTAGCAATAATGCCGCCCATACTAAAAGTGTTATCACCATATAAACCTTGGAGCAAAATAATAATATCAGGGATACTAAGGTTTCCACAGTTTCCGCGACCAATTAAGCAACGACTAGCAAATAATGCAAAGTAGCGTAAAACAGGGAAATGCAATCTAGTGATTCGTGCATCGGAAACCTTCCTTGTTTCCCCTACAGTGATAGTATCAATAAACCCCTCCACATCATCACGATGTCGTTCTTCTGTCTTGCCCTCAAAAGGGACTAAACAAATCCGACAAAAATCATAAAGCGACATCTCCTTATGCTCATCATATAAACGAAACTCCACAGTAGGTGGTGAGTTCCTAGAATGAAAATGAAAGTTTTGCACAAAGGTAATTGTGAGTAAGAGATACTGATCGCATTGGTCATGGAGGAAAGTGGTGAGGGCTGCATTATGAGCCAATTCATGAAAATCTTCATAAATCCTGGCTGCTCTCAAGAAATCCTCGGAAGGCCATTCACACGCCCGAACCTCCGTGGAGCGAGGCAAATTATACTTAGGCTTTGGTGCCTTTTCCTTCGAGCTTTGGCTCGATGAGCCCCTCAAAAGTCTCCTCATCATTTTCTGAAAAATTCTGAAATTCTTAGTGACTTCAAAATAAAAGTAAACCAAACTCAATAATATTGATAGCAACTACTCCTACAAGTGCCTAGGGCCTATATCGTGCATCAATACTACTTTTGACCATATAAATTTGACATGCAAGCTCAAGAATAGGGTCACCTAAGCAACACAAATTTGCAATGAATAAAGCACTAGAAAAAAAACTAATTGGACCAATGGAGGAGTCACATACCAAGGAACAATCTCCCCAGCAGTTTTGTGAGAGGTGCTTTGAGCAAGGAGATCGAAAATGGCAGCAAGATGAGCTAGAACTCGTGCTTGAGCTGGATATTCGTGTTTGTGTGAGGAAGATAAAGTGTGTGGGTACAGGAATAAGTGGAGGAGGGCCACCGTGGGCCCACGAGACATGGGGCGTGCCCTAGAGGGGTGGGCGCGCCCTCCACCCTCGTGGGTAGGTGGTTGACCCCCCTGGTGTGTTCCCAGTTCCATAAATCCTCAAATATTCTAGAAAAAATCATATTTAAATTTCAGGGCATTTGGAGAACTTTTATTTTCGAGGTATTTTTATATTGCACGGATAATCAAATGAAAGACAGAAAAATATTTATTTTTATTTTATATAATATAAATAACAGAAAGTAAAAGTGGGGTACAGAAGGTTGTGCCTTCTAGTTTCATCCATCTCATGATCATCAAAAGGAACCCACTAACAAGGTTGATCAAGTCTTGTTAACGAACTCATTCCGAATAACATGGAACCGGAGAAATTTCGAATAACACTATGTTACCTCAACGGGGATATGCACATCCCCAATAATAAGAATATCATATTTCTTCTTGACAGTAGGAAGAGGAAATTCAAAACCTCCAAATATAATCGATGGAATTTTCCCAATAGAGTTGATACTATGAACTTGAGGTTGTTTCCTCGGAAAGTGTACCATATTCTCATTGCCATTAACATGAAAAGTGACATTGCCTTTAGTGCAATCAATAACAGCCCCTGCAGTATTCAAAAAGGGTCTTCCAAGAATAATAGACATACTATCGTCCTTAGGAATATCAAGAATAACAAAGTCCATTAAAATAGTAACGTTTGCAACTACAACAGGCACATCCTCACAAATACCAACAGGTATAGCAGTTGATTTATCAGCCATTTTCAAAGATATTTCAGTGGGTGTCAACTTATTCAAATCAAGCATACGATATAAAGAGAGAGGCATAACACTAACACCGGCTCCAAGATCACATAAAGCAGTTTTAACATAGTTTCTTTTAATGGAGCATGGTATAGTGGGTACTCCTGGATCTCCAAGTTTCTTTGGTATTCCACCCTTAAAAGTATAATTAGCAAGCATGATGGAAATTTCAGCTTCCGGTATCTTTCTTTTATTTGTAATAATATCTTTCATGTACTTAGCATAAGGATTGGTTTTGAGCATATCAGTTAATCGCGTACGCAAAAAGATAGGTCTAATCATTTCAACAAAGCGCTCAAAATCCTCATCATCCTTTTTCTTGGATGGTTTGGGAGGAAAAGGCATGGGTTTCTGAACCCATGGCTCTCTTTCTTTACCATGTTTCCTAGAAACAAAATCTTTCTTATCATAATGTTGATTCTTTGATTGTGGGTAAAGATCAACAGCAGGTTCAATTTCTATGTCATTATCATTACTAGGTTGAGCATCATCATGAACATTATCATTAACATTATCACTAGTTTCAGGTTCATTACCAGATTGAGTTTCAGCATCAGAAATAGAAATATCATTTGGATTCTCAGGTGTTTCAACAATAGGATCACTAGAAGCATGCAAAGTCCTATCATTTTTCTTTTTCTTATTTTTAGAATAACTAGGTGCATCTATATTATTTCTCTGAGAATCTTGCTCAATTCTCTTAGGGTGGCCTTCAGGATACAAAGGTTCCTGAGTCATTCTACCAGTTCTAGTAGCCACTCTAACAGCATTATCATTATCTTTACTATTCAATTCATTGAGCAAATCATTTTGAGCTTTAAGTACTTGTTCTACTTGAGTGGTAACCATAGAAGCATGTTTACTAATAAGTTTAAGTTCACCTTTAACATTGGCCATATAATCACCCAAGTGTTCAAGCATATTTGAATTGTATTTCAATTGTCTACCAAAATAAGCACTAAATTCTTGCTTAGCCATAAATTTATCAAACTCATCTAAGCAAGGGCTAGCAAATTTAGTAAATGGGATTATAGCTTTATCATATCTATAGAGAGAATTTACCTTACCTTTACTACCTATGTCGGTTTATCAAGACCATGAGTTTCTTCAATAGGTAAAGGATTAAGATTATATGTTTCTTCAACAGGCGGTAAATTAAGACCATGTATTTCTTCAATAGGAGGTAAATTCCTAACATCTTTAGCTTTAATACCTTTTTCTTTCATAGATTTCTTTGCCTCTTGCATATCTTCAGGACTGAGAAATAGAATACCCCTCTTCTTCGGAGTTGGTTTAGGAATAGGCTCAGGAATTGGCTCCAGAGGTGGCCAATTATTTTCATTTGTCAACATATTATTCAATAGAATTTCAGCTTCAACCGGTGTTCTTTCCCTGAAAACAGAAGCAGCACAACTATCCAGGTAATCTCTGGAGGCATCGGTTAGTCCATTATAAAAGATATCAAGTATTTCATTTTTCTTAAGAGGATGATCAGGCAAAGCATTAAGTAATTGGAGCAGCCTCCCCCAAGCTTATGGGAGACTCTCTTCTTCAATTTGCACAAAATTATATATATCCCTTAAAGAAGCTTGTTTCTTATGAGCAGGGAAATATTTAGCAGAGAAGTAATAAATCATATCCTGGGGACTACACACACAACCAGGATCAAGAGAATTGAACCATATCTTAGCATCACCCTTTAATGAGAACGGAAATATTTTAAGGATATAAAAGTAACGAGTTCTCTCATCTTTAGTAAACAGGGTAGCTATATCATTTAATTTAGTAAGATGTGCCACAACAGTTTCAGATCCATAACCATGGAAAGGATCAGATTCAACCAAAGTAATTATATCAGGATCAATAGAGAATTCATAATCCTTATCAGTAACAAAGATAGGTGAAGTAGAAAAAGGAGGGTTAGGTTTCATTCTAGCATTTAAAGATTGCTTACTCCATTTAGCTAATAATCTTTTGAGTTCAGTTCTATTTTGGCACGCTAAAATAGCTAAAGAAGCTTCTTGATCAAAGACATAACCCTTAGGAACAACAAGTGATTCGTCATCATCACTTTCATCTATATCATCAGATTCAATATTTTCGATCTCTCTAGCCCTAGCAAGTTGTTCATCAAGAAAATCACTAAGTGGCACAGTAGTATCAGGCATAGAGGTAGTTTCATCATAAGTATCATGCATAGAAGAAGTGGCATCATCAATAACATGAGACATATCAGAACGAATAGCAGAAGCAGGTGTAGGTGTCGCAAGCTTACTCAAAACAGAAGGTGAATCAAGTGCAGAGCTAGATGGCAGTTCCTTATCTCCCCTCGTAGTTGAGGGATAGATCTTGGTTTTTGGATCTCTCAAGTTCTTCATAATGATAAGCAGATATATATCCCAAGTGACTTAAAGAATAGAGCTATGCTCCCCGGCAACGGCGCCGGAAAATAGTCTTGATAACCCACAAGTATAGGGGATCACAAAAGTTTTCGAGGGTAAAGTATTCAACCCAAATTTATTGATTCGACACAAGGGTAGCCAAAGAATATTCTCAAGTATTAGCAGCTGAGTTGTCAATTCACCCACACCTGGAAACTTAATATCTGCAGCAAAGTATTTAGTAGCAAAGTAATATGATAATAGTGGTAACGGTAACAGAAGGTAACGATAGTAAAAGTAATGTTTTTGGTATTTTGTAGTGATGATAGCAATAGCAACGGGAAAGTAAATAAGCGAAGAACAATATATGGAAAGCTCGTATGCAATGGATCAGTGATGGAGAATTATGCTGGATGTGATTCATCATGTAACAGTCATAACCTAGGGTGACACAGAACTAGCTCCAGTTCATTGATATAATGTAGGCATGTATTCCGAATATAGTCATATGTGCTTATGGAAAAGAACTTGCATGAAATCTTTTGTCCTACCCTCCTGTGGCAGCGGGGTCCTTACAGAAACTAAGGGATATTAAGTCCTCCTTTTAATAGAGTACCGGAACAAAGCATTAACACATAGTGAATACATGAACTCCTCAAACTACGGTCATCACCGGTAAGTATCCCGATTATTGTCACTTCGGGGTTAACGGATCATAACACATAATAGGTGACTATAGACTTGCAAGATAGGATCAAGAACACTCATATATTGATGAAAACATAATAGGTTCAGATCTGAAATCATGGCACTCGGGTCCTAGTGACAAGCATTAAGCATAGCAAAGTCATAGCAACATCAATCTCAAAACATAGTGGACACTAGGGATCAAACCCTAACAAAACTAACTCGATTACATGATAGATCCCATCCAACCCATCATCGTCCAGCAAGCCTATGATGGAATTAGTCACGCACGGCGGTGAGTGTCGGTGTCAAAACCGGCGGATCTCGGGTAGGGGGTCCCGAACTGTGCGTCTAGGCCGGATGGTAACAGGAGGCAGGGGACACGATGTTTTACCCAGGTTCGGTCCCTCTTGATGGAGGTAAAACCCTACGTCATGCTTGATTAATATTGATGATATGTGTAGTACAAGAGTAGATCTACCACAAGATCAGAGAGGCTAAACCCTAGAAGCTAGCCTATGGTATGATTGTATGTTGTGATTGTTGTCCTACGGACTAAAACCCTTCGGTTTATATAGACACCGGAGAGGGTTAGGGTTACACAAGGTCAGTTACAGAGGAGGAGATATCCATATACGTATTGCCTAGCTTGCCTTCCACACCAAGTAGAGTCCCATCCGGACACGAGACGAAGTCTTCAATCTTGTATCTTCATAGTCTAATAGTCCGGCCAACGTAGATAGTCTGGCTATCTGGAGACCAACTAATCCAGGATTCCCACAGTAGCCCCCGAACCAGGCTTCAATGACGATGAGTCCGGCGTGCAGTATTATATTCGGCATTGCAAGGCGGGTTCCTCTCCAAATTCTGTGTACCTGTCGAAATGTCCGGTTCCTTGTGACGGTTTGTACTCCTTGGCTTCTACGCCCAATAATGGCCACTTTCCACGTGTCGAGCGAATGTGAAGAGCCAGGGTGTTTTCACATTTACCCCCTAGCTATGTAAATGAGCCGCCTATTTAAAAAGACGAGGATTCAGATCCAAATCACATCATCCTCCCTTGCCGAGTCTTCATCGAAGCGCACCCGACAGAGATCCATTCCACCATGTCCGGTCGACGCAGCTCCAACTCTCGCACCCCTAGCTCCAAGCCTGGAGATTGGGAGAGATGTTCCATCCCGCACAGCAAATTGGTGATGCTTCAATCCAAGGGATTTCTTCTCCCAGCGTACCTAGTCCCGGTTCGAGCCGGGCTAGCCACCTACAATGGCGGAGAGCAAGCGGAGAGCCGTCCCAATCCCTCCAAGGGAGAGAGGGTATGCCTTGTCCCTTATCTGGTAAGAGGGCTCAGATTCCCAATTCATCCATTTCTCTGGGGGCTTCTGGAGTTCTATGGCCTCCAGCTGCACAACCTTACGCCTGCCTCCCTGCTGCATATCGTGGGATTCGTAGCCCTTTGCGAGTTATTTTTGGGCTGTGAGGCTCATTTTGCTCTGTGGAAGAAGCTGTTCTGCCTTGTGCCCCGTTCTAAGAAGGGATCAATATATCAAGTGGGCGGAGCCGAAGTGTGGCGTATTGCCAGGACCGGATACTTGTCCGGGACCCCGAAGAAGACGTCCAAAGACTGGCTTTCAGAATGGTTTTATATAGAAGATGCCCCCCGTCCGGACCCTATTCGGATCAGCCTTCCTAAGTCCGACAACGCACCTTTGAAGAAGCGCCAAAGCTGGCATCCACGGAGCTCCCTGGAGGAAGACGACGGGGACATTCTTTATCTGATGAGCCGGATAAGTTCTTTAGCTCGATCCGGATTGACCATGATCGAGGTCATGGCTATATGCATTATGCGGGGGGTGCAGCCGCTCCAGTATAGAGGCCACCCCATGTGGGATTTCAACGGGGAGGATGAGGCCACCCGCCACGGCCGCAAAGGGCCGGGATCGGCTGCTGATCTAATAAAGATCTTGTCCACTTTGTACAAGGGAGAAGAGGAGGAATTCCTCCGTGTCAACCCACAGGGCGGATTCTCTATGTACAATCCTCCGAGCTGGGTAAGCGGAGACTTTTTCTCGCCCATCCGTTTCGTATTCCCGTAGTTTAAGTATTCATTCTAGCGATTTCATCGCAGGAGCTGCGCCAGGTATTAAAGGAGATAAACAGCCCTCCTCCACAGCCCAAGGACCCTGGACGGTCCCTTGACCCGGCCTCCCAGGAGGATCCGGACATATCCGTGGAGCTGATCGACAAGGTATTTTACCAAGGGAGCAATGACAATACCTTGGTGGCCATTACGGCCGATTACCCTGGGCTAGTTCCAGCCTCACAGGTGACTGAGACCGAAGTCCCAGCACTTAAAAAGGGATCCGTCCTTGTGCTCTTTTTTTATTGTCATATAACAGCCGTGTTTTGCAGGGAGGTCCTCGGGGCAGAAGGCCGAGCCTGTGGCAACTAGCCAACAAGGGGCCGCTAGGCCAAGCAGGCTGAAAAGATCGCAGTCCGGATTGAGGAACCGGCGCAGCGGTATGGCACGCCGTGTTTATTGCAAGACATTATTTATAGAGGAATATTAACACCCATGCCTTCTTTTCAGGAAAAAGAGCGCTCGTCGGACTATACCCGGAGAGGCTACCAATCGCGCCTCCACAAGCCACGCTCCAAGGCCGGACTCAGAGGTGAGAACGAGTACAAGGCATGCGCCAGGTGCTCCTTCGACAGAGGATACGGATAGAATGTCCGCCACTCATTCCGAGGTGGAAAGTGCCATGAACTACAGGCGTCGCCGGACTGTTCTTCGTGACGCTTGTTTCTCCCAAGAGGCATTGGATGCCTTCAACTCGGGAGACGCGCACCTCCGTGCCGCTCAAAATGGTCTAGCCAGAGCCACGGAGCAGTATGTAGAAGACATACGGGTGAGAAAATTTGATGATTATATATATCAGTAGCCCCTCAGACTTGAAACAGTTAGGATAACTGATTTAAGGATCATTTGTTATGTAGGTTCTTATAGAAAAGAATACTCAACGGTCCCAGGAGCTGGAAGAGTGCAAAGCCCAACTTCAGGCCGCACTGGCCGCGGCAGGGGAGCCCAAAGAGACCCCCTCTGGTAACATATCCGTCAAATGATAACTATCATATTAGAGTGCGGCTTTATATGCAGAGCTGACGATAAAATTGCAGATGACGCTGGAGTGAATCCGGAGAAGCAACAGCTCATACGCCAGCTGAAGGCCGGTGAGAGCGTGCTTACGAGGGTGAGGCAGGAGAAGAATGATCTCCAAGATGCCAACACCAAGCTGGGCGTGGAACTAAAAGATGTTCGTGCCCAACTATCGGACTCTGTTAAGGAGAATCGGTGGCTTCGACGCGGCATATAGTAAGTGCTTGAATGAACTTTGAAAAAGAGTTCGGCGAGGAAGCTGGCTGACAGAGTTATGTCTGTAGGTATGCTAACAGGTCGTCCTACCGAGGAGATGCCTGGTTCAATGGGCGATCTTCTTCCCGAGCTCGCACAGTTGCACGAACGAGTTCGGCAGGTGATGCAAGGCGTTGCCCAGGCCTTGTGGCCGCCCGTCTCCATACCCAAAGGCCTTGGAGAGCTTGCAGAAAAGCTGAAGGGAGCATGGCGGCGCTTCCGATTATGGAAGATATCGGCCTGCCGTCAGGGCGCTAGGGAATCTTGGGCAATGGTGAAGACACGGTACACGAAGGCTGACCCGAACCACATGGCCGAAGTTGGACCTGTGGGGCCTGATGGAAAGGAGATCCCTGTGAATTTAATGTACGGCCAAGTATAATTGGCCGCAAAGTATTCCCAACAAGACTGTAGACTAGACAGCCTATTGGATGGTATTGAAGAGGAATTCAACCAGTCAAATTGACTATGTAATTTTAAAGTGACATATATGATGCCTTCTAGCCGGATTGTAGATCGTTTGTCGTGGCAGACCTTTTCGCTTCAACCTCGGGACCCGACAGTCCGGAGTGTATCCGAATACCCTCTCGGTTATATAAGAACTGGGGCATGCGTGGAGACCAGGCGTAGGGGTCATCAGTGCTTTATTAGACAAGTGCCCAACTAGTTATGTTATATTTTGTTCACCGACCGAATATTCTCTTAAGAACGCTAGCTTTCGGCTTCACCCAGTCTGAGGTACACGTCCGGCTGACCCAGCGGTAACAATCGCAGAGGTGCTCCCCTTATGCCCTAGCCTAATTAACGGGAACGTAGGGCATAAATACAAGAGCCAGGCAACCCAGCTTGGCCAAAACTTAAGTCATATCGATGCATATAATGGTGAAAAAAGGTACATGCGGAAGTATAACACATGTGTTGGGTGTGGGGCGCATGTAAATAATTTAAGCTTCTGTGAGAGAAGCCCCCAGGTATGAAGAGTGCAGCTAGCGCATCTGTGATGTATGAGTGAGGCACAAGGTGACCCTTGAAGGCCTAGGGAAATAAAAAGAAAGAAAGGGAAACAAGATAGATGATGCATATGCAGAAAATGGACGAAGGGAGGGGACTAACATAAAGTCCGGAGCTAGGCGTAGAATCTTTGGAGCCTGGCTGTGTTCCATGGGATCGGCTCGAGTCGACTGGTCGATGCATCCCACAGTCGGTACGCTCCACCGGTCAGAACTTGGTCGATAATGAAGGGACCTTCCCATTTGGGCTCGAGCTTGTCCTTTTTCTTATCCGGCAGCCGTAGAACTAGTTCTCCAACGTTATAAGTTTTGGCCCGTACTTCTCTGCTTTGGTATCTGCGAGCCTGTTGCTGGTAAAATGCAGAACGGGCTTTGGCTATGTCGCGCTCTTCCTCCAATGTGTCCAGACCGTCCTGCCGATTGAGCTCGGCTTCTCTTTCTTCGTACATGCGCACTCGAGGTGAGTCATGAATTATGTCACAGGGCAGGACTGCCTCTGTGCCGTACACCATAAAAAATGGTGTATATCCGGTACTACGATTCGGCGTGGTCCGCAGTCCCCAGAGTACGGAGTCGAGCTCCTCTACCCAGTGCGTATCGGACTCCGTTAAGGAGCACACTAATCGGGGTTTAATGCCGCTCATTATAAGACCATTTGCTCGTTTGACTTGACCGTTGGTTTGTGGGTGATAGACTGAAGCGTAATCGAGCTTGATGCCCATTTTGCTGCACCAGAGTTTTACCTCGTCGGCTGTGAAGTTCGTGTTGTTATCAGTGATGATGCTGTGGGGGACGCTGTAACGGTGTACAACCCCGGATATGAAATCTATCACCAGTCCGGATTCGGCTGTTTTTACCGGTTTAGCCTCTATCCATTTGGTGAATTTATCCACCATGACCAATAAGTATTTTTCTTGTGGGTTCCCCCTTTAAGGGGTCTGACCATGTCAAGCCCCCAAACCGCGAAGGGCCATGTAATGGGGATCGTTTGGAGGGCGATGGGTGGCATGTGGCTTTGATTTGCAAAGAGCTGGCAACTGGCGCAACGTTGGACCAAGTCCTGTGCATCTGCCCGGGCTGTTGGCCAATAAAATTCTGTGCGGAAGGCCTTGCTTACAAGAGCCCGGGCTGCGGCGTGATGACCGCCGAGTCTGGCGTGAATTTCTGCCACAAGATTCCGCCCTTCCTCTTCGGAGATGCAGCTTTGAAGGACTCCGGTAGCGCTTTTTTTGTACAATTCTCCCTCTTGGACCCTGTAGGCTTTGGATCACCGCACTATGCAGCGTGCCTCATTTTGGTCCTCCGGAAGTTCCTGTCTAATTAGGTAGGCCAGGAATGGCTCTGTCCACGGGGTAATAATGGCCATTATTTCGTGGGATGATTGTGTTATTTCAGTGGCGGAGCCTCTGATTGTGTCAGAGAGTTCGGTATCGGGTATTTTGGCCGGGTCCAGACTGTAGTTACCGGTGTCCCCTTCCCATGCTACGGATGGCTTGAAAAGCCTTTCCAGAAAAATGTTGGGATGGACCGCGCCGTGTTTGGCGCCAATGCTGGCGAGGATATCCGCCGCCTGATTGTTTTCCCGAGCCACATGGTGAAATTCGAGCCCCTCGAACCGAGCTGACATTTTTAGGACGGCATTGCGATAAGCGGCCATTTTTGGATCCTTGGCATCAAAGTCTCCATTTATTTGGGATATCGTGAGGTTTGAATCCTCGCGCACCTCTAGGCGTTGAATGCCCATGGATACTGCCATCCGGAGACCATGTAGAAGGGCCTCATATTCGGCTGCGTTGTTGGAGTCCGTATACATTATCTGGAGTATGTATTGAACGGTGTCTCCTGTTGGGGACGTCAAAACGACGCCAGTCCCCAGACCAGCCAACATTTTGGAGCCGTCGAAGTGCATGATCCAGTTTGAATATGTGCCGTACTCTTTAGGGAGTTCGGCTTCCGTCTATTCAGCGACGAAGTCAGCCAAAACTTGCGATTTAATAGCTCGTCGTGGCTTGTAAGTAATGTCGAACGGGAGGACCTCAATGGCCCATTTGGCAATCCGGCCCGTCGCGTCGCAGTTGTTTATAATATCGTTAATTGGTACTTCCGAGGCTACCATTATCGAACACTCTTGAAAGTAGTGTCGCAGCTTCCGGGATGCCATAAATACCGCGTACACTATCTTTTGATAATGCGGTACCGTGATTTGCATGGAATAAGGACAGTGGACACATAGTAAACCGGCTTTTGAAGGGGAAATTTGTGTCCGTCCACTTCTCGCTCGACGACAAGCACTGCACTTGCTACTTGATGAGTTGCCGCAATGTATAATAGCATTGGTTCACCAATGTTTGGCACGGCCAGGACTGGGTTTGTTGCCAATATGGCTTTTATTTCGTTGAGTCCGGCCATGGCGGCGTCCGTCCACTTGAAGTGTTCGGTGCGCCGGAGGAGGCGATAAAGGGGTAATGCCTTTTATCCCAAGCGGGAGATAAAGCGGCTTAGAGCCGCCACGCATCTAGTCAATTTTTGTATTTGTTTGAGGTCTGTTGGGGTAGCCAACTGTGACAACGCTCGGATTTTGGCCGGATTAGCTTCAATACCTCTACTAGAGATAATGAATCCCAGGAGCTTTCCTGCTGGTACGCCGAAAACGCATTTTTCCGGATTGAGCTTGATGTCATATGTTCGGAGGTTGTCGAATGTGAGCCTCAAGTCGTCTACTAGAGTTTAGACATGCTTGGTTTTAACGACCATGTCATCCACGTATGCCTCCACTGTTTTGTCGATCTGGTTTGCCAGGCATGTCTGAATCATGCACTGATATGTTGCACCGACGTTTTTTAGCCCGAAGGGCATTGTGTTGAAGCAGAATGGGCCGTATGGTGTGATGAATGTCGTTGCGGCTTGGTCTGGCTCTGCCATTTTGATTTGATGGTAGTCGGAGTATGCGTCGAGGAAACACAATGAATCGTGTCTTGCAGTAGCATCGATGATTTGATCGATGCGGGGGAGGGGGAAGGGATCCTTTGGGCAGGCCTTGTTAAGGTCCTTAAAATCGACGCACAAGCGCCAGGATTTGTCCTTCTTTGGTACCATCACCAGGTTTGCTAGCCAGTCCGGATGTTTTATGTCTCTGGTGAATCCGGCCTCCAATAGCTTGGCTAGTTCCTCTCCCATGGCTTGTCTTTTAGGCTCGGAGAAACGTCGAAGAGCCTGCTTGACTGGCTTGAATCCTTTTAGGATATTTAGGCTGTGTTCAGCCAGCCTACGTGGGATTCCCGGCATGTTTGAAGGGTGCCAGGCAAAAATGTCCCAGTTCTCGCGTAGGAACTCTCGCAGTGTGGCGTCGACATCAGGGTTTAATTGTGCCCCGATGGAAGCTGTTTTTGTAGGGTCCGTTGGATGGACTTGGAATTTGACTATTTCGTCCGCCGGCTTAAAGGAGGTGGACTTGGATCTTTTATCGAGTATCATGTCGTCCCTGTTCACCGTGGAGCGCAGCGCAGTTAGTTCTTCGGCCGCTAGGGCTTCGGATAGTGCCTCAAGGGCCAGTGCAGCTGTCTTATTTTCGGCGTGGAGTGCTATGTCTGGATCACTAACAAGAGTGATGATTCCGTTGGGCCCGGGCATTTTGAGCTTCATGTACCCGTAATGGGGTATGGCTTGGAAGATTGTAAACGCCTCCCGCCCTAATAGAGCGTGGTATCCGCTGCTGAACGGGGCCACTTGGAATGTAATTTCTTCGGACCTGTAATTATCCAGCGTGCCGAATACCACGTCTAGTGAGATTTTTCCAACGCAGCATGCTTCCCGACTGGGGATGATTCCTCTAAAGGTTCTGCTGCTTTGCTTAATGCGGCTACAGTCTATTTCAATCTTTTGAAGAGTTTCCTCATAGATGAGGTTTAATACGTTGCCGCCGTCCATGAGTACCTTGGTGAGTCGAAAGCCGTCCACGATTGGACTGAGGACCAGTGCGGCTGGTACTCGGGCTGTTCGGAATTTAGGTTCGTCACTGGCATTGAAGGTAATAGCCGTGTCACTCCAAGGATTTATTTCTGCTATGTGGCAGATTTCGGACATGCTGCGGAGTGTTCGCTTCCGTCTATTATTTGACGCGAAGGTCTCAAAGACCGTTAAGACCGTATTATTGTCCTCGGGGTGGTGCTCTGTGGTTTTTGGGAGGAGTAGATCCTCACCACTTTTGGCCACCTACCGGAGTATCCAGCATGCTCTAAGGCTATGCGTTGGTATCGCATCCGCTGTACTATGAATTTTGCAGGGTCCGTTGAGCCATCCCTCCAGTACGGTTCCTTGCCCCGTAGAGGGCTTTTGCTTTTTGGTAGTTAACCCAGGTGTATTGTGATAATGCACCCTTTTATTTCAGACTGGGTTTGTATTCAGGGCCGGATTATCCCAAAATTTTATTTAGTTTTCCAGGCGCTTTCCATCGCACAGTACTTTCGTACTATGGACACCAAGTCGGCAAAGCGTGTGATTTCGCGACGACTTATGGCATTGAGGATTCCCTTGTCTCTGCAATTATTGCAGAAGAATGAAATTGCATCTTCCTCGCGGCAGTCCTTTATCCTGTTCTTGACCAGGAGGAATCTGGCCCAGTAATGGTGTACTGTTTCTTCGGGCTCTTGCCTAATTTGGGATAGATCGCGTATGTTTGGGTGGGTGGGTGGAATTGAATCCGAATCCTCACCCAATCTGAGGCTCAGTGGCCAAGGAGTTTCCGAACTCGAAAGTTTGGATTCTTGGATGTTTTCCGGTAAATCTAGCCCGCTGCCTGATTCTAGGTTCAGGCTTTGAGTGACATCATCCCCTCCGCCGGTATCCGGCTTGGAGGGATCGGGAATCCGGACGTAGCTAGTCCTTAAGAGAGCTGAAGGGTTGCCGCATTGTTCTTCCACCACTGCAATGTGATGGGTGACCTGGGGAGAGTTAATTTCTCTCAGATCGGGTTTAGGCCCAATCTGATCATAGTCTGTAGCGACTCCAAGGGCGGCGATGCGATTCAAGAGCTCGTTCAGGGAAGAGAGCTCCATTGGATCTAACTGCTCGGCGAGTTCCGAGTTGACGTGAAGATTGCTTTCGATGACACGAGAAGTCATCGTCGGCACAACGGACGAACAGGCGGTCATAAGGAAACCACCTAGCCGGAGAGTTTGGCCGATAACCAGAGCTCCCTCAGCGATAGTGTCGTCTTTAAAGACGGGACGAGACATCCTTCCTGGTGGCGGCGGCACAGCGGAACTCTCAATGAAAGCACCAATGTCGGTGTCAAAACCGGCGGATCTCGGGTAGGGGGTCCCGAACAGTACATCTAGGCCGGATGGTAACAGGAGGCAGGGGACACGATGTTTTACCCAGGTTCGGGCCCTCTTGATGTACGTAAAACCCTACGTCCTGCTTGATTTATATTGATGATATGTGTAGTACAAGAGTAGATCTACCACGAGATCAGAAAGGCTAAACCCTAGAAGCTAGCCTATGGTATGATTGTATGTTGTGATTGTTGTCCTACGGACTAAAACCCTTCGGTTTATATAGACACCGGAGAGGGTTAGGGTTACACAAGGTCGGTTACAGAGGAAGAGATATCCATATACGTATTGCCTAGCTTGCCTTCCATGCCAAGTAGAGTCCCATCCGGACACTTGACGAAGTCTTCAATCTTGTATCTTCATAGTCTAACAGTCCGGCCAACGGAGATAGTCCGGCCAACGGAGATAGTCCAGCTATCTGGAGACCCCCTAATCCAGGACTCCCTCAGTGAGCATCATAAAATTGGTGATGGAGGATGGTTGATGATGATGATGGCGACGGATTCCCCTCTCCGGAGCCCCGAGTGGACTCCAGATCAGCCCTCCCGAGAGGTTTTAGGGCTTGGCGGCGGCTCCGTATCGTAAAATGCGATGATTTCTTCTCCCTGGTTTTTTTCTCCCCGAAATTCAATATATGGAGGTGGAGTCGGAGAGGCAACAGGGGGCCCACGAGGTAGGGGGCGCGCCCTAGGGGGGCAGGCGCGCCCCCCACCCTCGTGGAGAGACGGTGGGCCCCCTGGCCTTCATCTTTGGCAGGTATTTTTCTTATTTTCTGAAAAGTGGCTTCGTGAAGTTTCAGGTCGTTCCGAGAACGTTTGCTCCTGCACATAAATAACACCATGGTAATTCTGCTGAAAACAACGTCAGTCCGGGTTAGTTCCATTCAAATCATGCAAGTTAGGGTACAAAACAAGAGCAAAAGTGTTTGGAAAAGTAGATACATTGGCGACGTACCAGTATGACATGCGGGACCCACATGTCAGTTTGACCCAGTCAATAACTCTGTTGACTGCTGACATCATGATGACATCAGCAAGCACTATTCTGGATAATGTTGAATTAAAATAATTAAATAAATCCTAAAAATGATTTAAATCTTTTAAAATTAATATAAAATAAACCGTAGCTCGGATGGAAAAACTTTGTACATGAAAGTTGCTTAGAACGACAAGATGAATCTGGATACGTAGCATGTTCGTCCGCCACACATCCCTAGCATAGCAAACATGCAACTTTCCCCCTCCGATTCATCTGTCCGAAAACGCGAAACACCGGGGATACTTTCCCGGATGTTTTTCTCCCTTCGCCGGTATCACCTCCTACTGCGTTAGGGGACACCTGGCACCGTTACTTGTCATGTCATGCATCGTTATGCATCTATTTGCATTGTATTCATTGTTTCTTCCCCCTCTTCTCTCCGGTAGACTACGAGACTGACGCCGCTGCTGGTGCCCCGACCGACTATGTTGTTGACGACCCCTACTTGCCAGAGCAACCAGGCAACCCCTCCCCCTTGATCACCAGATATCGCCTATTATTCTCTCTACTGCTTGCATTAGAGTAGTGTAGCATGTTACTGCTTTCCGTTAATCCTATCCTGATACATAGCCTGTCTTTACTACTATTGTTGTTACCATTACCTACAATCCTAAATGCTTATTACAGGATGCTAGTAGATCAGTGGCCCTACATTCTTGTCCGTCTGCCATGCTATACTATCGGGCCGTGATCACTCGGGAGGTGATCACGGGTATATACTTATACATAATATATGATTCTTGTGGTGACTAAAGACGGGTCGGCTCGTAGAGTACCTGCGAGTGGTTCATGGATTGGGACCGAAAGGACATTTGTCCTGACGACCCTCTGAGTGAACCTTTGTTGCGGAGCGACAGGGTAGGTTGAGACCACCTGGGAGAGAGGTGGGCCTGGCCCTGGTCGGCATTCGCGGTTAATTCAATTTACATGCTTAACGAGATCTGGGCATTTGATCTGAGTCTGACCAGCGGCCTATACGCACTAACCAACTACGTGGGGCCAGTTATGGGCACTCGACGTCGTGGTATCAGCCGAAGCCTTCGTGATGTCAGCGACTGAGCGGTGCGCGTCGGATTGGACTGGAACGCCTGCTCTTGTATTAGAGAGGCTAGGTCTGTTTCCGGCCGCCATCGCAACATGCAGGTGTGCAATGGGCGATGGGCCCAGACCCCTGCGCCATAGGATTTAGACCGGCGTGCTAACCTCTCTGTTGTGCCTAGGTAGGGCTGCTACATGTTGATCTTCCGAGGCCGGGCATGACCTAGGGAAGTGTGTCCGACCAAAGGGGATCAAGCGTGTTGGGAAATGTGGTGCACCCCTGTAGGGAAGTTGATCTATTCGAATGGCCGTGTCCCTCGGTAAAAGGATGACTCGGAGTTGTACCTTGACCTTATGACAACTAGAACCAGATACTTAATAAAACACACCCTTCCAAGTGCCAGCTACAACCCGGTGATCACTCTCTCACAGGGCGACGAGGGGAGGATCGCCGGGTAGGATTATGCTATTCGGTGATAGTTGGTTAACTTACCATCTACTCTCTTCTACTCCTTCAACATGGAGGCGGCCAGAAGCGTAGTCTTCGATAGGACTAGCTATCCCCCTCTTATTCTGGCATTCTGCAGTTCAGTCCACATAGGCTACCCTTTTCCATTTGATACCAATGCATACATATGTAGTGTAGCTCCTTGCTTGCGAGTACTTTGGATGAGTACTCATGGTTGCTTTGCTCCCCCCTTTTTCCCCTTTCGATACCCGATTATTGCGACCAAACGATGGAGTCCAGGAGCCAGACGCCACCGTCGACGACGACTCCTACTACACTAGAGGTGCCTACTACTACGTGCAGGCCGCTGACGGCGACCAGGAGTAGTTCAGGAGGATCCCAGGCAGGAGGCCTGCGTCTCTTTTGATATGTATTCCAATTTGTCCTAGCCTTCTTAAGGCAAACTTGTTTAACTTATGTCTGTACTCAGATATTGATGCTTCCGCTAACTCGTCTATGATCGAGCTCTTGTATTCGAGCCCTCGAGGCCCCTGGCTTGTAATATGATGCTTGTATGACTTATTTTATTCGTAGAGTTGTGTTGTGATATCTTCCCGTGAGTCCATGATCTTGATCGTACACGTTTGTGTGTATGATTAGTGTACGGTCAAATCAGGGGCGTCACACCCACCATAATACTTATGCTATCTTGAGAGAAGCCACTAGTGAAACCTATGGCCCCCGGGTCTATCTTTTATCATATAAGTTTCCAATCTATTTTATTTTGGAATCTTTACTTTCAATCTATATCATAAAAATACCAAAAAAATTTATCTTACTATTATTATCTCTATCAGATCTCACTCTCACAAGTGACCTTGAAGGGATTGACAACCCCTTTATCGCGTTGGTTGCGAGGTTCTTATTTTTTTGTAGGTACGATGGACTTGCGTGTAGTCTCCTACTGGATTGATACCTTGGTTCTCAAAAACCGAGGGAAATACTTACGCTACTTTGTTGCATCACCCTTTCCTCTTCAAGGGAAAACCAAGGCAGTGCTCAAGAGGTAGCAAGAAGGATTTCTGGCACCATTGTCGGGGAGGTTGCACCAAGTCAAGTCAAGATTTATCTCCCATCAACAAGCCATTTCTGGTGCCGTTGCCGGGGAGATCTATGCACAAGTCAAGATATACCAAGTACCCATCACAAACTCTTATCCGTCGCATTACATTATTTGCCATTTGCCTCTCGTTTTCCTCTCCCCCACTTGACCTTTGCCGTTTTATTCGCCCTCTTCCGTTCGTCCTTCTATTTGCTCACGCTACCATGTGTGTTCTATTTGCTTGCATCTTTGCTTGCTAAAAATCTATTGTTATGGATCCACTTAAAGTGTTCCATTTGGATCACCTTCGATCCTTATGCGCTCATGCTGAAACCCCAACTAGCCTAGTTGATGGGAAATCTTTAGATGAGCATGCTCATTTTGTACGTCACTGTTTGTCTGAAAAAGGGAGACTCTTATGGGATCAAATAAACAGATTGTTGTGTTATGCTTGGAATCTTTGTGAAATTTGTGATTTTACTTGTTTCTCTAAGAACCCTAAAAAACACCTCCCCTACCTATGTGAGTTTAATGACAATGAAATCTTATCTTCTTATGCAAAGGGTGTTTATAGTTACTACGATCTTGAACAAATTGAAGAATTTTTTGCTTTTAAGGGTGCTTATGAAGTTGCTTCTTTGATTGGAAAGTATGATATTACTCTCTATGAATCTGAAAATTTTGACATACTTAAAGATTGCCATGAAAACTATACTCATAATGTCTATGTCAAAGAATTTATTGAAAGAATGACCGTTGCTTCAGAAAAAAATAATTATATGCATGAATCCATAGATAATTATGATTCCAATGATTTGATTGAAATATCCCTTGATGAACATGATGCTTGCTATTCTTATGGCCATGATGCCAATATTTATGAAGATGAATTTGCTATAGTTCCTTATGTTAAACATGAGATCGTTGCTATTGCACCCATACTTGATAGTTCCTTCGATGAAAAGCATGATTGCAATGATGTTATTATAAATTCTCTTAATGTCAATTGTATTAATAATATGCAAAACCTCAAGCTTGGGGATGCTAGTTTTGCTATGACTACTATTTGTTGCAATGATCATGATTGGGGTGATTCTTCTTTTGATCTTGAAATTTTATTTAAGCCCCATGATGAATATGAGATTGATAATAGTGTTTGCAATATTATTGAAAGTGGGTCTGGAAGAGTGTCAACTTTAGATCCCGCATATTTGGAGAAAGTTCAATCTTATGAAATTTTTGATAAAAGTGGGTTTGGAGAGGTCACGACTTTAGTTAATGTTAATCCCACTATTTTGGAAGAGTGTTAACTTTGCATGCATGTGGATCGTGTTGAAAATATTTTATGTGATAGCTATTTTGTTGAATTTTCTTATGATCCCACATGTAATTATTATGAGAGAGGAAAATATGATTGTAGAAATTTTCATGTCACTAAATTACCTCTCGTTACGTTGAGATTGTTATTGTTTCTTTCCGTTTCCTTGCATATGATAGTTTTTGCTTGCTATGATAATTTGTTTGCCTATAAGATGCCTATGCATAGGAAGTATGTTAGACTTAGATGTGTTTGTCACATGTTTTATGATGCTCTCTTTGTGCTTCAATTCTTGTCTTTCATGTGAGCATCATTGAAATCTTTATGCCTAGCTAGGGCCGTTAAACGATGGCGCTTGTTGGTAGGCAACCCAATTTTATTTTTGCTCCTTGCTTTTGGGTTCTATTTAGTAATAAATAATTCATCTAGCCTCTTTTTAGATGTGGTTTTATGCTTTTAATTAGTGTTTGTGCCAAGTAGAACCTTTGGGAAGACTTGGGGAAAGTCTTTGCGATCTTGCTGTAAAAAACAGAAACTTTAGAGCTCACGATATTTGCTGCCATCTTTTCCTGGAGAGTGTGATTAAGTTGATTCTTTTTGAAGATGATTTAAATTTCTCATGTTCAGCAATTTATTTTAGAATTTTTGGGGTTACATAAGTATTCGAAACCTACAGATTACTACAGACCGTTCTATTTTTGACAGATTCTGTTTTTCGTGTGTTGTTTGCTTATTTTGATGCATCTATGATTAGTATCGGAGGTTATGAACCATAGAGAAGTTGTAATACAGTAGGTTTAACACAAATACAAATAAATAATGAGTTCATTACAGTACCTTAAGTGGTGGTTTGTTTTCTTATACTAACGGAGCTCATGAGATTTTCTTTTTAAGTTTTGTGTTGTGTTCAAGTTTTGGGTATGATGGATTATGGAATAAGGAGTGGCAAGAGCCTAAGCTTGGGGATGCCCAAGGCACCCCAAGGTAAACTTCAAGGACAACCAAAATCCTAAGCTTGGGGATGCCTTCTGGCATCCCCTCTTTCGTCTTCTTCTATCGGTAACTTTACTTGAGGCTATATTTTTATTCACCACATGATATGTGTCTTGCTTGGAGTGTCTTGTATGATTTGGGTCTTTGCTTTTTAGTTTAGCACAATCATCCTTCTTGTACACACCTTTTGGGAGAGACACACATGAATGGGAATTTATTAGAATACTCTATGTGCTTCACTTATATCTTTTGAGCTAGATAATTTTGCTCTAGTACTTCACTTATATATTTTAGAGCATGGTGGTGGTTTTATTTTATACAAATTATTGATCTCTCATGCTTCACTTATATTATTTTGAGAGTCCTTTAGAACATCATGGTAATTTGCCTTGGTTATAAAATTAGTCCTAATATGATAGGCATCCAAGATGGGTATAATAAAAACTATCATAAAAAGTGCATTGAATACTATGAGAAGTTTGATACTTGATGATTGTTTTGAGATATGAAGATGGTGATATTATAGTCATGCTAGTTGAGTAGTTTTGAATTTGAGAAATACTTGTGTTGGAGTTTGTGATTCCCGTAGCATGCACGTATGGTGAACCGTTATGTGATGAAGTCGGAGCATGATTTATTTATTGATTGTCTTCCTTATGAGTGGTGGTCGGGGACGAGCGATGGTGTTTTCCTACCAATATATCCCCCTAGGAGCATGTGTGTAGTACTTTGTTTCGATAACTAATAAATTTTTGCAATAAGTATGTGAGTTCTTTATGACTAATGTTGAGTCCATGGATTATATGCACTCTCACCCTTCCATCATTGCTAGCCTCTCTAGTACCATGCAACTTTCGCCGGTGCCATAAACCCACCATATACCTTCCTCAAAACAGCCACCACACCTACCTATTATGGCATTTCGATAGCCATTCCAAGATATATTGCCTTGCAACTTTCCACCATTCCGCTATTATGACACGCTTCATCATTGTCATATTTCTTTGCATGATCATGTAGTTGACATCGTATTTTTGGCAAATCCACCGTTCATAATTTCTTTCATACATGTCACTCTTGATTCATTGCACATCCCGGTACACCGCCGGAGGCATTCATATAGAGTCATATTTTGTTCTAAGTATTGAGTTGTAATCTTTGAGTTGTAAGTAAATAAAAGTGTGATGATCATCATTATTAGAGCATTGTCCCAAGTGAGGAAAGGATGATGGATACTATGATTCCCCCACAAGTCGGGATGAGACTCCAGACGAAAAGAAAAAGAAAGAAAGAAAGAAAAGAGGCCATAAAAAAGAAGAAGAAGGCCCAAATAAAAAATGATGAGAGAAAAAGAGAGAATGGAAAATGCTACTATCCTTTTTCCACACTTGTGCTTCAAAGTAGCACCATGATCTTCATGATAGAGAGTCTCCTATGTTGTCACCTTCATATACTAGTGGGAATTTTACATTATAGAACTTGGCTTGTATATTCCAATGATGGGCTTCCTCAAAATGCCCTAGGTCTTCGTGATCAAGCGAGTTAGATGCACACCCACTTAGTTTCTTTTTGAGCTTTCATACACTTATGGCTCTAGTGCATCCATTGCATGTCAATCCCTACTCACTCATATTGATATCTATTCATGGGCATCTCCATATCCCATTGATATGCCTAGTTGGTGTGAGACTATATTCTCCTTTTTGTCTTATCCACAACCACCATTCTATTCCACCTATAGTGCTATTTCCATGGCTCACGCTCATGTATTGCGTGAAGATTGAAAAAGTTTGAGAACATCAAAAGTATGAAACAATTGCTTGGCTTGTCATCGGGGTTGTGCATGATTAAATACTTTGTGTGATGAAGATAGAGCATAGCCAGACTATATGATTTTGTAGGGATAACTTTCTTTGGCCATGTTATTTTGAGAAGACATAATTGATTTGTTAGTATGCTTGAAGTATTATTATTTTTATGCCAATATTAAACTTTTGTCTTGATTCTTTCGGATCTGAACATTCA
Source organism: Triticum urartu (assembly GCF_003073215.2). NCBI lineage: Eukaryota > Viridiplantae > Streptophyta > Magnoliopsida > Poales > Poaceae > Triticum > Triticum urartu. The sequence goes on from NC_053024.1 coordinate 101,530,857, forward strand.
TGCCACAATAAAGAAAAATTACATTGAGAAATATGCTAGGTAGCATTCCACATCAAAAATTCTGTTTTTATCATTTACCTACTCGAGGATGAGCAGGAATTAAGCTTGGGGATGCTTGATACGTCTCCAACGTATCTATAATTTTTGATTGTACCATGCTATTATATTATCTGTTTTGGATGTTAATGGGCTTATTCATACACTTTTATATTATTTTTGGGACTAACCTACTAACCCAAATTGCTGTTTTTGCCTATTTTAGGGTTTCGAAGAAAAGCAATATCAAACGGAATCCAAACGGAATAAAACCTTCGGGAACGTGATTTCCTCAACAAACGTGATCTAGGGGACTTGGAGTGGGCGTCAAGAAACAACAGAGGAAGGGACGAGGTAGGGGGCGTGCCTACCCCCCTAGGCGCGCCCTCCACCCTCATGGGCCCGTCATGGCTCCACCGACCTACTTCTTCCTCCTATATAAGTCCACATACCCCGAAAACATCCAGGAGCACCACGAAACCCTATTTCCACCGCCGCAACCTTCTGTACCCAAGAGATCCCATCTTGGGGCCTTTTCCGGAGCTCCACTGGAGGGGGCATCGATCACGGAGGGCTTCTACATCAAAACCATAGCCTCTCCGATGATGTGTGAGTAGTTTACCTCAGACCTTCGGGTCCATAGTTATTAGCTAGATGGCTTCTTCTCTCTCTTTGGATCTCAATACAATGTTCTCCTCGATCTTCTTGGAGATCTATTTGATGTTACTCTTTTTGCGGAGTGTTTGTCGAGACCCGATGAATTGTGGGTTCATACGCTCCGTCGTATCTATAATTTTTGATTGTTCCATGCCAATATTATACAACTTTCATATACTTTTGGCAACTTTTTATACTATATTTGGGGACTAACATATTGATCCAGTGCCCAGTGCCAGTTCCTGTTTGTTGCATGTTATTTGTTTCGCAGCAAATCCATATCAAATGGAGTCCAGAACGGGATAAAAACTGACGGAGATTTTTTGGAATATATGTGATTTTTGGGAAGAAAAATCAACGTGAGACGATGCCCGAGGGGGGCACGAGGCAGGGGGCGTGCCCTGGGACATCATGGCCACCCCGTAAGGCGGTTGATGCCCTTATTTCACTGCAAGAAAGCTAATATCCGGATAGAGACCATGTCAAAATTTCAGCCCAATCGGAGTTACGGATCTCCAGGAATATAAGAAACGATGAAAGGGCAGAATGTGAGAACGCAGAAATAGAGGGAGACAAAGAGACAGATCCAATCTCGGAGGGGCTCTCGCCCCTCCGCCTCCATGGAGGCCATGGACCAGAGGGGAAACCCTTCTCCCATCTAGGGAGAAGGTCAAGAAATAAGAATAAGGAGGGGGGCTCTCTCCCCTCACTTCCGGTGGTGCCGGAACATCGCTGGGGGCCATCATCATCACCACAATCTACACCAACACCTCCGCCATCTTCACCAACATCTCCATCACCTTCCCACATCTATCTACAACGGTCCTGATACGTCCATTTTGCATCATGCTTTTATACCAATATTTATTGCATGATGGGCTGTTATTACACTTTATGTCACAATACTTATGCCCATTCTCTCTTATTTTACAAGGTTTACATAAAGAGGGAGAATACAGGCAGCTGGGATTCTGGGCTGGAAAAGGAGCAAATATTACAGACCTATTCTGCACAGCTCCAAAAGCCCTGAAACTTCACGGAAGTTATTTTCAGAATATATTAAAAATAGTGAGCGCAAGAAGTACCAGAGGGGGGCCACTCACCAGCCACGAGGGTGGGGGGCGCGCCCTACCCCCCTAGGCGCGCCCCCTGCCTCGTGGGCCCCCTGGTGGCTGCTACCTCTTGAGCACTGCATTGGATTTCCCCGAAGAGGAAGGGATGATGAGGAAGTAGCGTAAGTATTTCCCTCAGTTTTTGAGAACCAAGGTATCAATCTAGTAGGAGGCTACGCTCGAGTCCCTCGTACCTACACAAAAACAATAGCTCAACACAACCAACGCGCTTAGGGGTTGTCAATCCCTTCACGGTCACTTACGAAAGTGAGATCTGATAGAGATGATAAATAATATTTTTGGTATTTTTGGTATAGAGATGCAAAGTAAATAAAGTAAAAGCAAAGTAAAAGCAAAGCAATAATAAAGTAATGGAGATTGATAGGATGAGAAAGAGACCCGAGGGCCATAGGTTTCACTAGTGGCTTCTCTCAAGAGCATAAGTATTCTACGGTGGGTGAACAAATTACTGTTGACCAATTGACAGAATTGAGCATAGTTATGAGAATATCTAGGTATGATCATGTATATAGGCATCACGTCTGAGACAAGTACACCGAAATGATTCTGCATCTACTACTATTACTCCACTCATCGACCGCTATCCAGCATGCATCTAGAGTATTAAGTTAAAAACAGAGTAACGCCTTAAGCAAGATGACATGATGTAGAGGGATAATTTCATGCAATATGATAAAAAAACCATCTTGTTATCCTCGATGGAAACAATACAATACGTGCCTTGCTGCCCCTTCTGTCACTGGGAAAGGACACCGCAAGATTGAACCCAAAGCTAAGCACTTCTCCCATGGCAAGAACAACCAATCTAGTAGGCCAAACCAAAATGATAATTCGAAGAGACTTGCAAAGATAACCAATGATACATAAAAGAATTCAGAGAAGATTCAAATATTATTCATAGATAGACTAGATCATAATCCCACAATTCATCGGTCTCAACAAACACACCGCAAAAAGAAGATTACATCGAATAGATCTCCACAAGAGAGGGGGAGAACATTGTATTGAGATCCAAAAAGAGAGAAGAATCCATCTAGCTTCTAGCTATGGACCGTAGGTCTGAAGTAAACTACTAACACTTCATCGGAGGGGCTTGGATGATGATGTAGAAGCCCTCCATGATAGATGCCCCCTCCGGTGGAGCTCCGGAACATGCCCCAAGATGGGATCTCATGGATACAGAAAGTTGTGGCGGTGGAATTAGGTTTTTTGCTCCGTTTGATATTCCTTTTCTTCGAAACCCTAAAATAGGCAAAAAAAAAACAGCAATTCTGGTCTAGGTCTCCGGCTAATAGGTTAGTCCCAAAAATAATATAAAAGTGGAAAATAAAGCCCAATAATGTCTAAAACAATAGATAATATAGCATGGAGGAATCAAAAATTATAGATACGTTAGAGACGTATCGGTGGCCCTCCTATGCCCATCTTCTGCTATATGGAGTCTTTCGTTGAGGAAAAAAATCATAAGCAAGCTTTCGGGACGAGACTCCACCGCCACGAGGCAGAACCTTGGCGGAACCAATCTAGGGCTTCGGCGGAGCTGTTTTGCCGGGGAAACTTCCCTCCAGGAGGGGGAAATCATCACCATCGTCATCACCAACGCTCCTCTCATCGGGAGGGGGACAATCTCCATCAACATCTTCACCAGCACCATCTCCTCTCAAACCCTAGTTCATCTCTTGTATCCAATTCTTGTCTCTAAGTCTAGGATTGGTACCTGTAGGTTGCTAGTAGTGTTGATTACTCCTTGTAGTTGATGCTAGTTGGTTTATTTGGTGGAAGATCATATGTTCATATTCTATATGCATATTAATACCCCTCTGATTATGAACATGAACATGCTTTGTGAGTAGTTACGTTTGTTCCTGAGGACATGGGAGAAGTCTTGCTATTAGTAGTCATGTGAATTTGGTATTCGTTCGATATTTTGATGAGATGTGTGTTGTCTCTCCTCTAGTGGTGTTATGTGAACATCGACTACATGACACTTCACCATTATTTGGGCCTAGAGGAAGGCATTGGGAAGTAATAAGTAGATGATGGGTTGCTAGAGTGACAGAAGCTTAAACCTTAGTTTATGCATTGCTTCGTAAGGGACTGATTTGGATCCATATGTTTCATGCTATGGTTAGGTTTACCTTAATACTTTTGTTGTAGTTGCGGATTCTTGCAATAGAGGTTAATCATAAGTGGGATGTTTGTCCAAGTAAGGACAGCACCCAAGCACTGGTCCACCCACATATCAAATTATCAAAGTACCGAACGTGAATCATATGAACGTGATGAAAACTAGCTTGACGATAATTCCCATTTGTCCTCGGGAGCGCTTTTCTCTATATAAGAGTTTGTCCAGGCTTGTCCGTTGCTACAAAAAGGACTGGGCCACCTTGCTGTACTTTATTTACTTTTGTTACTTGTTGCTCGTTACAAATTATCTTATCACAAAACTATCTATTACCTATAATTTCAGTGCTTGCAGAGAATACATTGCTGAAAACCGCTTATCATTTCCTTCTGCTCCTCGTTGGGTTCGACACTCTTACTTATCAAAAGGACTACGATAGATCCCCTATACTTGTGGGTCATCAAGACTCTTTTCAGGCGCCGTTGCCGGGGAGTGAAGCACCTTTGGTAGGTGGAATTTGGTAAGGAAAAATTTATATAGTGTGCTGAAATTTACTGTCACTTGTTACTATGGAAAGTAATCCTCTGAGGGTCTTTGTCGGTATCAAAACCGGCGGATCTCAGGTAGGGGGTCCCGAACTGTGCGTCTAGGCCGGATGGTAACAGGAGGCAAGGGACAAGAAGTTTTACCCAGGTTCGGGCCCTCTTGATGTAGGTAAAACCCTACGTCCTGCTTGATTAATATTGATGATATGGGTAGTACAAGAGTAGATCTACCACCAGATCGGAGAGGCTAAACCCTAGAAGCTAGCCTATGGTATGATTGTTGTTGTCTATGTTGTCCTACGGACTAAAACCCTCGGGTTTATATAGACACCGGAGAGGGTTAGGGTTACACAAAGTCGGTTTCAATGGTAGGAGATCTGAATATCCGTATCGCCAAGCTTGCCTTCCACGCCAAGGAAAGTCCCTTCCGGACACGGGACGAAGTCTTCAATCTTGTATCTTCATAGTCCAGGAGTCCGGCTGAAGGTATAGTCCGGCTATCCGAACACCCCCTAATCCAGGACTCCCTCAGTAGCCCCTGAACCAGGCTTCAATGACGACGAGTCCGGCGCGCAGATTGTCTTCGGCATTGCAAGGCGGGTTCCTCCTCCAAGTACTTCATAGAAGATTTTAAACACAAAGACAGTGTCCAGCTCTGCAAAATAAGTTTCCACATATTGCCATGGAGAGAATAATATTTGCACAAATCTAATCTGCTGACGTATTCCGTAGTGTGATATCAAACCACGGCCAAGCCTTTCTCCGAATCGTTTTATTACCCCACCTCAGTGTGTTATGCGAGGCGGTTTCCTTGGCACGTCTTGTTAAAGCTGAGATCGTGTCCCCTTATTCCGGGATTCTCATCAATATGGGCATGGGTAACCCAACCGCTTCTAGGACTCCTAGATTATAGGCAACTCCAAACGGACATGGAGAGGACGCTCGATATTTACCCTCTTTATAAAGGGACAAGGCTTTTTATTTTTCCCTCCCGTGCTCAATTGAATCCTTCCCCTGCCTCAAGCTCAAATGCCCAAAGCCCAGGTCAGGTGCTCCGAACCATCAGTCATGTCCGGATCTAGCCTTCAAGGCCGATGGGTGCCTTCCTCCGTCACGGAAGAAGACATCAAAAAGTTGAGGGAGGCCAGATATATGACCGCCGAGATTTTGCATCGGCTGCCTCCCCCGGGGCAGGCCGTCCCTTCCCCCAAACCCAACGAGAGCGCCGTGTTCGTCTCCCACTTCCTCCGAGGTCTAGGCCTTTCTTTGGATCCTCTCGTCAGGGGCTTGATGTTTTACTATGGGCTAGATTTCCATGATCTAGCTCCGGACTCCTTTCTTCATATCACGACATTTATTGTCGTGTGTGAGGCCTTCCTCCGGGTTACCCCTCACTTTGGCCTATGGCTCGAGACCTTTGAAGTAAAGCCGAAGATGATCGGGGGGCAACATGCGGCGTGTGGAGGTGCCTCAATACGCAAGATGAAGGGAGCTTCATGGCCCAAAGGTTCCATCCCAGAGGTATCTGAATTGTGGCAACAGGAGTGGTTCTACATCACGGCTCCTAGAAGTGCCAAGTGGGCGGCTGCCCCCGTTTTCCGCTCGGGCCCTCCACCACAACTGATGTCATGGATTAGCAGAGGACTGAGCTGGGGTCCAGCCAAGGATGTGCCTATACTGCAAAGCTGCATTCGAGATCTCATTGATGGAGATCTCAGTTTGATTGCGGTGATACAAGTCATGCTGGTCCGTCAAGTCCAGCCTTGCAAATGCCGGCCCCTTCTCTTGTGGGAGTTCAATCCCGAGGGACCGCGTGTCATTCAAAATTTCCTCGGCCTGACGCACGAGGAGATGTACAAGTCGTTCTTCGGACCTCAAGTGGAGTGTCCGGAAATCACCAAGGATGTGGGCCTGAGTTGTAACCGCGCTGCCGAACAGGTAAGGCATCTTCCGGCCGAACATACTATCTCTCCTTTGCTACGAAGTTATTTCTGAGAGTTCGCTTTTTGACCAGGACTGGCTAACAAAGGTGAAGTTGATTCGGTGTTCGGCCCCCTCCCTGAGGGTTTGGAAAATCCGGTATTGGAAAAGATGCTCCAGACCGCACCTTGCCCGGAGCCCTTGAAGGAAGATACTGCGGAGGGTAATACGGGCGGATGCGGGCCCCTAACGCTGCCCATTGTAACCGAGGGAGCGAGCATCTCCATGAAGGAAGACGACCAGAAGAGGAAAAGGACTGCGCCCGGGGATTCGGAAGCCGAGGCTCCCAAACGGGAGAAGAAATCTCCCACAGGGGGTCCTACCTTGGGGGGTGCTGTTGCCGCACAAAGTCCGCCGGGGGATCAATTCTCCCGCGAGTCGTAAGTGACCCGAAATACTTTAACAGTACAGATATGCCATCTTTTTCTTCTGAGAAAATAACCACCGCATATATTTTTGCAGTTCGGGCCTTAGCCCGTCTCAAATGAGCTCGTCTTCGGGGGATCTTCTTCCAGAGATGGTGGAGAGCGAAACGCCTCCTCCAGACTCCTCCGCTCCAGAAGCGGGCGACCCTGAAGTGTCGTCGCGGAGGGCCTCTCCGAATCCGGTGAGGCCAGAAGATAATCCCATCGACCCCCGAAGCTCCCAGTGTCCGGCTCCCGAAGAGAGCAGACAAAAGAGTCCGGCACCGTCTAGTGTGCGATCAGACGTTCTGAGGGAGTTGGTGGGGCGAGCGGCCATCTCAGATGAACACCGTATGCTGATGGATACGGTGGTGGAGAGAATCGCGTCCGCTGAAAGTGGATTGCATGAAGCTTTTATGAGTCTACTGACAGGCTTTGAGGTATGTAAAATAATGTATGATAGTCCTGCACATGCTAGGTGTGCCCTGTGTAGATAGTAGCCCCTGAGACTTTGGTTGTCGTCAGAAATGATGACGAACAGAGGATTGTATTCCCAGGTAATAACCATACTGCCTTTATGTGTAGGTGATGGAAACTCCGGTGGCTGGCCGGAGTGGCGAGTTTGCCCATTTAAAACGGCAGTTGGATGCGGCGGACGCTGACATCGAGCTTGTTAACAAAAGGCTTGACGAGGCACAGGGTAAGTGTCATTATCTGGTAAACACCGCATAGTAAGCCAGTATCTTTAATATGTTATGACTGCAGATGGAGCTGCCACTGTTGAAGCCTTACGGGCGGAACTTGCCCGAGCCAAGGAACAAGCGAGGTTGGGTAATGCGGCTGCTTTGAAGGCGGCCGAAGAGTTGCGAGCCAAGAAGGCCGCGCATGGCGAGAGCCGAGACAAGATGGCCAAGATGGCCATAGAATTAAAAGCCACTGCCGACCGTTGCCGGGTCCTTGAAAAGGAAAACCAAGCGAAGGCATCGGACCTTGAGAAGGCTGCTGCGACGAGAAAAGACCTCCGCTCTGCTATGAGGGCGAAGAAGGAGGAGCTGCGGGAAGCCGGGGATATTGTGGCTGGGAAATCCTTTATGTTGCAGAGGAAGTTCGGAGATCCATGGTATGCCCCTCTGGATCGGCTGTGGAGTTCAGAGGATGTGTATATTGATTTTGCGGCGAGCGCTGCCGATGCGACCAAGTACTTCCAGAGTCAGACGAACCGTGAAGTAGACCAGTTGTTTTGGAAACAATTCCATTCTCCCGAGCGTCTGCTTTCATTGACTGACCAATTAGCCGAATGGTCCGAACTAAATAGGTTGTCCAGACTCTCCATGAGGTCTGTTGTGGATCAGCTATGGCCGGAAAGGTCAAAACCGAACAGCTATTTCAGCTTGGTGCAGCAGTTCCTTGATGTGGTGCCGCGCATTAATGCGATGAAGAGGTCGGCGTGCATAGAGGGCGCACGAATGGCCTTTGCCCGTGTTAAAGCATACTAGGCAGAGATGGATGCTACCACTGTTGCAGCGCGGGATTCGGCCATAGGTCGAAGGGCTGCTGAGCACTACTTTGAGGAAGTTCTTGAGGGTGCTCGTTTGATAGAGACCCAGTGCTCAAAAAATATTATGTTTGAGTGATATGTAATCTCATTGTAAGCGAAATGCTTTTATAAATGTTCATAAGGCTATTTTTATACTTTTGCCTGAAAGTAATATGATGCCTCCTGGGCGGCCGTTTATGTATACATGTGTATAACCTGAAAGATTGCAGTCGTCGGCTTCAACCCCCATGCATATAATGCGGAGGTGCTCGCAAAAACACGCGTTCACACTTAACCCAACGTCTTGGTCCTATAAAGGAGGTGATAGCGGAGCGAGCGAGGCAACCGGACTATAACGCTTTAACACTTTCACTTAGCCATAGGAGTTTGACAGTGGGGCTACTAGATAGCCCCTGGTGGCTCCGCACTCTCCCGATCCCGGGGTGCTACATGCCTTGGCCGGAAAACGGCCCTTCGTTAAGGCGGAGAAATTCTAACATTCCCATAGGTCATCGAGTGGTTGACCAGTCTCACGCTATATCATGACAGTCAGTTTTCGGCTTTCTCTACTGAGGTGCTCGTCCGGATGAACCAGGGCACAATCGCAGTAGTTCTCCTGGTGCTACCTTAGCCGGTAAAGTGGAACGTAAGGTACCAAAACACAAGAGCCGGGCAAACCCAACATTTGACCAAAGACAATGATTCATAGCTGATGCATATAGGGCCAAACTCGCGACGCTGAACACTCCCTAAGGTATTCGGTCTTTGTGGTATAAACCGGGCCTAAAGAATGGACTTTGTAAGAAGCCCCTTGTGTCCAGGTACGTGCATTTTTCTGGCGTGGCCACATGCCAAGACATCAGCATCCTTCTCAAAGGTGGATATGTATCAACAAGAGACAGTAAAAAAGGTTTACGCAGGGTCTTAATCTAAAAAGAATCCTTGGGGAGGGTCCCTGCTGCACGTCTGTGCCTGTGTCTCCGTTGTGCCGTATCCTGGATGGGTGTAGCACGATGATCGTCTGTAAAAGAGAGGAATTTAGGTGAAAACGTTGTCATGCAAAAAGATAGTTTTCTAAAGAAACCATGTGTAATTCAAGATGAGAAGAAATTGCCACTTGTTTGCGCGCGTTGAGCCCCTTGTATTGAAAAATAGGGGTGTGGCCGTTTATTCGGTATAAGTAGTGGCGTCGGACTTGATTAGTTGTGTCTGAGGTCTTGAAGACCTATTGGATGCTTTCGCTGGTCCGGGCGCCTTTAGTGTGCGGCTACCAAGGCAGCCTCACTCTCTTCGGCGCGCAGAGATCGCTTGATATTTCCGTGCACTGAAATGATGCCACGTGGACCGGACATCTTGAGTGTGAGGGAGGCGTAGTGTGGTATTGCATTAAAGTGAGCGAAAGCTTCGCGTCTGAGCAGTGCTTGATAGCCACTTTGAAACGGAGCGATGTGGAAAGTTAAATGCTCGCGACGGAAGTTATTGGGGGAGCCGAATAAAACTTGTAGCAGGAGGGAGCCCGTGCAACGAGCCCCTGGGCCTGGCGTTACTCCTTTAAAGTTAGTATTGCTATGGCGAATTTGTGTTGGGTCTAACCCCATCCCACGGATTGTATCCTGATATATTAGGTTTAGGCTGCTGCCGCCGTCCATCAAGACTCGTGTGAAGTGATATCCGCCAATTACTGGGTCTAATACCAGGGCAGCCCATCCTGCGTGTCGGATACTTGCTGAGTAATCGCGATGGTCGAAAGTGATCGGTTGAGATGACCAGTGGCAGGACTTCGCGGTGATAGGCGCTTGCGTATATTTTTCTGGGAGTGCCGCATTGTTTTTTTCCCTTGATCACATGTAACACGTTTACCATTTTGACTTCGGGTGGAAATTTCTGTTGTTCCCCTGTGTCTTGCTTGGGAGGTTCGTCCTCGTCTTCACTTGGTGTATCCTCCCCCTTGTGTACGGCGTTGAGCTTGCCGGACTTCTTGAAGACCCAACATTCTCTGTGGGTATGATTAGCAGGTTTGCCAGGGGTACTATGGATCTTACATACTTGGTCCAGAATTTTGTTGAGGCTGGACAGTTCATCCCTGGTGCCTTTGGGGGCGGCTTTTGACCTGGCCAAGACACTTTGAATCCGGCATTTACTGCCGTGCCCATCGTGCTGTCTTCTTTATTCCGGCATTTGTTATTGCTGTTGCACCGTGATTTCCCATTTCCATCTCTAACTTCAGATGTACTGGGGTCGCTGGTGCTGCATCTGGCTAGCCAGCTGTCCTCACCCGTGCAAAAGCGGGTCATGAGGTTTGTTAATGCGGCCATCGTTCTCGGCTTATTTTGGCCGAGGTGTCTGGCGAGCCATTCGTCACGGACGCTGTGCTTGAAAGCCACTAAGGCTTCAGTGTCCGGACAGTCGACAATCTGGTTCTTTTTAGTAAGAAACCTATTCCAAAGCTTTCGGGCTGACTCTTTGGGCTGTTGAGTTATATGACTCAGATCGTCCGCATCCGGAGGTCGGACATAAGTCCCTTGAAAATTTGCCCGAAAGGCGTCTTCGAGCTCTTCCCAACTTCCAATGGAGCTTTCGGGGAGGCCTTTGAGCCAGTGACGAGCTGGCCCTTTGAGCTTGAGGAGTAAGTACTTGATGGCGTGGAGATCATCTCCTCGAGCCATATGGATATGAAGGATGTAGTCCTCAATCCAGACCCCAGGGTCTGTTGTTCCGTCGTATGCCTCTATGTTTACGGGCTTGAATCCCTTTGGAAATTCATGGTCCAGCACCTCATCGGTGAAACATAGAGGGTGTGCAGCACCCCTGTAGCTGCGTGTGCCGCGTTGTTCGGATGTTTGTTGTGTTGCATTGTATGCTGGGGCGCGCTTGTGTGGTCCATAGATGGATCTTGTTGCACCGTCCTTTGGGTGTGAGCCCTCGCATGGGTCGCGTATTGTATTGTGAGTGGCGTTGAATGCCTTTCTGTGTTGGTAGAGGGGTCGTCTATCCGACCAGGTGGCTGCTTTGATATTTGGTTGTGGGGGGTCTGAGGCCTCCTCATCGAATTCGGGTAGTAGTTTCCGCTTTGGGTAGCTCTTGGAGGGGTGATTGTCGCCGTACCTTGCTGCAGTGTTGAGAATTTTGCTCCATCTGAATTGGAGTGTGTTTTGCGCGGCCTTGAGCCTTCGCTTCTGCTTTTTAAGTCTCCTCGCGATGGCAACGAACCTTTTACGGGCATTCTGCTGCTCTGGGTGCCTGTCCGGCGTTATGTCGTCCGGACCATTATCCTTGATAGGATTTGTTTGTTCAGTTTGATTATCCGGATTGCCGTTGTCCGGCAGCGGTTTGCCCTGCTCCAGCGCTGGGTCTGTGTGATCGCTATTTCTGTTGAGGCGTGATTTGGGGCGGCGCTTGCGTCGCCGCTTTGACTGCTTTTCGAGGGAGCAATCCTTCGGTGCGTCCTTCCGCTCCTCGTCGTCATCTTTTGGTGCGTCCACCATGTATACGTCGTATGACGAGATGGCGTTCCAGGGCTCAATAGGCGCTAGTTCTTCATCGTCTCCTTCATCGGCGTCCATACCGTCAATGTCGTCGGAGTCGAAGTCGAGCATGTCGGTTAAATCGTCGACAGTGGCTACCAAGTGGGTGGTGGGTGGGCTTTGAATCTCTTCATCATCCGAATCCCAACCTTGCTGACCGTAGTCCGGCCAGGGCTCTCCTGATAAAGAGAGAGACTCCAGTGTCTTCAGAATATCGCCGAAAGGCGAGTGCTGAAAGATGTCCGCGGTAGTAAACTCCATGATCGGCGCCCAATCGGATTCGATTGGCAGGGGCGCGGGGGTTCGGAGTCCGGAGAGGAGTCCGGCTCCTCGGAGTCACGAGTCTCGCGGAGTGCGGGGCTGGTGTTTGGCTCGATCGTCATTGGGATTGCAGCCCCCGAGGTGGCGTCCAACCGCCCATCCTCGATCGGTGCAGTTGGCTCCGAATTAAGGGTCGAAGCTGATGCGGGTGCGGCCTCTAGGGCACTGTTCGGCGGCAGAGCTAGATCATGCTCGTCGGGACAGTGCGGCGCGCTCGGCAGTGGCTCGAATCCGTCGAAGATCAAGTCTCCGCGGATGTCAGTCTTGTAGTTTAAACTTCCGAATCTGACCGGACGGCCAGGGGCATAGCTTTCGATCTGCTCCAGACGGCCAAGTGAATTGGCCCGCGGTGCGAAGCCGCCGAAGACGAAGATCTGTCCGGGGAGGAAGGTCTCACTCTGGACTGCATCGCTATTGATGATCGTAGGAGCCATCGAGCTTGACGACGACGACACAGAGGAACTCTTAATGAAAGCACCAATGTCGGTGTCAAAACCGGCGGATCTCGGGCAGGGGGTCCCGAACTGTGCGTCTAGGCCGGATGGAACAGGAGGCAAGGGACACGAAGTTTTACCCAGGTTCGGGCCCTCTCGATGGAGGTAAAACCCTACATCCTGCTTGATTAATATTGATGATATGAGTAGTACAAGAGTAGATCTACCACGAGATCGGAGAGGCTAAACCCTAGAAGCTAGCCTATGGTATGATTGTTGTTGTCTATGTTGTCCTACGGACTAAAACCCTCCGGTTTATATAGACACCGGAGAGGGTTAGGGTTACACAAAGTCGGTTACAATGGTAGGAGATCTGAATATCCGTATCGCCAAGCTTGCCTTCCACGCCAAGGAAAGTCCCTTCCGGACACAGGACGAAGTCTTCAATCTTGTATCTTCATAGTCCAGGAGTCCGGCTGAAGGTATAGTCCGGCTATCCGAACACCCCCTAATCCAGGACTCCCTCAGTCTTGTACGGGGTATCTTCACCCCGACCAGTAGAGAAAAGAGTTGCTCCTCAACCTACTGAACCTACTGAAAATGAAAATATCTACTTTCAAATTCCTTCGAGTATGATAGAAAAACTGCTAGCTAATCCTTTTTCAGGAGATGGAACATTACATCCTGATGAGCACCTAATATATGTGGATGAAGTTTGTGGATTATTTAAGCTTGCAGGTATGCCCGATGATGTTATGAAGAAGAAGGTCTTCCCTTTATCTTTGGAGGGAGATGCATTGACATGGTATAGGCTATGTGATGATATGGGATCATGGAACTACAAACGATTGAAATTGGAATTTCATCAGAAGTTTTATCCTATGCACCTTGTTCATCCTGATCGTAATTATATATATAATTTTTGGCCTCGCGAAGGAGAAAGCATCGCTCAAGCTTGGGGAAGGCTTAAATCAATGTTATATTCATGCCCCAATCATGGGCTCTCAAGAGAAATGATTATTCAAAAAAAATATGCTCGGCTTTCTGATAACAATCGCACCATGCTCGATACTTCTTGTGTTGGCTCTTTTATGATGAAGACTATTGAATTGAAATGGGGTTTATTGGAAAGAATTAAATGCAACTCTGAAGATTGGGATCTCGACGAAGGTAAGGAGTCAGGTATGACACCTAAGTTTGATTGTGTTAATTCTTTTATGGATACCGATGTTTTCCGTAAATTTAGCACTAAATATGGACTTGACTCTGAGATATTAGCTTCTTTCTATGAATCTTTTGCTACTCATATTGACCTCCCTAAGGAGAAGTGGTTTAAATATCATCCTCCCATAGATGTGAAAGTAGTTGCGCCTATTAAAGTTGAAGAAAAGACCATCACTTATAATGATCCTATTGTTCCTGCTTCTTATGTTTAGAAACCACCTTTTCCTGTTAGGATAAATGATCATGCTAAAGCTTCAACTGTGGTTTGTAAAAGCAATATTAGAACCTATACACCTCCTGAGCAAGTTAAAGTTGAACCTAATATTTCTATTGTTAAGGATCTCTTGGCTGATAATATTGATGGGCATGTTATTTATTTCTGTGATGAAACTGCTAGAATTGCTAAACCTTGTGCTAAAGATAAACATAGACCTGTGGTAGGCATGCATGTTATTTCTGTTAAAATAGGAGATCATTGCTATCATGGCTTGTGTGATATGGGTGCTAGTGCTAGTGCAATACCTATTGACTTATACAGAGAAATTATGCATGATATTGCACCTGCTGAGTTGGAAGATATTGATGTCACAATTAAACTTGCCAATAGAGATACTATTTCACCAATGGGGATTGTTAGATATGTTGAAGTCTTGTGCGGGAAAACTAAATATCCTGCTGATTTTCTTGTTCTTGATTTCCCACAAGACAACTTTTGTCCCATTATATTTGGTAGACCATTCTTGAACACAGTTAATGCTAGGATAGATTGCAAAAAGGATGTTGTTACTATTGGTTTAGGTGATATGTCTCATGAGTTTAATTTCTCTAAATTTCGTAGACAACACCGTGAAGAGGAATTGCCTAGTAAAGATGAAATTATTGGTCTTGCTTCTATTGTCATGCCTCCTAGTGATCCTTTAGAACAATATTTGCTAGACCATGAAAATGATATGTTTATGAATGAAAGAAGGTAAATAGATGAGGTGTTCTTTAAACAGGGACATATTCTGAAACACAACTTGCCTGTTGAAATCTTAGGGGATCCTCCTCCACCCAAGGGTGATCCCATGTTTGAGCTTAAACCATTGCCTGATACTCTTAAATATGCTTATCTTGATGAAAAGAAGATATATCCGGTTATTATTAGTGCTAACCTTTCAGAGAAGGAGGAAGAAAAATTATTGAAAACTCTGAAGAAGCACCGTGCTGCTATTGGATATACTCTTGATGATCTTAAGGGCATTAGTCCCACTTTATGTCAACACAAAATAAATTTGGAAAAAGATGCCAAACCAGTTATTGATTACCAACGACGACTGAATCCTAAGATGAAAGAAGTGGTAAGAAAAGAAATACTAAATCTCCTTGAGGCAGGTATAATTTATCCCGTTGCTGATAGTCATTGGGTAAGTCCTGTCCATTGTGTTCCTAAGAAGGGAGGTATTATTGTCGTTTCTAATGATAAAGATGAATTAATTCCGCAAAGAATTATTACAGGTTATAGGATGGTAATTGATTTCCGCAAATCAAATAAGGCTACTAAAAAAGATCATTACCCCTTACCTTTTATTGATCAAATGCTAGAAAGATTATCCAAACATACACATTTTTGCTTTCTAAATGGTTATTCTGGTTTCTCTGAAATACCTGTATCAGTTGATGATCAATCTAAGACCACTTTTACTTGCCCTTTCGATACTTTTGCTTATAGATGTATGCCTTTTGGTTTATATAATGCACCTGCTACCTTTCAAAGATGCATGATGGCTATATTTTCTGATTTTTGTGAAAAGATATGTGAGGTATTCATGGATGATTTCCCCATTATGGATCCTCTTTTGATGATTGCTTAAGAAACCTTGATCGAGTTTTGCAGAGATGTGAAGAAACTAACCTTGTCTTGAATTGGGAGAAATGCCACTTTATGGTTAATGAAGGTATTGTCCTGGGGCACAAAATTTCTGAAAGGGGCATTGAAGTTGATAAAGCTAAAGTTGATGCTATTGAAAAGATGTCGTGTCCCAAGGACATCAAAGGTATAAGAAGTTTCCTTGGTCATGTCGGCTTTTATAGGAGGTTCATTAAGGACTTCTCAAAAATTTCTCGGCCTCTGACTAATTTATTACAAAAAGATATACCATTCGTCTTTGATGATGACTGTGTAGAAGCATTTGAAACACTTAAGAAAGCATTAATCTCTGCGCCTATCGTTCAGCCACCTGATTGGAATTTACCTTTTGAAATTACGTGCGATGCTAGTGAATATGTTGTAGGTGCTATTCTAGGGCAAAGAGTTGACAAGAAACTAAATGTTATTCAATATGCTAGTAAAACTCTAGACAATGCCTAGATAAATTATGCTACTACTGAAAAAGAATTCTTAGTAGTTGTATTTGCTTGTGATAAGTTCAGACCTTATATTGTTGATTCTAAGGTGACCATTCACACAGATCATGCTGCTATTAAATATCTTATGGAAAAGAAAGATGATAAACCTAGACTTATTAGATGGGTTCTCTTGCTACAAGAATTTGATTTGCATATTATTGATAGAAAGGTAGCCGAGAACCCCATTGCAGACAACTTGTCTAGGTTAGAGAATGTTCTTGATGACCCACTACCTATTGATGATAGCTTTCTTGATGAACAATTAAATGTCATAAATGCTTCTCGAATTGCTCCTTGGTATGCTGATTATGCTAATTATATTGTTTCTAAATTTATACCACCTAGTTTCACATACCAGCAAAAGAAAAAGTTCTTCTATGATTTGAGACATTAATTTTGGGATGACCCACATCTTTATAAAGAAGGAGTAGATGGTATTATTATACATTGCGTACCTGAGCATGAACAGGAACATATCCTACGCAAGTGTCACTCCGAGGCTTATGGAGGACACCATGCTGGAGATAGAACTGCACATAAGGTATTGCAATCCGGTTTTTATTGGCCTACTCTCTCCAAGGATGCCCGTAAGTTTGTCTTGTCTTGTGATGAATGTCAAGGAATTGGTAATATTAGTAGACGTCAAGAAATGCCTATGAATTATTCACTTGTTATTGAACCATTTGATGTTTGGGGCTTTGATTATATGGGACCGTTTCCTGCCTCTAATGGATATACACACATTTTAGTTGCTGTTGATTACGTTACTAAGTGGGTAGAAGCTATTCCAACTAGTAGTGCTGATCATAACACCTCTATTAAGATGCTTAAAGAAGTTATTTTCCTGAGGTTTGGAGTCCCTGGATATTTAATGACTGATGGTGGTTCACATTTTATTCATGGTGATTTCCGTAAAATGCTTGCTAAGTATGATGTTAGTCATAGAATTACATGTCCTTATCACCCACAGTCTAGTGGTCAAGTAGAATTGAGTAATGGAGAATTCAAATTAATTTTGCAAAAGACAGTTAATAGATCTAGAAAGAATTGGTCCAAGAAACTTGATGATGCATTGTGGGCCTATAGAACTGCACATAAAAATCCTATGGGTATGTCTCCGTATAAAATGGTTTATGGAAAAGCATGTCACTTACCTCTCGAACTAGAACATAAGGCTTATTGGGCTATTAAAGAGCTCAACTATGATTTCAAACTTGCCGGTGAGAATAGGTTATTTGACATTAGCTCACTTGATGAATGGAGAACCCAAGCCTATGAGAATGCCAAATTGTTTAAAGAAAAAGTTAAAAGATGGCATGACAAAAGAATACAAAAGCATGAGTTTGATATAGGTGATTATGTATTGCTATACAACTCTCGTTTAAGATTTTTTGCAGGAAAACTTCTCTCTAAATGGGAAGGTCCTTACGTTATCGAGGAGGTCTATCGTTCCGGTGCCATAAAAATCAACAACTTCGAAGGCACAAATCCGAAGGTGGTGAACGGTCAAAGAATCAAACATTATATCTCATGTAATCCTATAAATGTTGAAACCAATGTTATTGAAACCGTAACCCTGGAGGAATACATAAGGGACACTTTCCAGAACATTTCAGACTCTGAAAAGGAATAGGTACGTGGTATGGTAAGTAAACCGACTCCAACATAGTTCTAATGGCAATTTTTCTCCATTTTGGAATATTTAGAAAAATAGAAAAATAAGAAGCAGTCCGGGAAGGACACGAGGGCTCCACGAGGGTGGAGGGCGTGCCCCCTGCCTCGTGGGCACCTTGTGCACTCTCCGGACTCCGTTTTATTACACATTACATATTTTGGTCGGTAAAAATTCATTATATAATCTCCCGGAGGTTTTGACTCCTGTATCACGCAAATATCTCTCGTCTTTGTTTCGAGCTGTTTTTCTGACAGATCTAGGTCGTCTTGTCGTCTTCAAGTGCCCTCAAGGACAAGTTTTTTGAGAAGGTCATCAACCCCTACCTCGCAGAGGTGCTACAACACCCTCTAACCATTAAGATGCGTGAGGGGTTGTTGCATATCCGCGATGTTGAGGGACCAAGGAAGACCTGAAGCACGGAGGCAAGGCTCGAGGCATTGGAGCAACAAGTTTTCAAGTGTCAAGAGATGGTGGAGCGTGGACTCGCTCCAATCACATTATGATAACGGAGTTCACCAACAACCACAAGTTGGACGTCAAGGACATTGGGGAGGCCATCTTCAAGCTTCATGAGAAAATCGAGCACCTCCAAGCCCAGATCTATGACCTGCACAAATCAAGACTGTGAGTATGAATATAGATTCAAAAGGATGAGTTTGGCTGCAGATTTGAGGACTCATGAAACCCGATCATCCTTCTATGATGGTGAGCCTATGCCTTGGAAGAGGGACGACAAGCCTACATCATCAACAACTCCAAATCCTTCACCGGCAAAAGAGATATAATCACATGGGTATGGGCACTCCCCTTGGCAACTGCCAAGCTTGGAGGAGGTGCCTCGGTATCGTATCACCATCACTTTTATCTTTACCGTTTTTCTTAGTTCGATCCTTTTTAGTAATATCTTGATCTAGTAGAATAAAAGTTTTTAGTATGATCTAGTTTTGAGTTTTGCCTTATGATCCCACTATGTAATCGAGTCCATGAGCTATATAATAAAGATTAGTGTTGAGTCAAGGGCTTGATGATTTTGCTATGATCTTGAGGGAATAAAATAAAAGGAGAAAGAAATAAAAAGAATAAAAGAGATCATATGGATCTTATGGAGAGTAATGATCTCACATATAAAGAGTATGATGATTAAAAGTTATTGAGAGTTGAAAAACATAGTTTTGGTCATCGTTGCAATTAATAGGAAGTAATAAAGAAAGAGAGGTTCACATATAAATACACTATCTTGGACATCTTTTATGATTGTGAGCACTCATTAAAATATGACATGCTAAAGAGTTGACGTTGGACAAGGAAGACAACGTCATAGGTTATGTTTTCTTTCATATGAGATAAATTATATTGTCATGGATCATCCAACATGTTGAGCTTGCCTTTCCCTCTCATGCTAGCCAATTCTTTGCACCAAGTAGAGATACTACTTGTGCTTCCAAATATCCCTAAACTCAGTTTTGCCATGAGAGTCCACCATATCTACCTATGGATTGAGTAAGATCCTTCAAGTAAGTTGTCATCGGTGCAAGCAATAAAAATTGATCTCTAAATATGTATGACTTATTAGTGTGGGAGAAAATAAGCTTTATACGATCTTGTGATGTGGAAGAAATAAAAGCGACGGACTGCATAATAAAGGTCCATATCACAAGCGGCAATATAAAGTGACGTTCTTTCGCATTAAGATTTTGTGCATCCAACCATAAAGCGCATGGCCACCTCCGCTTCCCTCTGTGAAGGGCCTATCTTTTACTTTTATCTCCCACCTTACATAAAAGTCATGGTGATCTTTACCTTTCCTTTTTACATTTTATCTTTTGGCAAGCACAATATGTTGGAAAGATCCTGGTATATATGGCTAATTGGATGTGAGTTTTCATGAACTATATTGTTGGCATTACCCTTGAGGTAAAACGTTGGGAGGCAAAACTATAAGCCCCTATCTTCCTTTGTGTCCGATTAAAACTCCATACCCATAAATATTGCATGAGTGTTAGCAATTGTCAAAGACTAAAACATGGTTGAGTATATGGACTTGCTGAAAAGCTCTTAAATATTGACTCTTTCCTATGTTATGATAAATTGCAATTGCTTCAATGACTGAGATTATAGTTTGTTAGTTTCCAATGAAGTTTATGATTCATACTTGAAATTGTGATTGAATAGTTACTTTAGCATAAGAGATCATATGACAACATATATATATATATATGTTGCTGTTCTAAGAATGATCATGATGTCCTCATGTCCGTATTTTATTTTTTTATCGACACCTCTATCTCTAAACATGTGGACATATTTTTTGATTTTGGCTTTCGCTTGAGGACAAGCAAGGTCTAAGCTTGGGGGAGTTGATACTTCCATTTTGCATCATGCTTTTATATCGATATTTATTGCATTGTTGGCTGTTATTACACATTATGTCACAATACTTATGCCTATTCTCTCTTATTTTACAAGGTTTTCATAAAGAGGGAGAATACCGGCAGTTGGGATTCTGGGCTGGAAAAGGAGCAAATATTAGAGACCTATTCTGCACAGCTCCAAAAGCCCTGAAACTTCATGGAAGTTATTTTCAGAATATATATAAAATACTGAGCGCAAGAAGTACCAGAGGGGGGCACTCACCAGCCACGAGGGTGGGGGCGCGCCCTACCCCCTGGGCGCGCCCCCTGCCTCGTGGGCCACCTGGTGGCCCTCCTATGCCCATCTTCTGCTATATGGAGTCTTTCGTTGAGGAAAAAATCATAAGCAAGCTTTCGGGACGAGACTCCACCGCCACGAGGCAGAACCTTGGCGGAACCAATCTAGGGCTTCGGCGGAGCTGTTCTGCCGGGGAAACTTCCCTCCGGGAGGGGGAAATCATCACCATCGTCATCACCAACGCTCCTCTCATCGGGAGGGGGCAAATCTCCATCAACATCTTCACCAGCACCATCTCCTCTCAAACCCTAGTTCATCTCTTGTATCCAATTCTTGTCTCTAAGTCTAGGATTGGTACCTGTAGGTTGCTAGTAGTGTTGATTACTCCTTGTAGTTGATGCTAGTTGGTTTATTTGGTGGAAGATCATATGTC
Source organism: Triticum urartu (assembly GCF_003073215.2). NCBI lineage: Eukaryota > Viridiplantae > Streptophyta > Magnoliopsida > Poales > Poaceae > Triticum > Triticum urartu. The sequence goes on from NC_053024.1 coordinate 101,551,922, forward strand.
CATATCCTATATGCATATTAATACCCCTCTGATTATGAACATGAACATGCTTTGTGAGTAGTTACGTTTGTTCCTGAGGACATGGGAGAAGTCTTGCTATTAGTAGTCATGTGAATTTGGTATTCGTTCGATATTTTGATGAGATGTGTGTTGTCTCTCCTCTAGTGGTGTTATGTGAACGTCGACTACATGACACTTCACCATTATTTGGGCCTAGAGGAAGGCATTGGGAAGTAATAAGTAGATGATGGGTTGCTAGAGTGACAGAAGCTTAAACCCTAGTTTATGCGTTGCTTCGTAAGGGGCTGATTTGGATCCATATGTTTCATGCTATGGTTAGGTTTACCTTAATACTTTTGTTGTAGTTGCGGATTCTTGTAATAGAGGTTAATCATAAGTGGGGTGTTTGTTAAAGTAAGGACAGCACCCAAGCACTGGTCCACCCACATATCAAATTATCAAAGTACCGAACGTGAATCATATGAACATGATGAAAACTAGCTTGACGATAATTCCCATTTGTCCTCGAGAGCGCTTTTCTCTATATAAGAGTTTGTCCAGGCTTGTCCGTTGCTACAAAAAGGACTGGGCCACCTTGCTGTACTTTATTTACTTTTGTTACTTGTTGCTCGTTACAAATTATCTTATCACAAAACTATCTATTACCTATAATTTCAGTGCTTGCAGAGAATACATTGCTGAAAACCGCTTATCATTTGCTTCTGCTCCTCGTTGGGTTCGACACTCTTACTTATCGAAAGGACTACGATAGATCCCCTATACTTGTGGGTCATCAGGTCCACTCTCCCGCAACCCCCTGTACCCTCTACTTGAACATGGTGCTTTATGCTTCATATTATTATCCAATGATCTGTTGCCATCCTATGATGTCTGAGTAGATTTTCGTTGTCCTGTCGGTGGTTGATGAATTTCTATGGTTGGTTTAATTTGCTTGTGGTTATGTTGCTGTCCTTTGGTTCCCATCATATGAGCGCACGCGTGTATCACACCATAGGGTTAGTTGTATGTTGATAGGACTATGTATTGGAGGGCAAGAGTGACAGAAGCTTCAACCTAGCATAGAAATTGATGCATACGGGATTGAAGGGGGACCAATATATGTTAAAGCTATGGTTGGGTTTTACCTTATTGAATGTTAGTAGTTGCGGATGCTTGCTAATAGTTCCAATCATAAGTGCAAAGAATTCCAAGTCAGGGATGACATGCTAGCAGTGGCCTCTCCCACATAAAACTTGCTATCGGTTTAGTAAAGTAGTCAATTGCTTAGGGACAATTTCGCAACTCCTACCACCACTTTTCCACACTCGCTATACTAACTTTATTGCTTCTTTATCTAAACAGCCCCTAGATTTTATTTACGTGCTCTTTATTATCTTGCAAACCTATCCAAAAACACCTACAAAGTACTTCTAATTCATACTTGTTCTAGGTAAAGCAAACATTAAGCGTGTGTAGAGTTGTATCGGTGGTCGATAGAACTTGAGGGAATATTTGTTCTACCTTTAGCTCCTCGTTGGGTTCGACACTCTTACTTATCGAAAGAGGCTACAATTGATCCCCTATACTTGTGGGTTATCAAGACCTTTTTCTGGCGCCATTGCCGGGGAGCAATAGCGTGGGGTGAATATTCTCGTGTGTGCTTGTTTGCTTTATCACTGTGTAATTTTTATTTGCTGTTCTAAGTTGTTATCTATCTTTAGTTACGGATATGGAACACGAAATACCAAAAAATTAGGTGTACCTGCTACTCATGGAGATGGGGAACCTCCTAAAACCCTTGATGCTGGTTATATGAAAAATATTATGTACTATTTTGATAATCCTGAGAAAACTCCATTCAATTATGTAATGGGAGACACGTTGGATCAACGTGAATACTTTAGGGATTATCGCTTGACTCAAAAAGGGAAAGTATTATGGGATCAAATTCATATGTTGCATTGGTATGCTCGGGATCTATGCTTGAGATATGATTATACTTGTTGCTCTAGGATGAAGACTCCACACCTTCCCTTTTCATGCAAATTTAATGATGATAAAACCTTGGCTTCTTATGCTAATGGTATATATGATTACTATGATGTGGAACAAATATAAGAATGTGTTGCTTTTATGGGTGCTTATGAAATTGAATCTTTGTTTAAAGAGTGTGAAAATTTTCATGATTCAGTTTATAGACCTGAAAATTTAGCTATCCTTAAATATTGCTATGAGAATTATGAATTCAATTCCGATATTGATGATTTTATTGAGAGAGTCTCCGCTGTCCAAGTAGAGATTAATATTTTGCAGGGGTCTATGGAAGAAGAAATTGATGAAACTATGAGCTCATTGGATGAAAAAGATGAGGAGGAGAGCGAAGAACAAAAGGAGAAAGAGCGGATTGATCACCCGTGCTCACCTTCTAATGAGAGTAACTCTTCAACTCATACATTGTTTAATTTCCATTCGTGCTTACCGAAGGATGATTGCTATGATGACTGTTATGATCCCGTTGATTCTCTTGAGATATCCCTTTTTGATGATACTTGCTATGCTTGTGGCCAAGATGCCAATATGAATTATGCTTATGGAGATGAACTTGCTATAGTTCCTTATGTTAAACATGAAATTGTTGCTATTGCACCCACGCATGATAGTCCTATTATCTTTTTGAATTCTCCCGACTACACTATATCAGAGAAGTTTGCCCTTATTAAGGATTATATTGATGGGTTGCGTTTCACTACTACACATGATGATTTTGATAGATATAATATGCATGTGCTTGCTGCTCCTTCTTGTAATTATTATGAGAGAGGTACATCTCCGCCTCTCCATGTTTCCAACACGAAAAAATTGCAAGAAACTGTTTATACTATGCATTGGCCTTTACTTTGTGTGCATGAATTGTTCTTTTATGACATGCCGATGCATAGGAAGAGAGTTAGACTTCATCATTACATGATATATGTTACTTTGTGCTCACTACTAAATTACAAATCATTGTTAATTAAAATTGGCTTTGATATACCTTGGGATCCGGGTGGATCCATTACTTGAGCACTATATGCCTATCTTAATGGCTTTAAAGAAAGCGCTGCCATGGAGACAACCCGGAAGTTTTAGAGAGTCATTTATTTCTGTTATGTGCTTTTATAAGGTTTAAAAATAAAAATAATGTGCCAAGGTTTGCCTTTAGGATGTTTTAGATTACTTGTTGGTTTGTACGGTGCATGACATAAACTTTGGCTGTAGTGCGCGATTTTACATTTTTTTACTGGAACGTCAAACGGTTCTGAAACTTTTTGCACTGTCTTTCTATAATTTGTTTTTATTTTTCCTAATTTTGGTAAAAAAATTGGAGTACCAGAAGTATGGTGAATGTTCAGATTATTACAGACTGTTCTGTTTAAGACAGATTCTGTTTTTGATGCATAGTTTGCTGGTTTTGATGAAACTATCGATTTATATCAGTGGATTAAGCCATGGAAAAGTTATATTACAGTAGCTACAATGCAAAAACAAAATATGAATTGGTTTGCAACAGTACTTAGAGTAGTGATTTGCTTTATTATACTAACGGATCATACCGAGTTTTCTGTTAAGTTTTGTGTGGATGAAGTGTTCGAAGATCGAGGAGGTCTCGATGTGAGGAGAAGAAGGAGAGGCAAGAGCTCAAGCTTGGGGATGCCCAAGGCACCCAAGTAAATATTCAAGGAGACTCAAGCGCTAAGCTTTGGGATGCCCCGGAAGGCATCCCATCTTTCTTCAACAAGTATCGGTATGTTTTCGGATTTGTTTCGTTCATGCGATATGTGCAATCTTGGAGCTTCTTTTGCATTTAGTTTCATTTTTATTTTATGCATCATGCTGGTATGACATAGTCCTTGGTTGATTTATAGAATGCTCATTGCATTTCACTTAAATATTTTGAGTATGGCTTTATAGAATGCTTCATGTGCTTCGCTTATATCATTTGAAGTTTGGATTGCCTGTTTCTCTTCACATAGAAAACTGCCATTTGTAGAATGCTCTTTTGCTTCACTTATATTTGTTAGAGCATGGGCATATCTTTTGTAGAAAGAATTAAACTCTATTTCTTCACTTATATCTATTTAGAGAGTTGACAGGAATTGATCATTCACATGTTTAGTCATAAAATCCTACATAAAACTTGTAGATCACTGAATATGATATGTTTGATTCCTTGCAATAGTTTTGCGATATAAAGGTGGTGATATTAGAGTCGTGCTAGTTGAGTAATTGTGAAATTGAGAAATATTTGTGTTGAGGTTTGCAAGTCACGTAGCATGCATGTATGGTGAACCGTTATGTAACGAAGTTGGAGCATGAGGTATTTATTGATTGTCTTCCTTATGAGTGGCAGTCGGGGACGAGCGATGGTCTTTTCCTACCAATCTATCCCCCTAGGGGCATGCGTAGAAGTACTTTGCTTCGAGGGCTAATAAACTTTTGCAATAAGTATATGAGTTCTTTATGACTAATGTGAGTCCATGGATTATACACACTCTCACCCTTCCATCATTGCTAGCCTCTTCGGCACCGTGCATTGCCCTTTCTCACCTCGAGAGTTGGTGCAAACTTCGCCGGTGCATCCAAACCCCATGATACGATATGCTCTATCACACATAAGACTCCTTATATCTTCCTCAAAACAGCCACCATACCTACCTATCATGGCATTTCCATAGCCATTCCGAGATTTATTGCCATGCAACTTCCACCATCATCATATACATGACTTGAGCATTTATTGTCATATTGCTTTGCATGATCGTAAGATAGCTAGCATGATGTTTTCATGGCTTGTCCATTTTTTGATGTCAGTGCTGCGCTAGATCATTGCACATCCCAGTACACCGCCGGAGGCATTCATATAGAGTCATATCTTTGTTCTAGCATCGAGTTGTAATATTGGGTTGTAAGTAAATAAAAGTGTGATGATCATCATTATTAGAGCATTGTCCCAGTGAGGAACGGATGATGGAGACTATGATTCCCCCACAAGTCGGGATGAGACTCCGGACGAAAAAATAAAAAAGAAAAAAGAAAAAGAAAAAGAAAAAAAAGGAAAAATGCCAAAAAAGATAAGGCCCCAAAAAATGAGAGAAAAAGATAGAAGGGACAATGTTACTATCCTTTTACCACACTTGTGCTTCAGAGTAGCACCATGTTCTTCATATAGAGAGTCTCTTGAGTTATCACTTTCATATACTAGTGGGAATTTTCATTATAGAGCTTGGTTTGTATATTCCGATGATGGGCTTCCTCAAATGCCCGAGGTCTTCATGAGCAAGAAAGTTGGATGCACACCCACTTAGTTTCAGTTTGAGCTTTCATACACTTATAGCTCTAGTGCATCCGTTGCATGGCAAACCCTACTCCTCGCATTAACATCAATTGATGGGCATCTCCATAGCCCATTGATTAGCCGCGTCGATGTGAGACTTTCTTCCTTTTTGTCTTCTCCACACAACCTCCAGCATCATATTCTATTCCACCCATAGTGCTATGTCCATGGCTTGCGCTCATGTATTGCGTGAGGGTTGAAAAGGCTGAAGCGCATTAAAAAGTATGAACCAATTGCTCAGGTTGTCATCGGGGTTGTGCATGATTTGAATGCTTTATGTGGTGAAGATGGAGCATAGCCAGACTATATGATTTTGTAGAGATGAGCTTTCTTTGGCTATGTTATTTTGATAAGACATGATTGCTTGGTTAGTATGCTTGAAGTATTATTATCTTAATGTCAAATTATAGACTATTGCTTTGAATCACTTGTGTCTTAATATTCATGCCGTGATTAGATTACATGATCAAGATTATGCTAGGTAGCATTTGTAGCGACCAGACCTCAAACAGTCTGATCTCTGTGCTCCGATGTCATCCTTGGATCAGTAATGCTGACACCACACAGTACTCGGAGGATTTAAAGCAGAGTAGCAATCACACACTTATTACATCGAGTGTCTCAAAACAGGACTTATTACAATAAATATGGCTTAAGGCCATCTAGTGACGATAACAGCGGAAGGCTTGGAAGATAAGTGAGTCCATCAAATCCAACGGCATCACTGAGTATAGAACCACGACCTAAAACTCCTTAATCGTCGTCTGAAAAGTCTGCAACATTAACGTTGCAGCGGAAAACGGGTCAGCACATGGAATATGCTAGCAAGGTAACACATAGAGAGTAATGGAATGCAACAGCTATACTATATGCATATTTGGCTGGTGGAAAGCTCTATGGTTACTGTTTTTGCGTAAAGCCAATTTTTCCCTACTTCAAAGGAATAAAATTAATTACTATCAGGGTGGTTGTTAAACATTGAGAATGGTTGACAGCATTCTCAATCCCAATTAAGTAACATCATTAAAACCCATCAAAATTAATTGAGAGTAACATGTTGAGATTCACATGATAATCCAGGTACTAGATACTCAAGATGTCCATAACCGGGGACACGGCTAATCATGATTAGTTTATTACACTCTGCAGAGGTTTGCGCACTTTTCCCCACAAGACTCGATCGCCTCCATTTGGTTTCTCGCACTGCAGGGTGTTTGAGAAGACGGATGACCGAGACACAGTCTTTCAGAAGCGCTAGCACCTTACGACGGGTAGACCGGTACACCTACTTTCCCCTACATCTTCTAGTCTACCACTGTAAGAGTTCGCACAACTTAGTCAACTATGCCAGAGCCCATAATGGCTTGTGGCTGCACACGGAAGTTTCTAGTATGAATAATCTCATGATCCCTTTGAGCCTGGGTGGCGGTCCAAAGAAAACAGGCAAGTCCTGGTAACCCCAGGTGCCTCAATCCACCCAGATGTGTGTTAGGTTGCCACCTTAATTAAACCCTTAATTATCAATCTCACATCTATCATGGATATCACTCACCCAGTCCACGTCTACTAGCATAGCATGGCCTAATAAGCAAACTTAGAAGTAACTCCCAAAGGTTTGATAATAAACAGGTAATAGGTACTACCTCATCTACTTCCCATCCCACAGTTTAATTAGATCCTAATCATGCAATGTGTGAGGATTGATCTAATGCAATAAAACTGGGTTGTAGAAAAGGTATGATCAAAGTGTTACTTGCCTTGCTGATGATCCGCGTAACCTAGAGATTCGAAGTAACAGGCGGCGCACTCCGGGTATTCTATCGCAGACAACCAAACAAGCATAAAATAAGAACTCATCTAATGCACAGGTAAAACTCAAATAGAAGATCTAACCAGAATGTTCAACTTAAGAACCCTGGTTGGCAAAAAGAATCAAATCGAACGAAGCAAAAGAAGTCAAACGGCGAAAGAAAACAACTTTGTTCTAGTAATCTGGATCTAGGGCAAATTTTACAGTAGAAAAAACATGTTTAAGTTGATTATTCGGAAAGAGGGTTTCGAGACGAAACTCCAGGCGCTTGAATCGCCTGATTCCGATAAACGAGCGAAAAGTTATACTACAACGAAAATCGGATCAGAAATCGCGATCAGAAAATAACCGCAGAAAATCCGACGAAAAAGGAAAAATGACGAACAGAAATAAAAAATATTTTTTTTAAAAAAACTGCACGGAAAACGAGGCGGCAGCGAACCTCGAAAGGCGCGCGGCTCCGGCGGCGGCGGCGGCGGCTAAAGGCAGCGGCGGCTAGGGTTTCGCAGGGGCTGGGCTGGCTCTCTCTCTCGCCCGGGCGGGCGCTATATAAAGGCCTGGCCGGCGGTTTCCTGGCCGGGTACGGCCCGGAGTCGGTTCTAGTTTTTTTTTTATAAATCCGCTCGGAAGAAAAATAAAAAGAAATACTAAACGGACTCCAAAAATCACGAAATAAATTTTGCCGGGTTCCTAAAATCAAGCCCGATAAAGTGAACATTTATATGGGCCCAAACTACAACTTTGAAAAACGCGCATTTTTCCTAAATTCAAATAAAAATACCAAAAAACTCCGAAATAAAACTTATTTGATTTTTTTATTAAATCCTCAATATTTCTATATTTTGGGAAAGTCATTTTATTCCCGCTCTCATATTTTGGTAATAGAAATAATTGATGATAAAATAAATAAAATCAAACGATCCTGTTTACATAATTTGAGAAAACCCAAATATGTAAATAACGAAATCCCCAACTCTCTCCGTGGGTCCTTGAGTTGCTTAGGATTTTCTAGGATCAAAACCAAAAGCAAAATAAAATATGATATGCATGATGACCTAATGTATAACATTCCAAATTGAAAATTTGGGATGTTACAAACCTACCCCCCTTAAGATGAATCTCGCCCTCGAGATTCGGGTTGGCTAGAAAATAGGTGAGGGTGGTCTTTGAGCAAATCTTCCTCTCGCTCCCAGGTGGCTTCATCCTCCGTATGGTGGCTCCACTGAACTTTGCAAAACTTGATAACGTTGCTGCGAGTAACTCGACTGGCAAACTCGAGGATCTTGACTGGTTTCTCCTCATAGGTCAAATTGTTATCCAACTGAATTGCTTCTAATGACACTGTGTCTCTCAAAGGTATGTCGGCCATCTCCGCGTGACACTTTTTCAACTGAGAAACGTGGAACACATCATGCACTCCGGCCAATCCTTCTGGCAATTCCAACTTGTAGGCCACTTCTCCCATACGCTCCAAAACTCGATATGGTCCTACAAATCATGGCGCTAACTTCCCCTTAACTCCAAAGCGCTTAATCCCTCGAAGTGGGGATACTCGAAGATAAACTCTGTCTCCAACTTCGTAAACTGTCTCCTTGCATTTAGAATTTGCGTAGCTCTTCTGTCTGGACTAGGCTACCTTGAGCCTATCGCGAATCAACTTCACCTTCTGTTCAGACTCCTTAATCAGATCTGGTCCAAACAATTGGCGATCTCCAACTTCGTCCCATGACAACGGTGTCCTGCACCTCCTTCCGTACAAAGCTTCGAAAGGTGCCATCTTCAAACTGGTCTGATAGCTATTATTGTAAGAGAACTCTGCATATGGCAAATTATCGTCCCAACTAGATCCATAATCTAGTGCACAAGCTCTCAACATATCCTCCAAAATCTGATTGACTCTCTCAGTCTGTCCATCTGTCTGCGGATGAAAAGCTGTACTAAATTCTAGCCTAGTACCCAAAGTCTCATGCAACTGCTTCCAGAACTTTGAGGTAAACTGGGTTCCTCTGTCTGATACGATGCTCCTTAGAACTCCATGCAAACATACGATCATGGTCATGTATATCTTTGCCAACTTAGCACTGGTGTAAGTGGTCTTTACTGGGATGAAATGAGCTACTTTCGTCAATCGATCGACTACAACCCAAATCGAGTCATAGCCTGAACGAGTCCTTGGCAATCCCGTGATAAAATCCATGCCTAGCTTATCCCACTTCCATTCGGGTATCGGCAATGGTTGCAACAATCCTGCTGGCTTCTGATGCTCTGCCTTTACTCTCTGACATACGTCACAAACTGCTACATACTCCGCAACATCCTTTTTCATTCCGGTCCACCAGAAAATATCCTTCAAATCCAAATACATCTTGGTATTTCCTGGGTGAATCGAATACGGTGAATCATGTGCCTCTTGCAGAATCAACTTCCTGATCTCCGGGTCATTGGGCACGTAAACACGGTCTTCAAACCATAGGGTGTCGTGCTCATCCTCGCGAAATCCTTTAGCTTTCCCTTGCTCAGTTTCTCCTTTATAGCGGCAATCTCTTTGTCAGTTTTCTGAGCTTCTCTGATTCTATCCATCAAAGTTGACTGAATTTCCAATGCTGCTACATAGCCTCTCGGAACTATTTCCAAACATAGTTCACGAAAATTTTCTGCTAACTCCTTGGGTATTTCTCCCGTCATAAACATATTAACATGGCTCTTGCGGCTTAATGCATCAGCTACTACATTAGCTTTTCCGGGATGGTAATGTAATTTCATATCATAATCCTTGATAAGCTCCAACCATCTCCTTTGTCTGAGGTTCAACTCCTTCTGCGTGAAAATGTACTTCAAACTCTTATGATCTGTGTACACCTCACAATGATTTCCAATGAGAAAATGTATCCATGTCTTCAATGCATGCACTACAGCTGCTAACTCTAAATCATGCGTAGCATAATTCGATTCGTGGGGTTTCAGTTGTCGTGAAGCATACGAAACAACTCTTCCTTCCTGCATAAGCACTGCTCTAAGTCCTCGACGTGAAGCGTCACAATACACCTCATAATCCTTGGTTTGATCTGGCAAAATCAACACTGGTGAGGTAACCAAATGTTTCTTCAACTCCTGGAAACTAGTCTCACACTCCTCAGTCCACATGAACTTAGTATCCTTCTTTAGCAACTCCGTCATAGGCTTCGCAATCTTTGAGAAATTCTCAATAAATCTCCGGTAGTATCCTGCGAGTCCAAGAAAACTCCGGATCTCTCCAACTGTTGTTGGTGCTTCCCACTTGGTCACAGTTTCAACTTTAGCGGGATCTACTGCTATACCTTCTCTAGATATAACGTGTCCGAGGAATCCTACTTCCTTCAACCAAAATTCACATTTGCTGAACTTGGCGTATAATTGGTGTTCTCTGAGCTTTCCAAGTACCAAACGCAAATGCTCCTTATGCTCCTCTTCATTCTTCGAATAAACCAGGATATCATCAATGAACACTACAACGAACTTATCCAAAAACTCCATAAACACTTTGTTCATCATGTTCATAAAATAGGCAGGCGCGTTAGTCAGACCAAATGACATAACGGTATACTCATACAGTCCATATCTTGTGGTGAATGCTGTCTTAGGTATATCCTGTTCTCGAATCTTCAAATGGTGGTATCCTGATCGCAAATCGATCTTGGAAAACACTTTAGCTCCTTGCAATCGATCAAACAGATCATTGATCATTGGTAGTGGGTACTTGTTCTTGATCGTTACTTCGTTCAATCCTCGATAATCAACAACCATCCTTAACGATCCATCCTTCTTCTCCACTAGAAGTACTGGTGATCCCCAAGGCGAAGAACTTGGGCGAATATATCCCTTATCCAGTAACTCCTTAATCTGCTTCTTAATTTCCACCAAATCTTTTGCTGGCATCCTATATGGTCTCTTCGATATTGGCCCAGTGCCTGGCAAAAGCTCAATCAAAAACTCAATGTCTCTATCCGGTGGCTTGCCTGGCAACTCTTCGGGGAATACATCAGGAAAATCCTTTACCACTAGTACTTCCTCCTGCACAACTCCTGATAAGGAATTTACTTGCGTCCTGTTTGGCGTATGTCGGGATACATACTTGATCCTTCTTCCTTCTGGCGTTGTGAGCAAAATTGTCTTACTGGCGCAATCGATGTTTCCCCCATACATCGACAGCCAATCCATACCAAGAATCACATCCAAACCTTGGGATTCCAAAATAATTAAATCCGTTGGGAAAACATGCCTTCCTATACTTAATGGCACTTGAAAACATCCTTGACTGGCCATGTACTCTGCTCCTGGTGAGCTTACTAGCATAGGTGTTTTAAGAATCCTAGTGGGTAGGCTATACTTTTCCACAAATCCCCTTGATATGTATGAATGCGAGGCACCAGTATCAAAAAGAACGAGTGCAGTAAATGACTTAACCAAAAACTTACCTATTACTGCATCGGGCTGAGCTTCAACCTCCTCCACATTAACGTGGTTCACCTGTCCCCTGTTGAAAGGGTTCGGCTTCTTTCTAGAGCTTCCATTGCCGTTTTGTCCTTCAGGACAGTCATTTGCATAATGTCCTGGCTTCGAACACTTATAGCAAGTGACGTGGCTCAAGTCCTCCTTGGCTGGGGTTGATGGGGTGCTGCGGTTCTGTCCATTGCTTCCTCCATTCCCATTACCATTCTTGGTGCCATTGTGATTGTGCGAGCTACCTACTCCATGGGTATGCTGAAAATGTCCTCCTGGTCTAGGGGTAAAACGAGGCTTCTGCTGAGCTCCTGAATTATACTTTCCTTGTCCATACTTCCTCTTGCGGTTCTCAATTTGCTGCTGCTTCCATTCAATCATAAGAGCACGATCTACCAACTCCTGGTAGTTGTTGAAGGTGGCTACCATCAACTGCATACTCAACTCATCATTCAGTCCTTCCAGGAATTTTTCCTGCTTAGCTGCATCTGTAGCAACGTCATCTGGGGCATAACGTGCTAGCTTACTAAACTCCTCCACATACTGGCCAACTGTCCGTCCTCCTTGGCGCAAGTTACGAAACTCATGCTTCTTCATGGCCATTGCTCCTGCTGAAACATGGGCAGTACGAAAAGCCTGCTGAAACTGGTCCCATGTGACAGTGTCGACTGGGAAGGTGGCTGTGAAGTTCTCCCACCAAGATGCTGCTGGTCCTTCTAACTGATGTGCGGCAAACTTAACCTTCTCCACATCTGTGCATCTTGCCGTGGTCAACTCCCTAGCTATCTTGCGGAGCCAATCATCTACTACTATCGGCTCGGTGCTACTGGAAAACACCGGCGGATTAAGCCTAAGAAAACAGGCTAAGTGGTCAACAGGTGGTGGTGGTGGTGGTGGGTTGTTGTTGTTGTTGTTCCCTTAATTCTGATTTTGAACTAGCAACTGCATCAAGGTGTTATGCTGCTGGATCAATTGGGTGAGCTCCGGCGGAAAGGTAAATCCGGGGTCACGTCTCGGAGGCATCTGAGGGTTTAGAAAAGATGAGATATAAGAATAGAGGGGGTCTAAAGGGAAAACACTACCCATATGCACATGAGGCAAAAGCACACAATTCACTTCAATCAATCAAACAAAGGCATACAATCGGTCTAGCTATCGCAAAAGTGCTCGGACTACTATATTTACATGGTGGACTACTACTACTGATGAGGTGGTCTACTAGAAATATTCTACGGTTGTAGACTCCATGATATCTGCTCCTGCTTCATCCACATAGTCATCATCGCTACTATCTTGCTCCGAGTCGGTGCCGTCGATGATGATGTAGTCTTCCGGGCTAATTTCCTTGGGTTCCTCGTCTTCATCTACTGGTGTCGGGCCTCCCATAAATATTCCAATCTTCTTGATCAGATCGTCATTCTTCTCCACCAATACTTCAATTTCTTCTTCATAATCTTCGCGTGTAGCCTTGAGTTCTTCCTCCAGTTCCTTGATTCTAGTCTTAGCCTTCTTCAGATCTATCATGTCGGCGCACATCTGATTCTCCTGTCGTCGAATGTGCTGGTTTAACTCCTGAATAAAAGCTGCAATTGATCTACCTTTCCTGGTGCTGATCATCTCCCAGTGTTCATCTCGGCGTCCACAAATCTGGTAGATAGTATCCTTAAGATCCTTGCGGTAGACTTATCCAATGCGTCCCATGGCGATGTGAGCTGCCATACTCTTTCCTAGACTCCAAGTTGGTGCATCAAAAGAAAACTCTATGGGCTCAGTGACTGGCATGAATGTCCTTCCTGGAATTTGAACTTGTATCATCCAGCGCTCTTCTTCAGGTAAGGTGGCGTTGTAGGTTCCCGTGAAGCTTGGTACTCCTATGTTCAGGTATCTAGTGACTTCCTTCAAGTGGCATCCAAAGGGTGTAACTTCATCTGGTTGTGTGAACTTGTTCCTTGCATCCGCCATCCTAAAGAGTAGAAAAGATGAGAAGTCAGAAGAGAAGAGAGTGAGTAGTGATCTAGGTCTTTAGCTTAGTGGACGTGTCCTACAGTCAGCGTGTGCTCTGATACCATCTCTGTAGCGACCAGACCTCAAACAGTCTGATCTCTGTGCTCCGGTGTCATCCCTGGATCAGTAATGCTGACACCACACAGTACTCGGAGGATTTAAAGCAGAGTAGCAATCACACACTTATTACATCGAGTGTCTCAAAAGAGGACTTATTACAATAAATATGGCTTAAGGCCATCTAGTGACGATAACAGCGGAAGGCTTGGAAGATAAGTGAGTCCATCAACTCCAACGGCATCACTGAGTATAGAACCATGACCTAAAACTCCTTAATCATCATCTGAAAAGTCTGCAACATTAACGTTGCAGCCCGAAAACGGGTCAGCACATGGAATATGCTGGCAAGGTAACACATAGAGAGTAATGGAATGCAACAGCTATACTATATGCATATTTGGCTGGTGGAAAGCTCTATGGTTACTGTTTTTGCGTAAAGCCAATTTTTCCCTACTTCAAAGGAATAAAATTAATTAATATCAGGGTGGTTGTTAAACATTGAGAATGGTTGACAGCATTCTCAATCCCAATTAAGTAACATCATTAAAACCCATCAAAATTAATTTAGAGTAACATGTTGAGATTCACATGATAATCCAGGTACTAGATACTCAAGATGTCCATAACCGGGGACACGGCTAATCATGATTAGTTTATTACACTCTGCAGAGGTTTGCGCACTTTTCCCCACAAGACTCGATCGCCTCCATTTGGTTTCTCGCACTGCAGGGTGTTTGAGAAGACGGATGACCGAGACACAGTCTTTCAGAAGCGCTAGCACCTTACGACGGGTAGACCGGTACACCTACTTTCCCCTACATCTGCTAGTCTACCACTGTAAGAGTTCGCACAACTTAGTCAACTATGCCAGAGCCCATAATGGCTTGTGGCTGCACACGGAAGTTTCTAGTATGAATAATCTCATGATCCCTTTGAGCCTGGGTGGCGGTCCAAAGAAAACAGGCAAGTCCTGGTAACCCCAGGTGCCTCAATCCACCCAGATGTGTGTTAGGTTGCCACCTTAATTAAACCCTTAATTAACAATCTCACATCTGTCATGGATATCACTCACCCAATCCACGTCTACTAGCATAGCATGGCCTAATAAGCAAACGTAGAAGTAACTCCCAAAGGTTTGATAATAAACAGGTAATAGGTACTACCTCATCTACTTCCCATCCCACAGTTTAATTAGATCCTAATCATGCAATGTGTGAGGATTGATCTAATGCAATAAAACTGGGTTGTAGAAAAGGTATGATCAAAGTGTTACTTGCCTTGCTGATGATCCGCGTAACCTAGAGATTCGAAGTAACAGGCGGCGCACTCCGGGTATTCTATCGCAGACAACCAAACAAGTATACAATAAGAACTCATCTAATGCACAGGTAAAACTCAAATAGAAGATCTAACCAGAATGTTCAACTTAAGAACCCTGGTTGGCAAAAAGAATCAAATCGAACGAAGCAAAAGAAGTCAAACGGCGAAAGAAAACAACTTCATTCTAGTAATCTGGATCTAGGGCAAATTTTACAGTAGCAAAAACATGTTTAAGTTGATTATTCGGAAAGAGGGTTTCGAGACAAAACTCCAGGCGCTTGAATCGACTGATTCCGATAAACGAGCGAAAAGTTATACTAAAACGAAAATCGGATCAGTAATCGCGATCAGAAAATAACCGCGGAAAATCCGACAAAAAAGGAAAAAACGAGGAACAGAAATAAAAAATATTTTTTTAAAAAAAACTGCACAAAAAACGAGGCGGCGGCAAACCTCGAAAGGCGCGCGGCTCCGGCGGCGGCGGCGGCGGCTAAAGGCGGCGGCGGCTAGGGTTTCGCAAGGGCTGGGCTGGCTCTCTCTCTCGCCCGGGCGGGCGCTATATAAAGGCCTGGCCGGCGGTTTCCTGGCCAAGTACGGCCCGGAGTCGGTTCTAGTTTTTTTTTATAAATCCGCTCGGAAGAAAAATAAAAAGAAATACTAAACGGACTCCAAAAATCACGAAATAAATTTTGCCGGGTTCCTAAAATCAAGCCCGATAAAGTGAACATTTATCTAGGCCCAAACTACAACTTTGAAAAACGCGCATTTTTCCTAAATTCAAATAAAAATACCGAAAAACTCCGAAATAAAACTTATTTGATTTTTTTATTAAATCCTCAATATTTCTATATTTTGGGAAAGTCATTTTATTCCCGCTCTCATATTTTTGTAATAGAAATAATTGATGATAAAATAAATAAAATCAAATGATCCTGTTTACATAATTTGAGAAAACCCAAATATGTAAATAACGAAATCTCCAACTCTCTCCATGGGTCCTTGAGTTGCTTAGGATTTTCTAGGATCAAAACCAAAAGCAAAATAAAATATGATATGCATGATGACCTAATGTATAACATTGCAAATTGAAAATTTGGGATGTTACAGCATTCCACATCAAAAATTATCTTTTTTATCATTTACCTACTCGAGGACGAGCAGGAATTAAGCTTGGGGATGCTGATACGTCTCCATCATATCTATAATTTTTTATTGTTCCATGCCAATATTATACAACTTTCATATACTTTTGGCAACTTTTTATACTATTTTTGGGGACTAACATATTGATCCAGTGCCCAGTGCCAGTTCCTGTTTGTTGCATGTTTTTTCGGCAGTAAATCCATATCAAATGGAGTCCAAAGGGGATAAAAACTGACAGAGATTTTTTGGAATATGTGTGATTTTTGGGAAGAAAAATCAACACGAGACGATGCCCGAGGGGGCCACGAGGCAGGGGGGCGCCCCAGGGGGTCAAGCGCGCCCTGGGCCCTCGTGGCCACCACGTAAGGCGGTTGATGCCCTTCTTTCGCTGCAAGAAAGCTAATATCCGGATAGAGATCGTGTTAAAATTTCAGCCCAATCGAGATACGGATATCCGGAAATATAAGAAACGGTGAAAGGGCATAATCTGAGAACGCAGAAACAGAGGGAGTCAGATCCAATCTCGGAGGGGCTCTCGCCCCTCCGCCTCCATGGAGGCCATGGACCAGAGGGGAAACCCTTCTCCAATCTAGGGAGAAGGTCAAGGAAGAAGAAGAAGGAGGGGGGCTCTCTCCCCCTCGCTTCCGATGCCGCCGGAACATCGCCGGGGGCCATCATCACCACAATCTACACCAACACCTCCACCATCCTCACCAACATCTCCATCACCTTCCCCCATCTATCTACAGCGGTCCACTCTACCACAACCCGATGTACCCTCTACTTGAACATGGTGCTTTATGCTTCATATTATTATCCAATGATGTGTTGCCATCCTATAATGTCTGAGTATATTTTTGTTGTCCTATCGGTGGTTGATGAATTGCTATGATTGGTTTAATTAGCTTGTGGTTATGTTGCTGTCCTTTGGTGCCCATCATATGAGCGCGCGCATGGATCACACCATAGGGTTAGTTGTATGTTGATAGGACTATGTATTGGAGGGCAAGAGTGACAGAAGCTTCAACCTAGCATAGAAATTTATGCATACGGGATTGAAGGGGGGCCAATATATCTTAATGCTATGGTTGCGTTTTACCTTAATGAACGTTAGTAGTTGCGGATGCTTGCTAATAGTTCCAATCATAAGTGCATAGAATTCCAAGTCAGGGATGACATGCTAGCAGTGGCCTCTCCCACATAAAACATGTTATCGGTCTAGTAAAGTAGTCAATTACTTAGGGACAATTTCGCAACTCCTACCATCACTTTTCCACACTCGCTATACTAACTTTATTGCTTCTTTATCTAAACAGCCCCTAGCTTTTATTTACGTGTTCTTTATTATCTTGCAAACCTATCCAAAAACACCTACAAAGTACTTCTAGTTTCATACTTGTTCTAGGTAAAGCAAACGTTAAGCATGCGTAGAGTTGTATCGGTGGTCGATAAAACTTGAGGGAATATTTGTTCTACCTTTAGCTCCTCGTTGGGTTCGACACTCTTACTTATGGAAAGAGGCTACAATTGATCCCCTATACTTGTGGGTTATCATGGGTTTATGATCAAGTTTATCTATGAACAATATTTGATTCTTCTCTGAAATCTTTTATGTATGATTGGTTATCTTTGCAAGTCTCTTCGAATTATCAGTTTGGTTTGGCCTACTAGATTGATCTTTCTTGCAATGGGAGAAGCACTTAGCTTTGGGTTCAATCTTGCGGTGTCCTTTCCCGATGACAGTAGGGGCAGCAAGGCACGTATTGTATTGTTGCCATCGTGGATAAAAAGATGGGGTTTATATCATATTGCTTGAGTTTATCCCTCTACATCATGTCATCTTGCCTAATGCATTACTCTGTTCTTATGAACTTAATACTCTAGATGCATATTGGATAGCGATCGATGTGTGGAGTAATAGTAGTAGATGAAGAATCGTTCGGTCTACTTGTCGCAGACGTGATGCCTATATACATGATCATGCCTAGATATTCTCATAATTATTCACTTTTCTATCAATTGCTCGACATTAATTTGTTCACCCACCGTAATACTTATGTTATATTGAGAGAAGCCACTAGTGAAACCTATGGCCCCCGGGTCTATCTTTTATCATATAAGTTTCCAATCTATTTTATTTTGCAACCTTTACTTTCAATCTATATCATAAAAATACCAAAAATATTTATCTTACTATTATTATCTCTATCAGATCTCATTCTCATAAGTGACTGTGAAGGGATTGACAACCCCTTTATCGCGTTGGTTGCGAGGTTCTTATTTGTTTGTGTAGGTATGAGGGACTTGCGCGTAGCTTCCTACTGGATTGATACCTTGGTTCTCAAAAACAGAGGAAAATACTTACGCTACTTTGCTGCATCACCCTTTCCTCTTCAAGGGAAAACCAACGCAGTGCTCAAGAGGTAGTTGTCACCTCTATAAACAAGAAACATATCCTTAGTCCTTTTCAGGTATTCTAGGATGTTTTTGACCGTTGTCCAGTGATCCACTCTTTGGATTACTTTGGTACCTCCCTGCTAAACTAATAGCAAGGCACACATCAGGTCTGGTACACAGCATTGCATACATGATAGAACCTATGGCTGAAGCATAGGGAATGACCTTCATTTTCTCTCTATCTTCTGCTGTGGTCAGGCATTGAGTCTGACTCAACTTCACACCTTACAACATAGGCAAGAACCCTTTCTTTGCTTGATCCATTTTGAACTTCTTCAAATTTTATCATGGTATGTGCTTTATGACAGTCCAATTAAGTGTCTTGATCTATCTCTATAGATCCTGATGCCCAATATATAAGTAGCTTCACCGAGGTCTTTCATTGAAAAATTCTTATTCAAGTATCCTTTTATGCCATTCAGAAATTCAATATCATTTTCGATCAACAATATGTCATCCACATATAATATCATAAATGCTACAGAGCTCCCACTCACTTTCTTGTAAAGACAGGCTTCTCCAAAAGTCTGTATAAAACCATATGCTTTGATCACACTATCAAAGCATATATTCCAACTCCGAGAGGATTGCACCAGGCCATAAATGGATCACTGGAGCTTGCACACTTTGTTAGCACCTTTTGGATCGACAAAACCTTCTGGTTGCATCTTATACAACTCTTCTTTAAGATATCCGTTAAGGAATGCAGTTTTGACATCCATTTGCCAAATTTCATAATCATAAAATGCGGCAATTGCTAACATGATTCGGACAGACTTAAGCATCGCTACAGGTGAGAAAGTCTCATCATAGTCAACTCCTTGAACTTGTCAAAAACCTTTCGCAACAAGTCATTAGCTTCATGATCATCATCATTAGCTTCCTCACTAATTGGTGTAGTAACTTGATTAGAAGTTTCATGATCATCATCATTAGCTTCCTCACTAATTGGTGTAGGAATCACTAGAACTGATTTCTGTGATGAACTACTTTCCAATAAGGGAGCATGTACAATTACCTCATCAAGTTCTACTTTCCTCCCACTCACATCTTTCGAGAGAAACTCCTTCTCTAGAAAGGATCCATTCTTAGCAACGAATAGCTTGCCTTCAGATCTGTGATAGAAGGTGTACCCAACAGTTTGCTTTGGGTATCCTATGAAGACACATTTCTCCGATTTGGGTTCGAGCTTATCAGGTTGAAGCTTTTTCACATAAGCATCGCAGCCCCAAACTTTAAGAAACGACAACTTGGGTTTCTTGCCAAACCACAGTTCATATGGCGTCATCTCAACGGATTTAGATGGTGCCCTGTTTAACATGAATGCAGCGGTCTCTAAAGCATAACCTCGAAACGATAACGGTAAATCAGTAAGAGACATCATAGATCGCACCATATCTAATAAAGTACAATTACGATGTTCGGACACACCATTACGCTGTGGTGTTCCGGGTGGCGTGAGTTGTGAAACTATTCCGCATTGTTTCAAACAAAGACCAAACTCGTAACTCAAATATTCTCCTCCACGATCAGATCATAGAAACTATATTTTCTTGTTACGATGATTTTCCACTTCACTATGAAATTCTTTGAACTTTTCAAATGTTTCAGACTTATGTTTCATCAAGTAGATATAAACATATCTGCTCAAATCATCTGTGAAGATTAGAAAATAACGATACTCGCCGCGAGCATCAACACTCATCAGACCGCATACATCAGTATGTATTTTTTTCAACAAGTCTGTTGCTCGCTCCATTGTTCCGGAGAACGGAGTCTTAGTCATCTTGCCCATGAGGCATGGTTCGCCAGCATCAAGTGATTCATAATCAGGTGATTCCAAAAGCCCATCAACATGGAGTCTCTTCATGCGCTTTACACCAATATGACCTAAACAGCAGTGCCACAAATAAGTTGCACTATCATTATTAAACTTATATCTTTTGGCTTCAATACTATGAATATGTGTATCACTACTATCGAGATTCAATAAAAATAGACCACTCATCAAGGGTGCATGACCATAAAAGATATTACTCATATAAATAGAACAACCATTATTCTCTGATTTAAATGAATAACCGTCTCGAATCAAACAAGATCCAGATATAATGTTCATGTTTAACGCTGGCACCAAATAACAATTATTTAGGTTTAAAACTAATTCCAAAGGTAGATGTAGAGGTAGTGTGCCGACGGCGATCACATCGACTTTGGAACCATTTCCCACGCGCATCGTCACCTCATCCTTAGCCAATCTTCGCTTAATCCGTAGCCCCTGTTTTGAGTTGCAAATATGAGCAACAGAACCAGTATCAAATACCTAGGCGCTACTACGAGCATTAGTAAGGTACACATCAATAACATGTATATCAAATATACCTTTCGCTTTGCCATCCTTCTTATCCGCAAAATACTTGGGGCAGTTCCACTTCCAGTGACCAGTCCCTTTGCAGTAGAAGCACTCAGTCTCAGGCTTAGGTCCAGACTTGGGCTTCTTCACTTGAGCAGCAACTTGCTTGCCATTCTTCTTGAAGTTCCCCTTCTTCCCTTTGCCCTTCTTCTTGAAACTAGCGGTCTTGTTGACTATCAACACTTCATGCTCCTTCTTGATTTCTACATCTGTAGCCTTTAGCATTGCGAAGAGCTCGGGAATCATCTTATCCATCCCTTGCATATTATAGTTCATCACAAAGCTTTTGTATCTTGGTGGTAGTGATTGAAGAACTCTATCAATGACACTATCAACCGGAAGATTAACTCCCAGCTGAGTTAAGTGATTATGGTACCCAGACATTCTGAGTATATGCTCACTGACAGAACTATTCTCCTCCATTTTGCAGCTGTAGAACCTATTGGAGACTTCATATCTCTCAATCCGGGCATTTGCTTGAAATATTAACTTCAACTCCTGGAACATCTCATATGCTCCATGACGTTCAAAACGTCGTTGAAGTCCCGATTCTAAGCCGTAAAGCATGGCACACTAAACTATCGAGTAGTCATCAGCTTTGCTCTGTCGGACGTTCATAACAACTGGTGTTGCTCCAGCAGCGGGTTTGGCACCTAGCGGTGCTTCCAGGACGTAATTCTTATGTGCAGCTATGAGGATAATCCTCAAGTTACGGACCCAGTCCGTGTCGTTGCTACCATCATCTTTCAACTTAGCTTTCTCTAGGAACTCATTAAAATTCAATGGAACAGTAGCACGGGCCATTTATCTACAACAACATAGACATGCAAAATACTATCACGTACTAAGTTCATGATAAATTGAAGTTCAATTAATCATATTACTTAAGAACTCCCACTTAGATAGACATCCCTCTAATCATCTAAGTGATCACGTGATCCATATCAACTAAACCATGTTCGATCATCACGTGAGATGGAGTAGTTTTCAATGGTGAACATCACTATGTTGATCATATCTACTATATGATTCATGCTCGACCTTTCGGTCTCAGTGTTCCGAGGCCATATCTTCATATGCTAGGCTCGCCAAGTTTAACCCGAGTATTCTGCGTGTGCAAAACTGGCTTGCACCCGTTGTATGTGAACGTAGAGCTTATCACACCCGATCATCACGTGGTGTCTCAGCACGATGAACTGTCGCAATGGTACATATTCAGGGAGAACACTTGTATCTTGAAATTTAGTGAGAGATCATCTTATAATGCTACCGTCGTACTAAGAAAAATAAGATGCATAAAGGATAAACATCACATGCAATCAATATAAGTGATATGATATGGTGATACGTCTCCAACGTATCTATAATTTTTTATTGCTCCATGCCATTATATTATCTATTTTGGATGTTAATGGGTTTTATTTTACACTTTTATATTATTTTTGGGACTAACCTATTAACCAGAGGCCTAGCCCAAATTGCTGTTTTTTGCCTATTTTAGTGTTTCGCTGAAAAGGAATATCAAACGGAGTCCAAACGGAATGAAACCTTCGAGAGCATTACTTTTGGAACAAACGAGATCCAGGAGACTTGGAGTGGACGTCAAGCAATCAATGAGGCGGCCACAAGGTAGGGGCCCCCCACCCCCCTGGACGCGTCCTCCACCCTCGTGGGCCCCTCATTGCTCCATCGACCTACTTCTTCTTCCTATATATATCTACGTACCCCGCAAACATCCAGGAGCACCACGAAACCCTATTTCCACCACCGCAACCTTCTGTACCCAAGAGATCCCATCTTGGGCCATTTTTCGGAGCTCCGCCGGAGGGGGCATTGATCACGGAGGGCTTCTTCATCAACTCCATGGCCCCTCCGATGATGTGTGAGTAGTTTACTTCAGACATTCGGGTCCATAGCTAGTAAGTAGATGGCTTCTTCTCTCTCTTTGGATCTCAATACAAAGTTCTCCTCGATTCTCTTGGAGATCTATTCAATGTAATCTTCTTTTGCGGTGTGTTTGTCGAGATCCGATGAATTGTGGGTTTATGATCAAGTCTATCTATGAAAAAATATTTGAATCTTCTCTGAATTCTTTTATGTATGATTGGTTTATTTTGCAAGTCTCTTCGAATTATCAGTTTGGTTTGACCTACTAGATTGATCTTTCTTGCAATGGGAGAAGTGCTTAGCTTTGGGTTCAATCTTGCATTGCTCGATCCCAGTGACAGAAAGGGAAATGACACGTATTGTATTGTTGCCATCGAGTATAACAAGATGGAGTTTACATCATATTGCATGAGTTTATCCCTCTACATCATGTCATGTTGCTTAAGGCGTTACTCTATTCTTATGAACTTAATACTCTAGATGCATGCTGGATAGCGGTTGATGTGTGGAGTAATAGTAGTAGATGCAGAATCGTTTCGGTCTACTTATCACGGACGTGATGCCTATATACATGATCATGCCTAGATATTCTCATAATTATTCGCTTTTCTATCAATTGCTCGACAGTAATTTGTTCACCCACCGTAATACTAATGCTATCTTGAGAGAAGCCACTAGTGAAACCTATGGCCCCCGGGTCTATTCTCCATCATACAAGTTTCCAATCTACTTTATTTTGCAGCTTCTCTGAAGATAGCATAAGTATTACGGTGCATGAACAAATTACAGTCGAGCAATTGATAGAAAAACGAATAATTATGAGAATATCTAGGCATGATCATGTATATAGGCATCACGTCCGCGACAAGTAGACCAACTCCTGCCTGCATCTACTACCATTACTCCACACATTGACCGTTGTCCAGCATGCATCTAGAGTATTAAGTTCATAAGAACATAGTAACGCCTTAAGCAAGATGACATGATGTAGAGGGATAAACTCATGCAATATGATATAAACCCCATCTTTTTATCCTCGATGGCAATAATACAATACGTGTCGTTTCCCCTACTATCACTGGGATCGAGCACCGCAAGATTGAACCCAAAGCTAAGCACTTCTCCCATTGCAAGAAAGATCAATCTAGTAGGCCAAACCAAACTGATAATTCTAAGAGACTTTCAAAGATAAACCAAACATACATAAAAGAATTCAGAGAAGAATCAAATATTGTTCATAGATAATCTGGATCATAAACCCACAATTCATCGGAACTCGACAAACACACCGTAAAATAAGATTACATCGAATAGATCTCTAAGAGAATCGAGGAGAACTTTGTATTGAGATCCAAAGAGAGAGAAGAAGCCATCTAGCTACTAGCTATGGACCCGAAGGTCTGAAGTAAACTACTCACACATCACCGGAGAGGCCATGGAGTTGACGTAGAGGCCCTCCGTGATCAATGCCCCCTCCGGCGGAGCTCCGGAAAAGGCCCCAAGATGGGATCTCATGGGTACAGAAGGTTGCGGCGGTGGAATTAAGTTTTCGTGGTGCTCCTGGATGTTTGCGGGATACGTGGACTTATATAGGAGGAAGAAGTAGGTTGGTGGACCAACGAGGGGCCCACGAGGGTGGAGGGCGCCCAGGGGGGTAGGCGCGCCCCCTGCCTCGTGGCCTCCTCGATTGTTTCTTGACGCCCACTCCAAGTTTCCTGGATCACGTTTGTTGAGAAAATCACGTTCCCGAAGGTTTCATTCCGTTTGGACCTCGTTTGATATTCCTTTTCTGCAAAACACTGAAATCGGCAAAAAACAGCAATTTGGGCTGGGCCTCCGGTTAATAGGTTAGTCCCAAAAATGATATATGTGATGGCCGGATAGTTAAGCTACAGTAAACCCCTGCTAATGTAACCACATCACCACGATTACTGTTGATAACCTCGCGATGATTCAAAACTGTGTGAATTCAAAGTTCAAAATCAAGTCGGTCGCTAGAAGTTTTCAAACATTAAAACTAAAATGTTCTAGAGGTGGAAAATAATCCATAATAAATATTAGAGGAGAGACCACATTTTTATAATGTGTTTATGTGTTCGAAAATAAATAAAACAGTGATTTAAACGTTTAATTAAATGCCTTTTATTATTATGAAATGCTAGACTATTTTCTTTAGTGGTCAAACTTGTTATTACAGAGGATTAAGTTGCAACACTATTTTAGGTGCCAATTGTATATTTTATAAAACAAAAACGAATTAAACAATAAAATAAAATAGAGGAGAAAATAAGTAAAACGGAAAACAAAAACTAAAATAAAAGCAAAGGCCACCCCCTCTCTCCCATGGGCCTCGGTGCGCCACCGTGTTCGGTGGGTCACCAGGAACGTGTAGCAGTTACCCATTCATCCAAACAAGCACCCTGTTGATTAACTCATCGGAGTCGTGCTCCAGCCGTCGTCAAACATCACTGTGTGCTTGATTCCCGCAACCCCCACGCCTTCCGTGACCTCCCCTAGATGCGCGCGGCTATGGGGTACCTTCTGCTACCCTCGTCCGCTCCTGCGCACGCTCATCCACGACCTGCCTCGCTCTGGCTGCACTCGGGCGAGCACCGCACGCGCCCGCCCGTGCTCTCGCGGCACCCGCTGTCGCGAGCGCTCGCGTGCTGCTGCCTACTACTGCTCGCTACTGCTGTTTGCTGCTTCTGCTGCTCTAGCTCCTGCTTGCTTGCTGCTGCCCGTGCCATTGCTTGCTTGCGCTGGTGCTTCTTGACCGCCTCTAGCGCCGCCGCTGCTGGCCGTTGACGCCGTACGTTGCATGTGTGCCCAGCCCAGCCAGGGTGAGGCACGGTACCTTGGCACTGGCCGCTGTTTAATTAGAATTAGAAGTAGGTTTAGTTACGATTATTTTAGTGCTAAATTAGCCTAATATCAATTGACGTATGGGACAACCCCTGTTAAATATTGTTTAATTAAACCGTAGAAAATGACATGTGGACCCCCTTAGACACTATATGGGTCCACCCAGTCAATGTTGACTGTGGACTTAATGACTCAGCACAGCCAGGTGCCACTTGTAATACACTAGACTAGAAATTCCCTGGGCACACTTAATAACAAAATCTAGAAAATCCTTTAAACTTTAAAAAAATCATATAAAATAATCTGTAACTCAGATGAAAATACTTTGTACTTGAAAGTTGCTCAGAACGACGAGACGAATCTGAATACGCAGTCCATTCGTCCGCCACACGTCCTAGCATAGCGAACATGCAACAATCCACCTCTGGTTCATTTGTCTGAAAAAGAGATACACCGGGAACACTTTCCCGGATGTTTTTCCCCTTCGCCAGTATCACCTCCTACTGCGTTAGGGCACACCTAGCACCGTTACTTGTCATGTCATGCATCGATATGCATCTATTTGCATTGTATTCATTGTTTCTTCCCCCTCTTCTCTCCGGTAGACTACGAGACTGACGCCGCTACTGGTGCCCCGGTCAACTACGTTGTTGACGACCCCTACTTGCCAGAGCAACTAGGCAAGCCCCCCTTGATAACCAGATATCACCTATTCTTCTCTCTACTGCTTGCATTAGAGTAGTGTAGCATGTTTTTTTTTGAATATTTACTGTGAGGCAAAGCCCCACAGCCCTTTATTAAAGCAAGTGGAACTATACAAACAAAATACAGGCTATACAAACAAAGAAAGGTAAAATTTACCTAAGGCTAAACATCCCTACCTATTTTACAACAGAGAATTAACCCAAGCCAATAGTTTTGGTTTAATACAATCCTTCACCCTATGAGCAAGCAGAGAGATGTCATGGATGAATTTACACTTCCAAGCACTGAAGGTAGCTCTCTCAGCTCTAAAGGTTCTGCCATTTCTTAAAATCCAAATGTTCCAAGCTGCTGTTAGCATGACTTCAAAGAAGAAAGGATGCCTGAAGCTGGACCTAGCATGTATGATACATTGCAAGATATCTGAGCCCCCAGTCCAATCAATGCCCAGGTAATTCTAGACTCTAGAGCTGAAGGTGCAGTTAAAGAATAGATGGATTCTATCCTCATACACCAGCTCACTGCAAATGAGACAGAAATTGTCATCTTGGCTAGAGCGCCAGTGTCTTCTAACCAGCATGTCCTTGGTGTTTAGCCTGTCAAAGAAAAGGAGCCACCCAAATACCTTGATCTTCATGGTACACCTACTCTGCCACAACCATTTGCAAGGTTGTATTGTAGGTAGATGAGAGTGCATGATCATGTAGAAGCTCTTGGCAGTGTAATCCCCTGATTTGCCAGGCCATATCCAAACATCAGGTATAGTTGGGTCTCTTTTTAACTGCATGATCCAACCTTCCAGTATATGTAACTCAGCAGCAGCCTCTTGAGAAATAGGTAGATAAAATATGGAGAAGAGATCCTGGGATTGAAGGAATTCCTGCACATAGATCTTATCATTATTGGCAAATGAAAACAACCTAGGCAATCTCCAACATAGTGGTCTAGCAGAACCCCCAATGTGCCAAGAATCTATCCAGAACAAAGCAAAATCTCCCATGTTGATGGTAACCGAGGCAATAGCAGTATAAGCCTCATGCAGCTTCAAAACATCCCTCCACCAGAAAGATCCAGCTTCAGTTGTTGCCTGTGGAACATCATGATCATAGTAACTGTTCCATATGAGGGTCACCCAAGGAATATCAACCTTGTTGTAGAACTTGTGGAGATGCTTGATAAGGAGTCCTTTGTTCTGGACGTTCAGGTTAATTACTCCTAAACCCCCTTTATCTTTTGGCCTGCAAACTAGATCCCATGCAGCCAGAGACTGTTAGGGAGCATCACTATTGCCCCTCCAAAGACACTGCCTAAAGATTATGTCAAGTTGTTGAATGATCTCTGGTGGAATCTGTAGGCTGCAGAGAAAGTATATTGTCAGAGATGTCAGGACAGAGTTAAGAAGTTGCAAGCGAGAGCCTTGATTCGGTATGGAAGAGCTTGCAGTTAGCCTCCTCTCAAGGCTGTCAACCAGGGGCATTAGGTCAATGATCCTTGGCCTTGTAGTTCCCAAAGGCAATCCTAGATAAGTAAATGGGAGCTGTCCAATTTTACAACCAAGAATTGCAGCAAGTCTAGAAGCCTCCTCATCACTCATATTCAAAGGGATCATTGAGGATTTAGCAAAGTTGACCTTTAAACCTGTGGACTATTGGATGGTCAGAAGCATGTTCTTTAATGCAACAAGCTCCTCATCCTTAGCTGCAAGAAACAGAATTGTGTCATCCGCGTATTGGATGATGGGAAACTCTCTGTCCTGGGTTTGAATAGGCAAAGAGAACGTGACATGCTCAAGCATTTGGTTGACCACTGACTGCAACAAATCCGCTGCAATGACAAACAACAGAGGTGACAGAGGATCACCCTGCCTGACACCACACTTGCACTTAAATTGTTTTCCAGGAATGGCATTTAACAACACAGACGAAGAACCTGTGGACAACAATTGCTTTACCCAAGAAATCCATTTGGCATCAAACCCTTTATGCTGCAACATCTGGAGAATAACTTCATGCTCAACTGTGTCAAATGCCTTGGAAAAATCCAGCTTGAGGATTATGATTGGACGCTTGGATTGCTTACATTGATGAATATATTCAAAACTCCAGGCCAGGCAATCTTGAATTGAGCTACCCTTAAGGAACCCATACTGATTTTTGTGGATACACTGAAGGATCGCCTTCTGCAACCAGTTGGCCAACAACTTTGTAAGAAATTTAAGACAAGTGTTGGTGAGAGATATTGGCCGGAAGTCATCAGGCCCTTCAGGTGAAATGATCTTGGGGATGAGCGTAATGAGGGAACCATTGATGTTTTCCAACGAAAGCTTCCCTTCATAAAAATCCCAAATCATCCGCAAGAAGTCCTTCTCAATTATAGGCCATCAACGCTTGACAAACATCCCATTAAAGCCATCCGGACCAGGTGCCCGATCCACCGGTAATTCCTTCAAAACTTTGTTGATTTCTTTGTCAGAAAACGGTAAAGAGAGCTCCTCCAGCCCCGGGATGGGCTGAATTAACTGGTTTAAATCAAAGCACATATTGATCCCTTGGGCCTGGCCCATCCTAGATTTGAACGAAGCCCAAAGAATTCCCGCCATCTGTGCATGGTCAGTCACAGGATCACTCATGGAATTTGTCTTCAGGCTGGAAATTGAATTCCTTCTCATTCGCTCCGATGCCATTGCATGAAAGAATTTTGAATTCTCCTCGCCAACCTTTATGTACCGAATGGTGCACCTCTGCTTCCAATAAATATAGTGAATTTTTAACAGATGCTCATAGTGAATCTTCACTATTTTCCTAAAATTGAATTCTGGCCTAGTTAAAGGTCTCACTTCCTCTAGCTGATCAAAGTGCAGAATCACCTTCGAGCAATCAACAGTAAGCCTTTTGATGTATGATAACTTTTTGCTCCAAATTTTCAAATCAAACCGCAGCCTCTTAAATTTCTTTGTGATAACCACAGAAGCAGATATATCAGAGAATATCGGTGCATTCCAGGACTTGGTGACGCAATCCATGAATCCAGGCATATCAAAGCAGAAGTTTTCAAACCGAAAAGTCCTGGCCACAGGAATGGTAGTGTCAATGGACACCACACAAGGCACATGATCCGATGCAGTTCTGGCCAGTGGGTTAACCACCGTGTTCGGATAATGTGAAATCCAATCAGCAGTAGTGAAGAACCAATCAAGCTGTTCAAGGAGGGGGTTTTGTTGCATATTAGATCAGGTGAAGCTACGACCTTGCAATGGCAGTTCCAAGAGACCCAGGTGACCAATTATTTGATTGAAGAGAAAACTATCATTAACGTCACCACCTGGGAGGTTTCTGTTATCCAAAGACCTGATAAAATTAAAGTCCCCCAACAACAGCCAATTTTCATCGGGAGGGATGTCTAGACGATAAAGCCAGCTAAAAAAATCGTCCCTAGGCTGACCCTCACAAGGCCCATATATAGAGGCTAAGGTCCATTTTTCAAAGTTCTGCAACGATTGGAAGGAAACCACAACACCAAATCGCTGGATGTCAATAAGCTGGCCATGAAAGATCGAGGAGTTCCAAATGACTAAAATCCCACCAGACGCTCCAACAGAAGGCAAGAACACGAATTGATCAAACCTCCTAGGACAAAAGGATCTAATCATTCGAATATCAAAGTTCTCGCATTTAGTTTCCTGTGGACAAAGTACAGAACATCTGCTCTCCTCAATCTTAGCACGTAAGTCATGTTGCCTAGCCTCTGAATTCAGCCCACACACGTTCCAGCAGAGAACATTCCAATTTCGATAATAGCAATTATCCATAAAAAAGAGCACTGAGGAATAGTAGCAGATCCAGCTGCTTAACAGCATGTACAAGATCATAACAAAAGTGCCAATAGAAATGACCCAGTAGTTCAGACAGACACAGAAGAAGTAAGTACTAACGTAAAACGGGCACAAAAACAAAAGTGCCCAACTGTCCATGAAGCTTCTTGGGACGTCAATCATCATGTGGACCATCGTCTTGTTCAGCGGGGCGAGGAGAAGCCATAAGCTTCTCGACCGATAGCTCAGATGGGTCGATACCCAGGGCCACTCCAATTGCCTGCATTGTAGGTATAGGCATCGGGGTGGGAGAGGAAGCTGACCCTGATCATCATCGAGAAGAAGCTTCTTTTCCTTCAGGCGACGCAGGGGAGCAGACCTTGGAGGGATTGCAGAAACTAGTTTCATGCCCATCCTTTTGGCAGAACTGCGCATCATCCTTCTGGTGGAGAAGTCTAGAACTGGCTCCACAAGTGTGACAGAACGCCTGGTGCGGGGTCGTTTACCCAACGTAGTTGGAGTGGCCGAAGTAAATTGAAATTCCTCCCGAGAAACCTGCGAAGGAGTGGGTGGAACCTAGGAACTGGAGCAAGACAGATCAGCAGATGGCAACTCTTCAATGACCACCGAAGAGTTGATTCCACGACCCGGGACACATTGGTCGTCAGACCATAGCAGATACTTCTGATGCAGATCAACAGAGCCAAATTTAACTTGCAGCATCATCGCAGAAAACCTAGACAGAGGAGTTGGTATATCGCTGATGAAAAACTCAGGCAGTAAAGACTTGAACGACCTCTCCCAGATCATTGCCGGTGGTAGAACTGGCCCATAAAAGACCTGAACCATGCCAAGATGAATGGGGTCCAAATACACTACAAGTGGAGCTTGCAGAGGCTGCTGAACTTCAAGCATGTCCTCATCATCAGAAGAATCCACAGACGGGTTCAAAATCATGGAATTCTGGTCCTGGGCTGGCTGAATCTCTTCCTGCTGCTGCTGTATAGGCTGAACCTGTTCTTCCCATGGGCCCCATCCCTCATTATGCTGCACATTATCAGCCCACCCAGGCACATCATTCTGACCTTGATTTGGGCCCGGAGGAACTGCATTCCAGCCAAGAGCTGGGTATGGAGGCATTTCCCAAAACGGTTGAGGCACCTCGGCTCCGGGCATGGGGTGGGGATTCCCATTCAGAGGCATAGGATCTTCATCCGCTGGGATCATGGCACCAGCAAATTCTCCGGATAAAATATAACAGCCAGCAGACCATGACACCATAACATCGCTCCAATTGGCAAATTCCCTAAAGGTCATCGAGCGAGGGATGAGCACATTATCAGGGAACGAGGCACGGACCAAAGATCTAACCTTACGTTTGTCAGTGCTGTTCCAGTAATGAAACTGCCCGAAGGTGCCAACCATATCAGCAATTCATTGAGTGTTTCTATAATCTAGTGGGATGCCGATGAACATCAGCCACCCCTTCTGTTGGCCATGAATAGCACGGAAACCCTCACCCTGATTATGTGGGATAAAACGGATAAAGAACTCATTGCCTTCTTCATCAACTCCTAAAGGAAACGACGGGTGCAGAGTAAAAGAACCCCTGACAACTGGATCTTCCATATCGAATAGACCGACCCCTTGAAACCAAGTTTGAGCAGAAATAATCAGAACATGCATCACCTGAACTAGGAAGTCAAGAACTTGCTGGCAACGGACACCAACC
This sequence comes from Triticum urartu, assembly GCF_003073215.2. Taxonomy (NCBI): domain Eukaryota; kingdom Viridiplantae; phylum Streptophyta; class Magnoliopsida; order Poales; family Poaceae; genus Triticum; species Triticum urartu. Next base: position 101,583,976 of record NC_053024.1, read on the forward strand.
AGCTCAGGAGGTGGGATCGGCTCCACAATGGCCACCATGAACTGCTCATGTGCCCGGGGCGGAGGAATGGCCGGTGTGTAGAAGGTGCGGGGCAGACGATCCGCACCGCCATCTTCAATATCAAAGCCCGCATGGATGAAGCGATGCGGGTCAATCACGTACACCGCCATTGGAGGCTGCGGAGTAGGAGCTGGACCCGAGCTGGTGGAAGCTTGGGTATGCGAGGCAGGGTGGATAGGCGGCGATGGTGGCGGCGGAGAAGCAGAGGATGGGGTTTTCTCCGGAGTCGTTTGGCCTCGGGAAACTGGAGAGACGGGGGAGGAAAGGAAGTCCTCTTTTCTGTCTCGCTTCCCAAAACCCAGCGATGGGACTTTGGGCACCCAGATGGACAAGTCAGGCGGCTGGCCAGTGCAGTTTTTTTAACGTGTCCCGAACAAAAACAATTGCGGCAGCGGACCTGATTCGTGCATGTCTCTGACGTGTGGCGCATACCCAAACAGTTCTGACAATCCCAGTAACTCGCAGCCAGATCTTCAATCATATCGTCAAAACTTTGCAAATCCATGATAATATCCTGAGGGGAAGAAGCTCTTGAGGCCATGGGTGATGGGCTGCTACTTTCGTCATCAGACAGGCAGATGGGCTGGACCCTCGAGCCCAGCAGAGGTGGGGAGTACAAACCTTCCAAGGCAAAAACTAATCGACCACCCGAAGATCCAGGGTTTAAACGGGCAGGAGATAAACCCTCCGGGGAAGGCGGGACTGTTCCAAACTGTATCGCCACCCTTGCCGGCGGCGAGGTCATCACCGGAGAAGACACATCTGCATCCTCATGGGACGAAACATGATAACCAGCTGCTCGCACTGTGGTCACCTCATCGGCAGACGGGCCATAGATATATCCCTTACGTGCCGGGTATTGCATGAACGTGGCGAAATAGCATGCTTTTTAGGAATAGATTTGGTCGCGCGAGCACGAAGGGAGGATTTGGCCGGAGCATGTTTCATGGCCTCTAAACCAAGCCGAGCTCTTCTCTTAGAAGGTCTAACTAAAACCCATTCCTCTTGGTATTCAGATTGCCAAAGGCTGAATTCTTTCTTCCAATCTGGGCTGCCATGACCCCAAAGATGGAAGAAACACTTGAACTGATCACAAACAAAACTCCTCTGGTGCAGAATGAAAGAACCCACTTCCTTGCAAGAGACGTTGAATGAAAAAACTCCATGATGGAGGAAAGATACCTTGAGATGTGAACAATATCCTCTGATGGCTGCCTCAAGAGTGAATCCCACATTCTCCTCATCCAGCCGGAATGTGTGTCGTGCAAAAGATACCACCATGATGAAATGGCCTGTGTCCGACGTGGGATGCACCGATCTGTTGAAGCTACGTTGGATCTCAGACGCCAACTTCATCCCCGGGGAGAAATCCAATCCCAGGGAGATTGCTGCATGGACCGCCATGAAGATGACAACCAGAAGAGAGAGGAGGAGACGTCGGGGATGATGAGCCGATCAGATGGCGAAACCCACGGAGAGGTGTGGAGATCGCCGGCGGTGGTGTGTGGCTAGGGTTAGGGAAGCGGTGGCGAGGTGGGAGCCATTTTTACTTTATGTCCAACTCGAACGCCGAAATGTTGAGGATGAAGTTCGTAGTGTAGCATGTTACTGCTTTCCGTTAACCCTATTCTGATGCATAGCCTGTCATTGTTGCTATAGTTGTTGATACCTTACCTGCAATCCTAAATGCTTAGTATAGGATGCTAGTTTATCATCAGTGGCCTTAAATCCTTGTCAGTCTTCCATGCTATACTATCGGGTCGTGATCACGTCGGGTGTTGATCACGGGTATATACTATACATATTACACATGATACTTGTTGTGACTAAAGTCAGGTCGGCTCGTTGAGTACCCGCGGTTGATTCACGAATTGGGGCCTGAAATGACATACTTTCCCGACGGCCCTCTGTGTGGATCTTTGTGGCGGAGCGACAGGGCAGGTTGAGACCACCCAGGAGAGAGGTGGGTCTGGCCCTGGTCGGCGTTCGCGGTTACTTCAAGATAACACACTTAACGAGATCTTGGTATTTGATCTGAGTCTGACCACTGGCCTATACGCACTAACCAACTATGCGGGAATAGTTATGGGCACTCGATGTCGTGGTATCAGCCGAAGCCTTCGTGAAGTCAGCGACTAAGCGGTGCGCGCCGGGTTGGACCGCGTAACACAACTTCCTTTGTAATGGAGGTTGTTAGGTCTGCTCACCGGCCGCGTATGCAACGTGCAGGTGTGCAATGAGCGATGGGCCCAGACCCCTGTGCCATAGGATTTAGACCGGCGTGCTGACCTCTCTGTTGTGCCTAGGTGGGGCTGCGATGTGTTGATCTTCCGAGGCCGAGTATGACCCAGAAAAGTGTGTCCGGACAAAGGGGATCGAGCATTTTGGGAAATGTGGTGCACCCCTGCAGGGAAGTGGATCTATTCAAATAGCCGTGTCCCTTAGTAAAAGGACGACCCGGATTTGTACCTTGACCTTATGACAACTAGAACCGGATATTTAATAAAACACACCCTTTCAAGTGCTAGATACAACCCGTTGATCGCTCTCTAACAGGGCGACAAGGAGAGGATCGCCGGGTAGGATTATGCTATGCGATGATACTTGGTGAACTCACCTTCTACTCTCTTCTACATGCTGCAAGATGGAGGTTGCTAGAAGCGTAGTCTTCGATAGGACTAGCTATCCCCCTCTTATTCTGGCATTCTGCAGTTCAGTCCACATATGCTACCCCTTTTCCATTTGATACCAATGCATGCATATGTAGTGTAGCTCCTTGCTTGCGAGTACTTTGGATGAGTACTCACGGTTGCTTTGCTCCCCTTTTCCCCCTTTCTATACCCGATTGCTGCGACCAGATGATGGAGTCCAGGAGCCAGACGCCACTGTCGACAATGACTCCTACGACACTGGAGGTGCCTACTACTACGTGCAGGCCGCCGCCGCCGACGACAAGGAGTAGTTTAGGAGGATCCCAGGCAGGAGGCCTGCGCCTCTTTCGATCTGTATCCCAGTTTGTGCTAGCCATCTTATGGCAACTTGTTTAACTTATGTCTATACTCAGATATTATTGCCTCCGCTGACTCTTGTGTTTTTGAGCTTATGTATTCGAGCCCTCGAGGACCCTGGCTTGTAATATAAAGCTTGTATGATTTTAATTTGTGTCTAGAGTTGTGTTGTGATATCTTCCCGTGAGTCCCTGATCTTGGTCGTACACATTTGCGTGCATGATTAGTGTATGGTTAAATCGGGGGCGTCAAAAGTTGGTATCAGAGCCGACTGCCTGTAGGAATCCCCCTTCCAAACTCCTTGGCCGAAGTTGAGTCTAGTCGATGAAAATTGTTTTACTAACTTGGCTGTGCGGCCCATGGGCCCACGTCGCCATTGGGTGGTATTAGGATCTTTTATTCCTCGTCTATACTCTGTGACTCTGATCTCTTTTTTTATTCGGGTTAAATGAATTTTGTGAAACCTAACATTAGTATCTCGTGATCACTTTCACCCGGAGAGCACCTTATTGCCGATGATCGTCTGCTGCACCAGAAGATTTCGAGGTTACTCTACGATGTTCTCCCGAGACACTTATACCCACCGCCTTTGCAAATTCCCTACCACTGTTATATCCTTATTGATAACCCCATGCACCTGCCATTTTTACATTCAATCCCATTGATCTTGTTATTACAAGATGCCCCGAACTGCTCTCCGTTGTTCTGAGAATCCTTTGAGCTTACTGCCTTGCAGTTCCTTGTCACCTGAATACCCCTACGGATAATCTTGTGCACCTATCGAGTATCCTCGCATCCTTAGTTGATTCATGTATTTCATAAAAGTCTTCGAAATACTAATCGATCTTTCGAAAATCCTCAGCCGCTTATTGCTCTTGAATTCTTGCTTGCTTGTATTATGGTTAATCCCATAAGTAATCTTATTGGCATCCTTTGTCACTATCATATTGAGTCCATTGATTCAATAAGTTGCGAATGCTCGGAATCCTCAATCAGATCCTAGAATTCATACTTCCGGCTCAGACGTCATTTTAAACATGGGCTGGATCTCGACCAATCAAATTGTCGTCGATTGTACCCCCTATGTCTATTCAGCTTACCCCTCCTTAATCAGAGCATTTGCTTCTGATCCCTTGAACCGGAAATCATAATTCCTTTACATTTGAGTTTTGAGTTAGTTAGTTGTTTTTGTAATATGATCCCCTTGCATTTTTATTCTTCTGGTTGAGTACCGATGCTCACATCAGATCCCTTGTGGACCACCAGACCCTTTTGTCAAATTTTATCTGACAACGTCCTTCATATTCAATAAGCTTGTGAGCCTTTCCTCGGATTCATAATGCCTTTGGTAAATTGTATCATTTGCTTTCTCAAGCATGATCTACTATCGAGCTTGTGTTATTTATTCTTGAAATTTGTGGTCTATGCTCCTAAGATACCCCGATGGGTTGAACCTATGCCTTCCCCAAACCGTATGAACCCGAAAGTTTTCGCGAGTCATACTCTTCTGTTACTTCGCCAAATAAAATTTCAACACTACAACTTTTTCGAAAACAAGAAGTGAATGAAGATTATGCACTGAAGAAGTGGGAGTCGACCTTGAACCTTTGTATTCATGCCCATGGACACGATGCATATCTTATCATGGAAGCCTCTCATAAAAATAATTACCCCTGGATATAGTATCATCTTGTGGCTGTGAATTGATCCCTTTGCAATCGTGGTTCCGACCATATTTTCTCCTTAATACCATTTCTCGGACAAGTTGAAGTACTTGTCTTCTGCAGATCATTGCACATGTCCAACCTTTACTTTGATCTAACGTCGAGTATTACACTCTGGTATCTCGAGATTATCACGGAACTACATAACCTCTTATGAGTTCTTCATCAAATATTAATTCTCGTCAATTCCAATTTTCACTAGGCTCTGAGTTGTTATTCACTTCAGGACAACGATAAGTGAATCGATTCCGCACTCCGAATCAATAACTCTAAGTAATTTTCGTTGCTTACGAGTTTAATAATCCTTTAAGTCATTCCTAGCCCGATCGGCTATATCATTATCATGCAAAAATTTAATTGTGCTACCTCGTCCTTCTTCCCCGAGCACAATTTCCGACGATGAGCTAAGCTTACGTCGATTTTCCTTGTCATATTATTTCTCCTTGAACAACAAACTTGATTTCAAGTTCCTATCGTACCCGTGGTTCCAATAACCTTTTGCTTTCATCATTCCTTTGACTTGATGTCATCGTCGATCGATTACATCTTCTTGAAACCTCTCGACAAATTTGTCGAGATCATCATCAACATTTTTGACTCCTTCCAGGATATCAATTGAATTCATGATGAGAAATACCATCCTTGCCCTCGGTGGTTCAAGTTATCATCGAAAACATTTTTGCCTTCCCTCCAACACAAACCTGCTCATGTTTGTGATGTACCTTGAGTTCCTTGCTATCCAACTTATGTTATGTTCTACCTTGGAGTATTACCGTCTATTATGTCAAGGATGTTGCAAGGATTGCTCCACCTCTTAAGAATTCTTGGTATAGTGATACTTCTCACAAGCACCATTCTTTCTAGGTTCCCGTATTGACTAACCGGGAATATCAAGAAGTGAACGATGCTGCTTGAATTTTGTAATTCAAGCAACCCTATTGCTTGAAGTGAATGGTTGATATTTCATTCTTAGACCATTGGTTATCGAATCACCATTCTAACATTGATCATGCTACCTAAGCCCATATTTTGGGTGCTCCTTTCAACCAATGTTTAACCGTGTATGTTTTCCTCAAGCATACCTCATTATATCATTTGATCTGACAAATGCTATCTCCTTGTTCACTTAAGTGTGGAAATTCATCTTTTGAAAATATCAATGAATTATCGCTGAGTTCATCAGCCACCTCCTCGTCCTCTCCTTGGTTAAATGATGAACTTATGATTCGGAACTTGCTTCCATAGATCAGTTCCAGAGAATCTTACAATGTCATCTCGTCAATTTGTGTTGCACCTTTTATTCTCAGGCATACTGAGTCTGAGGTATCCTGACACCAACCAGATCTGAATCTCGGTCAGATATGATGGTTGGAACATATTACCAAGAGTTACAACGTTGGTCTTTATATGACCCGATAGGGTGATGTCATGCCTAGAACACCTGGTCGGAAGACCTATTGTTATAGTATCCTCTTTAGCAAGTTGACCATTCTTCCATGAGGAAATTATAAGACTTATTCTATAAGTTGTTCCTGATGAATCCTTTGTGTATCCAAGTCCGACCTTTGCTTGAAGACCATGTCAATGCTATCTCGAGGCATGTTTGTGGTACTCCAATTTTCAATAAGAACATTTTACGCATAGTGCTAAATTTTCTTTATCATTTATCCTAACACTGTTGTATGGGTAATATCATGAGATTCCTCCCCCCTTACCTAAATGGTTTTCTACTTTCTATCCTATCATGGATATCATGCTCCGCTTGTCCTTGGGAAGGATATACCCCCGAAATATGTGTGTATACACATTTCCCTTTCCATTGTTCTGTTTAAACCTGATAATCACTTTTCCTTTCCATTGGTTTGTTTAAACCTCCTTGTGATCTATATTATATAAGCACTAATATTTCCCTGCTTATGTAAACACCTCGTTGTACCACTCTGTCAGTAAGACCCTGCTACTATTGTTGATGACATTCCGGTAACCATCGATGGACGAGAACTTTGCCTATTGGTCTGCCTCGTTCAACGAGCAGGAAAATGGTTCTTTTCATCGCTCGCCCTTGGTAACAAAGTTGTTGCCAACATAACTGACAGTCTCTTCTCTGACGTACCTTGCTATCATGAATATGCAAGCTGCCAGCGCATTTTCTACTTTTAACCCACATGGTGGGCCCATAACCCACAGTTCCACAGGATCGAAACCTGACTCTCCTATACCCCCTATTTTCAAAAGTTATTCCTCACGCTTGGCTTCGTATGTTATTCACGAGCCACCATCTGAGAGATCATCAATTCTGGCATGAAACACAATACTTATTCCCGTTGCCTTGAACCCCTTTCACAACATGTTTCAGGCAACGAACGATTGTCTATCCACTTGAAACTTCTTATGGTACCTTCTTACTTTCCTCTTGGTGTGTTTCATTTGTTCAACTCTAGAGATACTCATGTGTTCATTCCTGGGATAACCCCAGATGATTTCCCCTTATACCATTCTATCATTTTTAGAGCAGCCCCTTACTTATTCGTAAGTACGATGGAGTTCCTGATGAAAGGATGCCGACTTCATCATGATGACCTAAAGCAGAGAAATGAAGACATCAACGTAACGGATCGACCTCTTCGACAAGAGCAACCAAGATCGAGAAGAATCGTTAGAAATTTCGTAACCTAGTTTTCCTCCTTGTTAGACCCCCCTTAAATCTCGGGACGAGATTTTTTGTTGTGGAGGAGAATTGTGACGCCCGGATAGTTAAGCTACAGTAAACCTCTGCTAATGTAGCCACATCACCACGATTACTGTTGATAACCTCGTGATGATTCAAAACTGTGTGAAATCAAAGTTCAAAATCAAGTCGATCCGTAAAAGTTTTCAAACATTAAAACTAAAATGTTCTAGAGGTGGAAAATAATCCATAATAAATATTAGAGGAGAGACCACATTTTTATAATGTGTTTACATGTTCAAAAATAAATAAAACAGTGATTTAAACGTTTAAATTACAGAGGATTAAATTACAACACAATTTTAGGCGCCAGTTGTATATTTTAGAAAACAAAAATGAATTAAACAATAAAATAAAATAGAGAAGAAAATAAGTAAAATGGAAAACAAAAACTAAAATAAAAGCAAAGGCCACCCCCTCTCTCCCATGGGCCTCGGCCCACCAAGTCACCACCTAGGCTGACCCAACCCACCAGCCCCACGCCCGGGTCGTCTCCCTCCCTCTGCACTATTCGTCCGACCGAACAGCGCACGCCTGTGCCCGGTGGTCGCCGCCCGACCACCTCGTTGGCTTCCCCTGGAGATAAGGCCGCGACGCCTCTGCCCCCCCCCCACCTACCACCACTACCACTAGCACCCCCTGCTTCTCCCACGCTCTCTCCCTCTCTTTCCCCCATGAGCCCAAACGCACCTGTCGTCGCGCCTCGTCATTGACGTGGCTACGGGCCACCCCGAGCTACGCTACCGTGTCCAGGATGAGCGCCATCTTCGTCTTCGTCAAATACAAGCACAGGTTCGAGCAGCCTCGTGCCACACCGTCGCCACCGTGCTCTTCTTCAACCTCGGATCCGTCGGACGTCCGTCTTCAATTGCTTCGCTGTTAAGCCTTCCCCGACCTCTCCTTCGCCTACGTTAGACTCGTTGTGAGCTCCTCTCCTTTTCCCCTCGACTCTCCCTCTCGCGGTGGTCCTCTAGCTAGTTTTCCTGCCATGGCCGAAGCTCCCTGTCGCCAGCTTAGACGCTGCCATGGCTTGAGCTAACAAAGCTCTCGTTCGAGCGTGCCACTGTGTTCGGTGGGTCACTAGGAACGTGTAGCAGTTACCCATTCATCCAAACAAGCACCATGTTGATTAACTCATCGGAGTCGTGCTCCAGCCGTCGTCAAACCTCACTGCTGCGCTTGATTCCAGCAACCCCCACGCCTTCCGCGACCTCCCATAGATGCGCGCGGCCGCGGGGTACCTTCTGCTACCCTCGTCCGCTCCTGCGCGCGCTCATCCGCGACCTACATCGCTCCGGCTGAGCCCAGCCGAGCACCGCACGCGCCCACCCCCGCTCTCGCGGCACCCGCTGTCGCGAGTGCTCGCGTGCTGCTGCCTACTACTACTCGATACCGCTGTTTGCTTCTGCTTCTCTAGCCGTTGCATGCTTGCTGCTGCTCGTGCCATTGCTTGCTTGCGCTGGTGCTTCTTGACCGCCTTTAGCGCCGCCACTGCTGGCCGTTGACGCTGTACATTGCATGCGTGCCCAGCCCAGCCAGGGTGATGCACGGTGCCTTGGCACTGGCCGCTGTTTAATTAGAATTAGAAGTAGGTTTTGTTACGATTATTTTTAATATATTTCATGAGTATGATGGAAAGGAAAATTGTGCTCAAATTCTAGAACAAGAATTACATAGAATGCTTGGCATAAAATATGTGAATGATGAGCATGATTGCAATATTGTTAGTACGAATTCTTTGAATATCCATGATACTAATGATGATTGCACTAGTTATGATGAAAATGTCTCCTATAAACATGTCAATTTTTGTGGAGTGCATTGGGTTTGTAAGTACACACCAAATAGGGAAGATAGATATTGCAAGAGGCATAAGTACTTAGAAACTAAATTGTTGCAAGAAAGGCTAGATGATTGTGCTGAAAATTTAATTTTTCTTGGCCGTACTTGTGTACTTTGCAATGAACAGGGTCATTTAGCTATCCGATGCAAATTGTTTCATGATCTAATCATGTCCAAAAATTGTGATGACTTGATTTCCCTTGCACATTATAATGAACTTAGTTTGCTTATGGGCTACGAAGAAATGAAACGTATAACTAATTATCTTCCAGAATTTGCCCGTTATAAACTTCTTAGATTTGATCTAGAGGAAATTTATATGTATTGTGCAGTGAATTGTATTGAAAATCCTTATATTGCCAACTACATAAAGAAAAGAAAACAAATAGAAGATGAAGAGAATACTAATGAAAGGGAAGAGACTTCCCAATATCCTCCTATTATTTCATATGATGAATCAGGTAACGAGGAGGAGCCTCCTATTCAACCAATCTCATTAATAAGGAGCTCCAAAAAGAGGATTGAACCCACACATGATGTGGTGAAGAAGAAGAAGAAAAGAAAAAGGAAGAGAGGTAAAAAGATATCCCTCCCAAATAATGCTGCTCCTATTACTATTGTGCCTCATGAAAATATAATTGTGGAAGATAATGATACTTCTTATGATCTTGAAAATCTTTTTGGCACTTGCTTGGAAGAATATGATAATTGCTATACTATTGGTGCTATCCATACTATTAATGATGAGAGTGATTATGCTTATGATATGAAAAGGCCCAAGCTTGGGGATGCTATGTTTGATGAAGATGATGTTTTTGAGAATATATTTGCTGCAATCAATGTTTGTCCCAAGCTTGGGGATGCTACGTTTAATGAAGACGATATTTTTAGTCTCCCAAGTTTTGATATGCAAATTTATAATGATGATAGCATGCCTCCTACCTATGATGATTATTGTGATGATACTTATGCTATAAAAAGTAGTGATTATATTTATAAAACTTGTCATGATTATGAGTACCCTTTCTCTGAACATTACTCTTTTAATGTGTAAACAATTTATAGTATTCGAGTCTCTTATGATACTCCCACTATCCCGAATGAGAAGAATTTTGCTTATGTGGAGAGTAATAAAATTTCTATGCTTGTAGATCATGAAAAGAATGCTTTAGGTGATGGTTATATTGTTGAATTCATTCATGATGCTACTGAAAATAATTATGAGGGAGGAATATATGCTTGTAGGAATTGCAATAATATCAAATTTCCTCTCTATGTGCTTAAAGTTTTGAAGTTATGCTTGTTTTGCCCTCCTATGCTAGTTGATTATTGTTCCCACAAGTTGTTTGCTCACAAAATCCCTATGCATAGGAGGTGGGTTAGACTTAAATGTGCTAATCATATTCTTCATGATGCTCTCTTTATGTTACAATTCTTATCTTCTATGTGAGCATCATTGAAATCATCATGCCTAGCTAGGGGCATTAAACGATAGCGCTTGTTGGGAGGCAACCCAATTTTATTTTTGTTCTTTGCTTTTTGCTCCTGTTTAGTAATAAATAATTCATATAGCCTCTGTTTAGATGTGTTTTTATGATTTTAATTAGTGTTTGTGCCAAGTAGAACCTTTGGGAAGACTTAGGGAAAGTCTTGTTGATTATGCTGTAAAACAAACAGAAACTTTAGCGCTCACGAGAATTGCTGCCATTTTTATTTGGAAAGTGATATTTAGTTAATTCTTTTTGAAGATGATTAATAGATAAATTCCTCAGGTCCAGCAATTTATTTGAGAATTTTATGAGTTCCATAAGTATACGTTTCATCCAGATTACTATAGATTGTTCTGTTTTTGACAGATTCTGTTTTTCAAGTGTTGTTTACTTATTTTGATGAATCTATGGCTAGTAAAATAGTTTATAAACCATAGATAAGTTGGAATACAGTAAGTTTAACACCAATATAAATAAATAATGAGTTCATTACAGTACCTTTAAGTGGTGATTTATTTTCTTATACTAACGGAGCTTACGAGTTTTCTGTTAAGTTTTGTGTTGTGAAGTTTTCAAGTTTTGGGTAAGGATTTGATGGACTAAGGAATAAGGAGTGGAAAGAGCCTAAGCTTGGGTATGCCCAAGGCACCCCAAGGTAATATTCAAGGATAGCCAAGAGCCTAATCTTGGGGATGCCCCGGAAGGCATCCCCTCTTTTGTCTTCGTTCATCGGTAACTTTACTTGGAGCTATATTTTTATTCGCCACATGATATGTGTTTTGCTTGAAGCGTCATTTTATTTTATTTAGTTTTGCTTAAAATACCAAGATCTGAAATTCTTAAATGTTAGATAGTCTTCACATAGTTGCATAATTATTCGACTACTCATTGATCTTCACTTAAATCTTTCGGAGTAGTTTGTCATTTGCTCTAGTGCTTCACTTATATCTTTTAGAGCATGTTGGTAGTTTTATTTTGAAGAAATAGATGAACTCTCATGCTTCACTTATATTATTTTGAGAGTCTTAAATAGCATGGTAATTTGCTTAAATCCTAATATGCTAGGTATTCAAGAATAATAAAATTCTCTTATGAGTGTGTTGAATACTATGAGAAGTTTGATACTTGATAATTGTTTTGAGATATGGAGATGGTGATATTAGAGTCATGCTAGTTGAGTGGTTATGAATTTGAGAAATACTTGTGTTGAAGTTTGTGATTCCCGTAGCATGCATGTATGGTGAACCGTTATGTGATGAAGTCGGAGCATGATTTATTTATTGATTGTCTTCCTTATGAGTGGCAGTCGGGGACGAGCGATGGTCTTTTCCTACCAATCTATCCCCCTAGGAGCATGTGCGTAGTACTTTGTTTCGACAACTAATAGACTTTTGCAATAAGTATGTGAGTTCTTTATGACTAATTTTGAGTCCATGGATTATACACACTCTCACCCTTCCACCATTGCTAGCCTCTCTAATACCGTGCACTTTTCGCCGGTACCATAAACCCACCATATACCTTCCTCAAAACATCCACCATACCTACCTATTATGGCATTTCCATAGCCATTCTGAGATATATTGCCATGCAACTTTCCACCGTTCCGTTTATTATGACACATTTCATCATTGTCATATTGCTTTGCATGATCATGTAGTTGACATTGTATTTGTGGCAAAGCCACCATTCATAATTCTTTCATACATGTCACTCATGAGTCATTGCACATCCCAGTACACCGCCGGAGGCATTCATATAGAGTCATATCTTGTTCTAAGTATTGAGTTGTAATTCTTGAGTTGTAAGAAAATAAAAGTGTGATGATCATCATTAATAGAGCATTGTCCCAGTGAGGAAAGGATGATGGAGACTATGATTCCCCCACAAGTCGGGATGAGACTCCGGAAAAAAAAAATAAAAGAGGCTAAAGAAGCCCAAATAAAAAAAGAGAAAGAAAAGAGGCCATAAAAAAGAGAAAAGGCCCTCATACATGTCACTCATGAGTCATTGCACATCCCAGTACACCGCCGGAGGCATTCATATAGAGTCATATCTTGTTCTAAGTATTGAGTTGTAATTCTTGAGTTGTAAGAAAATAAAAGTGTGATGATCATCATTATTAGAGCATTGTCCCAGTGAGGAAAGGATGATGGAGACTATGATTCCCCCACAAGTCGGGATGAGACTCCAGACGAAAGATAAATAAAAGAGGCTAAAGAAGCCCAAATAAAAAAGAGAAAGAAAAGAGGCCATAAAAAAAGAGAAAAGGCCCAAATAAAAAAATAAAAATAAATAAAAATGAGAGAAAAAGAGAGAAGCGACAATGTTACTATCCTTTTACCACACTGGTGCTTCAAAGTAGCACCATGATCTTCATAGTAGAGAGTCTCTCATGTTATCACTTTCATATACTAGTGGGAATTTTTCATTATAGAACTTGGCTTGTATATTCCAATGATGGGCTTCCTCAAATTGCCCTAGGTCTTCATGAGCAAGCAAGTTGGATGCACACCCACTTAGTTTCTTTTAGAGCTTTCATATACTTATAGCTCTAGTGCATCCATTGCATGGCAATCCCTACTCACTCACATTGATATCTATTGATGGGCATCTCCATAGCCCGTTGATACGCCTAGTTGATGTGAGACTATCTTCTCCTTTTTGTCTTCTCCACAACCACCACTATATTCCACCTATAGTGCTATATCCATGGCTCACGCTCATGTATTGCGTGAAAATTGAAAAAGTTAGAGAACATCAAAAGTATGAAACAATTGCTTGGCTTGTCATTGGGGTTGTGCATGATTTAAATATTTTGTGTGGTGAAGATGGAGCATAGCCAGACTATATGATTTTGTAGGGATAGCTTTCTTTGGCCATGTTATTTTGAGAAGACATGATTGCTCAGTAAGTATGCTTGAGTATTATTATTTCTATGTCAATATTAAACTTTTATCTTGAATATTTCGGATCTGAATATTCATGCCACAATTAAGAAGAATTACATTGAAATTATGCCAAGTAGCACTCCGCATCAAAAATTCCGTTTTTACCATTTACCTACTCGAGGACGAGCAGGAATTAAGCTTGGGGATGCTGATACGTCTCCAACGTATCTATAATTTTTGATTGCTCCATGCTATATTATCTACTGTTTTGGATGTTTATGGGCTTTATTATACACTTTTATATCATTTTTGGGACTAACCTATTAACCCAGATCCTAGTGCCAGTTTCTGTTTTTACCTTGTTTTAGAGTATCGCAGAAAAGGAAAATCAAACGGAGTCCAATTGACCTGAAACTTCACGGAACTTATTTTTGGAAGGAAAGCAACCTGATGGACTTGGAGTGCACGTCAGGAAAGAAACGAGGGAGCCACGAGGTAGGGGGCGCTCCCACCCCCCTAGGGCGCGCCCTCCACCCTCGTGGGCCCCTCGTGGCCCCCCTGATGTACTTCCTCTGCCTATATATCTCCATATACCCTAAAAACATCAGAGAGCACAATAGATCGGGAGTTCCACCACCAGAAGCCTCCGTAGCCACCGAAAGCCAATCTAGACCCGTTCTGGCACCCTGCCGGAGGGGGAATCCCTCTCCGGTGGCCATCTTCATCATCCCGGTGCTCTCCATGATGAGGAGGGAGTAGTTCTCCCTCGGGGCTGAGGGTATGTACCAGTAGCTATGTGTTTGATCTCTCTCTCTCTCTCTCTCGTGTTCTTGAGGTGATACGATCTTGATGTATCGCGAGATTTTTGCTATTATAGTTGGATCTTATGTTTCTCCGCCCCCTCTACTCTCTTGTAATGGATTGAGTTTCCCCTTTGAAGTTATCTTATAGGATTGAGTCTTTAAAGATTTGAGAACACTTGATGTATGTCTTGCCATGCGTATCTGTGGTGACAATGGGATATCACGTGATTCACTTGATGTATGTTTTGGTGATCAACTTGCGGGTTCCGCCCATGAACCTATGCATAGGGGTTGGCACATGTTTTCGTCGTGATTCTCCGGTAGAAACTTTGGGGCACTCTTTGAGGTTCTATGTGTTGGTTGAATAGATGAATCTGAGATTGTGTGACACATATCGTATAATCATACCCATGGATACTTGAGGTGACATTGGAGTATCTAGGTGACATTAGGGTTTTGGTTGATTTGTGTCTTAAGGTGTTATTCTAGTATGAACTCTAGGGCTGTTTGTGACACCTATAGGAATAGCCCAACAGATTGATTGGAAAGAATAACTTTGAGGTGGTTTCGTACCCTACCATAATCTCTTCGTTCGTTATCCGCTATTAGTGACTTTGGAGTGACTCTTTGTTGCATGTTGAGGGATAGTTATGTGATCCAATTATGTTAGTATTGTTGAGGGAACTTGCACTAGTGAAAGTATGAACCCAAGGCCTTATTTCCTAGCATTGCAATACCGTTTACGCTCACTTTTACCATTAGTTACCTTGCTGTTTTTATATTTTCAGATTACAAATACCCATATCTACTATCCATATACCACTTGTATCACCGTCTCTTCGCCGAACTAGTGCACCTATACAATTTACCATTGTATTGGGTGTGTTGGGGACACAAGAGACTCTTTGTTATTTGGTTGCAGGGTTGCTTGAGAGAGACCATCTTCATCCTATGCCTCCTACGGATTGATAAACCTTAGGTCATCCACTTGAGGGAAATTTTCTACTGTCCTACAAACCTCTGCACTTGGAGGCCCAACAACGTCTACAAGAAGAAGGTTGTGTAGTAGACATCAGTGCTAAATTAGCCTAATAGCAATTGACGTATGGGACAACCCCTGTTAAATATTGTTTAATTAAACCGTAGACAATGACATGTGGACCCCCTTAGACACTATATCGGTCCACCCAGTCAATGTTGACTGTGGACTTGATGACTCAGCACAGCCAGGCGCCACTTGTCATACACTAGACTAGAAATCCCCTAGGCACACTTAATAACAAAATCTACAAAATCATTTAAACTTTTAAAAAATCATATAATATAATCCATAACTCAGATGAAAATACTTTGTACATGAAAGTTGCTCAGAACGACGAGACGAATCCGAATATGCAGTCAATTCGTTCGCCACACGTCCTAGCATAGCGAACATGCAACAATCTACCTCTGGTTCATCTGTCCGAAAAAGCGATACACCGGGAATACTTTCCTGGGTGTTTTCCCCCTTCGCCAGTATCACCTCCTACTGCGTTAGGGCACACCTAGCACCGTTATTTGTCATGTCATGCATCGATATGCATCTGTTTGCATTGTATTCATTGTTTCTTCCCCCTCTTCTCTCCGGTAGACTACGAGACTGACGCCGCTGCTGGTGCCCCGGTCGACTACGTTGTTGACGACCCCTACTTGCCAGAGCAACCAGGCAAGCCCCCTTGATCACCAGATATCACCTATTCTTCTCTCTACTGCTTGCATTAGAGTAGTGTAGCATGTTACTGCTTTCCGTTAACCCTATTCTGATGCATAGCCTGTCATTGTTGCTATAGTTGTTGATACCTTACCTGCAATCCTAAATTCTTAGTATAGGATGCTAGTTTATCATCAGTGGCCTTACATCCTTGTCAGTCTGCCATGCTATACTATCGGGCCGTGATCACGTCGAGTGTTGATCACGGGTATATACTATACATATTACACATGATACATGTTGTGACTAACGTCGGGTCGGCTCGTTGAGTACCCGCGGTTGATTCACGAATTGGGGGCTGAAAGGACATACTTTCCCGACGGCCCTCTATGTGGATCTTTGTGGCCCAGCGACAGGGCAGGTTGAGACCACCCAGGAGAGAGGTAGGCCTGTCCCTGGCCGGCGTTCGCGGTTACTTAAGATAACACGCTTAACAAGATCTTGGTATTTGATCTGAGTCTGGCCACTGGCCTATACACACTAACCAACTACGTGGGAACAGTTATGGGCACTCGACGTCGTGGTATCACCCGAAGCCTTCATGATGTCAGCGACTGAGCGGTGCGCTGGGTTGGACCGCGTAACGCAACTTCCTTTGTAATGGAGGTTGCTAGGTCTGCTCACCGGCCGCGTACGCAACGTGCAGGTGTGCAATGGGCGATGGGCCCAGACCCCTGCGCCATAGGATTTAGACCGGCGTGCTGACCTCTCTGTTATGCCTAGGTGGGGCTGCGACGTGTTGATCTTCCGAGGCCGGGCATGACCCAGAAAAGTGTGTCCGGACAAAGGGGATCGAGCGTGTTGGGAAATGTGGTGCACCCCTGCAGGGAAGTTGATCTATTAGAATAGTCGTGTTCCTTGGTAAAAGGACGACCCGGAGTTGTACCTTGACCTTATGACAACTAGAACCAGATACTTAATAAAACACACCCTTTCAAGTGCTAGATACAACCCGGTGATCGCTCTCTAACAGGGCGACGAGGAGAGGATCGCCGGGTAGGATTATGCTATGCGATGATACTTGGTGAACTCACCTTCTACTCTCTTCTACATGCTGCGAGATGGAGGTTGCCAGAAGCGTAGTCTTCAATAGGACTAGCTATCCCCCTCTTATTCCGACATTCTGCAGTTCAGTCCACATATGCTACCCCTTTTCCATTTGATACCAATGCATGCATATGTAGTGTAGCTCCTTGCTTGCGAGTACTTTGGATGAGTACTCACAGTTGCTTTGCTCCCCCCTTTCCTCCTTTCTATACCCGATTGTTGCGACCAAACGATGGAGTCCAGGAGCCATACGCCACCGTCGACGACGACTCCTACTACACTGGAAGTGCCTACTATTACGTGCAGGCCGCTCACGACGACTAGAAGTAGTTTAGGAGGATCCCAGGCAGGATGCCTGCGCCTCTTTCGATCTGTATCCCAGTTTGTGCTAGCCATCTTATGGCAACTTGTTTAACTTATATCTATACTCAGATATTATTGCTTCCGCTGACTCTTGTGTTTTCGAGCTTATGTATTCGAGCCCTCGAGGCCCCTGGCTTGTAATATAAAGCTTGTATGATTTTAATTTGTGTCTAGAGTTGTGTTGTGATATCTTCCCGTGAGTCCCTTATCTTGGTCATACACATTTGCGTGCATGATTAGTGTATGGTCAAATCGGGGGCGTCAAAATATAAAAGTGTAAAATAAAGCTCATTAACATCCAAAACAGATAATATAATAGCATGGAGCAATCAAAAATTATAGATACGTTGGAGACGTATCAAGCATCCCCAAGCTTAATTCATGCTCGTCCTCGAGTAGGTAAATGATAAAAAAAGAATTTTTGATGTGGAATGCTTTCTAACATATTTCTCAATGTATTTTTCTTTATTGTGGCATGAATGTTCAGATCCAAAAGATTCAAGATAAAAGTTTAATATTTACATAAAAATAATAATACTTCAAGTATACTAACTAAGCAATCATGTCTTCTCAAAATAACATGGCCAAAGAAAGTTATCCCTACAAAATCATATAGTCTGGCTATGCTCTATCTTCACCAGACAAAATATTTAAATCATGCACAACCCCGATGACAAGCCAAGCAATTGTTTCATACTTTTGATGTTCTCTAATTTTTTCAATCTTCACGCAATATATGAGCACGAGCCATGGATACAGCACTATATATGGAATAGAATGGTGGTTGTGGAGAAGACAAAAAGGAGAAAATAGTCTCACATCAACTAGGCGTATCAACGGGCTATGGAGATGCCCATGAATAGATATCAATGTGAGTAAGTCGGGATTGCCATGCAACGGATGAACTAGAGCTATAAGTGTATGAAAGCTCAACAAAATAAAGTAAGTGGGTGTGCATCCAACTTGCTTGCTCATGAAGACCTAGGGCAATTTTGAGGAAGCCCATCATTGGAATATACAAGCCAAGTTCTATAATGTAAAATTCCCACTAGTATATAAAAGTGATAACATAGGAGACTCTCTATCATGAAGATCATGGTGCTACTTTGAAGCACAAGTGTGGAAAAAGGATAGTAACATTTTCCCTTCTCTCTTTTTCTCTCATCATTTTTTATTTGGGCCTTCTTTCTTTTTTTGGCCTCTTTTCTTTTTTTTATCTTTTTTTATTTTTCGTCCAGAGTCTCATCCCGACTTGTGGGGGAATCATAGTCTCCATCATCCTTTCCTCATTGGGACAATGCTCTAATAATGATGATCATCACACTTTAATTTACTTACAACTCAAGAATTACAACTCAATACTTAGAACAAAATATGACTCTATGTGAATGCCTCCGGCGGTGTACCGGGATGTGCAATGATGCATGAGTGACATGTATGAAGAATTATGAGCGGTGGCTTTGCCACAAATATGATGTCAACTACATGATCATGCAAGCAAAATGACAATGATGAAGCGTGTCATAATAACGGAACAGTGGAAAGTTGCATGGCAGTATATCTTGGAATGGCTATGGAAATGCCATAACAGGTAGGTATGGTGGCTGTTTTGAGGAAGGTATATGGTGGGTTTATGGTACCGGCGAAAGTTGCGCGATACTAGAGAGGCTAGCAATGGTGGAAGGGTGAGAGTGCGTATAATCCATGGACTCAACATTAGTCATAAAGAACTCACATACTTATTGCAAAAATCTATTAGTTATCGAAACAAAGTATTACGCGCATGCTCCTAGAGGGGTAGATTGGTAGGAAAAGACCATCGCTCATCCCCGACCGCCACTCATAAGGAAGACAATCAATAAATAAATCATGCTCCGACTTCATCACATAACGGTTCACCATACGTGCATGCTACAGGAATCACAAACTTCAACACAAGTATTTCTGAAATTCACAACTACTGAACTAGCATGACTCTAATATCACCATCTCCATATCTCAAAACAATTATCAAGTATCAAACTTCTAATAGTATTCAATGCACTTCTATGAAAGTTTTTATATTATTCCTAAAAGAAAATTTCCATATTGTTCTAAAGGACTCTCAAAATAAATAAGTGAAGCACGAGAGATCAATTATTTCTATAAAATAAAACCACCGCCATGCTCTAAAAGATATAAGTGAAGAACTAGAGCAAAAACTATATAGCTCAAAAGATATAAGTGAAGCACATAGAGTATTCTAATAAATTTTAATTCATGTGAGTCTCTCTCAAAAGGTGTGTACGGCAAGGATGATTGTGGTAAACTAAAAAGCAAAGACTCAAATCATACAAGACGCTGCAAGCAAAACACATATCATGTGGTGAATAAAAATATAGCTCCAAGTAAAGTTACCGATAGACGAAGACAGAAGAGGAGATGCCTTCCGAGGCATCCCCATGCTTAGGCTTTTTGGTGTCCTTGTATTTTACCTTGGGGTGCCTCGGGAATCCCCAAGCTTAGGCTCTTGCCGCTCCTTGTTCCATAATCCATCGAATCTTTACCCAAAACTTGAAAACTTCACAACACAAAACTCAAAATAGAAAATCTCGTGACCTCCGTTAGCGAAAGAAAACAAAACACCACTTTAAGATACTGTAATTAACTCATTATTGATTTATATTGGTGTTAAACCTACTGTATTCCAACTTCTCTATGGTTTATAAACTCTTTTACTAGCCATAGATTCATCAAAATAAGCAAACAACACACGAAAAACAGAATCTGTCAAAAACAGAACAGTCTGTAGTAATCGGTAGCTAACGCAAACTTCTGGAACCCCAAAAATTATAAAATAAATTGCTGGACGTGAGGGATTTATCTATTAATAATCTTCAAAAATCATTAACTAAATATAACTTTCCAAATAAAAATGGCAGCAATTCTCGTGAGCGCTAAAGTTTCTGTTTTTTACAGCAAGATCAAAAAGACTTTCCCCAAGTCTTCCCAACGGTTCTACTTGGCAAAAACACTAATTAAACACAAAAAACACAACCAAAACAGAGACTAGATAAATTATTTATTACTAAACAGGAGCAGAAAGCAAGGAATAAAAATAAAATTGGGTTGCCTCCCAACAAGCGCTATCGTTTAACGCCCCTAGCTAGGCATAAAAGCGAAGATAGATCTAGGTATTGCCATCTTTGGTAGGTAATTCTTCAATAATACACCTATAAACCTTAGGAGTTTCTTTCTTTTTATTAATTATCAAACTCCTAGGCACGAAATCAAGAAAATCATTTGTAGCAAAAGGTTCCTTAAGGATAGTGAGAAAATTGGGGTGAACACTTATGGATTTGAGGTCTGCATTTTCCCTACTAGAAGTTTCACCCTTATTTTTAGGAACATACATTAATTTGGCAATCTTAGTATTAATAGGAGTGTTTTTCACGGAATAAAAGGCCGACCCAAGGTTGGTAATAATATCCTCAATTTTATCAATTCTAGTGGAATCTTGATCTATCTTTTCATTAACCATAGGTCCCTTTTCTTTAAAAAAAATTAAGAGCAACTCCTACCTTAGATCCGTATTGGGTAATTTGGTTACGGATCTTTCTATCCAAATTTTCAATCAACTCTATGGTGGAAACTTTATTTTCAATAATTTCAAGCCATTTCATCACGTGTTCCAAAGTTAAAATAGTTCCATTAACCAAAAGAGGTGGTGGGCCAAACAAATCTGTCATAGCATTATAAGAATCAAAAGTATGGCTACCCAAGAAATTTCCTACGGTAATGGTATCAACAATATATATATTCCAAGGAGTGATGCCTACATAAAAATTGCGAAGAAGAACGGAAGTATATTGCTTCCTAGTAGATCTATTTTGCGCATTGCAAATTCTATACCAAGCATCTTTTAGATTTTCTCCTCCCCTTGTTTAAAATTAAGAACTTCATTCTCGGGAGACAAAGGAGTAGATAAAGGACTAGCCATAACGAGGAAGGAAGCGGAAAAGAGGCGAACGGAAAGAGAGGGCGAGAGAAAAAGAGGGCGAATAAAACGGTAAGGGTGAAGTGGGGGAGAGGAAAACGAGAGGCAAATGGCAAATAATGTAATGCGAGGGATAAGAATTGTGATGGGTACTTGGTATGTCTTGACTTGGCATAGATCTCCCCGGTAACAGCGCCAAAAATCCTTCTTGCTACCTCTTGAGCACTGCCTTGGTTTTCCCTTGAAGAGGAAAGGGTGATGCAGTAAAGCAGCGTAAGTATTTCCCTCAGTTTTTGAGAACCAAGGTATCAATCCAGTAGGAGACCACGCGCGAGTCACCTCGTACCTACACAAACAAATAAGAACCTCGCAACCAACGCGATAAAAGGGTTGTCAATCCCTTCACGGCCACTTGCAAGAGTAAGATCTGATAGAAATAATAATAATAAGATAAATATTTTTGGTAGTTTTATGATATAGATTGAAAGTAAAGATTGCAAAATAAAATAGATTGGAAACTTGTATGATGGAAAATAGACCCGGGGGCCATAGGTTTCACTAGTGGCTTCTCTCAAGATAGCATAAGTATTACGACGGGTGAACAAATTACTGTCGAGCAATTGATAGAAAAGCGAATAATTATGAGAATATCTAGGCATGATCATGTATATAGGCATCACGTCCGCGACAACTAGACCGACTCCTGCCTGCATCTACTACTATTACTCCACACATCGACCGCTATCCAGCATGCATCTAGAGTATTAAGTTCATAAGAACAGATTAACGGCTTAAGCAAGATGACATGATGTAGAGGGATAAACTCATGCAATATGATATAAACCCCATCTTTTTATCCTCGGTGGAAACAATACAATACGTGTCGTTTCCCCTACTATCACTGGGATCGAGCACCGCAAGATTGAACCCAAAGCTAAGCACTTCTCCCATTGCAAGAAAGATCAATCTAGTAGGCCAAACCAAACTGATAATTCGAAGAGACTTGCAAAGATAAACCAATGATACATAAAATAATTCAGAGAAGAATCAAATATTGTTCATAGATAATCTGGATCATAAACCCACAATTCATCGGATCTCGACAAACACACCGCAAAAGAAGATTACCTCGAATAGATCTCCAAGAGAATCGAGGAGAACTTTGTATTGATATCCAAAGAGAGAGAGAGAAGAAGCCATCTAGCTACTAGCTATGGACCCGAAGGTCTGAAGTAAACTACTCACACATCACCGGAGAGGCCATGGAGTTGATGTAGAGTCCCTCCGTGATCAATGCGCCCTCCGACGGAGCTCCGGAAAAGGCCCCAAGATGGGATCTCTTGGGTACAGAAGTTGCAGTGGTGGAATTAGGTTTTTGTGGTGCTCCTGGATGTTTGCGGGGTATGTGGACTTATATAGGAGGAAGAAGTAGGTCGGTGGAGCAATGAGGGGCCCACGAGGGTGGAGGGCGCACCCAGGGGGGTAGGTGCGCCCACTGCCTCGTGGCCTCCTTGATTGTTTCTTGACGCCCACTCCAAGTCTCCTGGATCACGTTTGTTGAGAAAATCACTTTCCCGAAGGTTTCATTCCGTTTGGACTTCGTTTGATATTCCTTTTCTGCGAAACACTAAAACTTGCAAAAAACAGCAATTTGGACTGGGCCTCCGGTTAATAGGTTAGTCCCAAAAATGATATAAAAGTGTAAAATAAAGCCCATTAACATCCAAAACAGATAATATAATAGCATGGAGCAATCAAAAATTATAGATACATTGAAGACGTATCAATAAGCAAGCCACTTTAGTTAATAAGATGGCCGCTAAACCAGAAGAGCATGATAATAATGATGAAGATCTAAAAGTGATTGATGTGTCTCCTATTAAATCTTTGTTTTGCAATATGAATCTAGATAATGATGGGACTGGAGATGAGTCAACTTTAGTTAGAAGGCATCCCAAAAATTCGGAGTTTTTAGATCTTGATGCAAAAATTGTTAAAAGTGGGATTGGAGAGGTTAAAACTTTAGATAGCAATGAACCCACTATCTTGGATTTCAAGGAATTTAATTATGATAATTTCTCTTTAATAGATTGTATTTCCTTGTTGCAATCTGTACTAAATTCTCCTCATGCTTATAGTCAAAATAAAGCTTTTACTAAACATATCATTGATGCTTTGATGCAATCTTATGAAGAAAAACTTGAATTGGAAGTTTCTATCCCTAGAAAACTTTATGATGAGTGGGAACCTATGATACGTCTCCGTCGTATCTACTTTTCCAAACACTTTTGCCCTCATTTTGGACTCTAACTTGCATGATTTGAATGGAACTAACCCGAACTGACGTTGTTTTCAGCAGAATTGCCATGGTGTTATTTTTGTGCAGAAATAAAAGTTCTTGGAATGACCTGAAAATCAACGGAGAATTATTTTGGAATATATAAAAAATACTGGAAGAAAGATCCACGTCAGGGGGGCCTCCACCTGTCCACGAGGGTGAGGGCGTGCCTGCCCCCTGGGCGCGCCCCCTGCCTCGTGGGCCCCCTGATGCTCCACCAACCTCAACCCTGACTCCATATATTCACTTTCAGGGAGAAAAAAATCAGAGAGAAGGATTCATCACGTTTTACGATACGGAGCCACCGCCAAGCCCTAAACTCTCTCGGGAGGGTTAATCTGGAGTCCGTTCGGGGCTCCGGAGAGGGGAATCCGTCGCCATCGTCATCATCAACCTTCCTCCATCACCAATTTCATGACGCTCACCGCCGTGTGTGGGTAATTCCATCGTAGGCTTGCTGGACGGTGATGGGTTGGATGAGATTTATCATGTAATCGAGTTAGTTTGGTTAGGGTTTGATCCCTGGTGTCCACTATGTTCTGAGATTGATGTTGCTATGACTTTGCTATGCCTAATGCTTGTTACTAGGGCCCGAGTGTCATAATTTCAGATCTGAACCTATTATGTTTTCATGAATATATGCGAGTTCTTGATCCTATCTTGCAATTCTATAGTCACCTACTATGTGTTATGATCCGGCAACCCCAAAGTGAAAATAATCGGGACCACTCCCGGTGATGACCGTAGTTTAAGGAGTTCATGTATTCACTATGTTAATGCTTTGGTCCGGTACTCTATTAAAAGGAGGCCTTAATATCCCTTAGTTTCCAATAGGACCCCGCTGTCACGGGAGGGTAGGACAAAAGATGTCATGCAAGTTCTTTTCCATAAGCACGTATGACTATATTCGGAATACATGCCTACATTACATTGCTGAACTGGAGCTAGTTCTGTGTCACCCTAGGTTATGACTGTTACATGATCGATCGCATCTGGCATAATTCTCCATCACCGATCCAATGCCTATGAGCTTTCCATATATTGTCCCTCGCTTATTTACTTTTCCGTTGCTACTGTTACAATTACTACAAAACCCAAAAATATTACTTTTGCTACTGTTACCTTTTGCTATCGTTACCACTACTATCAAATTGCTTTGCTACTAAACACTTTGTTGTAGATATTAAGTTTCCAGGTGTGGTTGAATTGACAACTCAGCTGCTCATACTTGAGAATATTCTTTGGCTCCCCTTGTGTCGAATCAATAAATTTGGGTTGAATACTCTACCCTCGAAAACTATTGTGATCCCCTATACTTTTGGGTTATCAAGAACATTTTCTGGCGGCGTTGCCGGGGAGCATAGCTCTATTCTTTAAGTCACTTGGGATTTATATCTGCTTATCATTATGAAGAACTTGAAAGATCAAAGAACCAAGATTTTTCCCTCAACTACGAGGGGAGGTAAGGAACTGCCATCTAGCTCTGCACTTGATTCACCTTCTGTTTTGAGTAAGCTTGCGACACCTAAACCTGCTTCTGCTATTAATTCTGATATGTCGCATGTTATTGATGATGCCACTTCTGCTATGCATGATACTTATGATGAAACTACTTCTATGCTTGATACTACTGTGCCACTTGGTGAATTTCTTGATGAACAACTTGCTAGGGCTAGAGAAAATGAAATTATTGAAACTGATAATATTGATGAAAGTGATGATGAAGATTCTCCCCTAGATATGAATTACCTGTTGTTCCTGAAGGTTATGTTATGGATGAAGAAAATGCTAGAGACTTTCTTGCCTGCAATGATAGAAGTGATCTTAAGAAATTATTAGCTAAGCTGAAAGAAAAAACTCTGAATGCTAGAATGAAATATGATCGTGCTTATGCTACTTCAACTATCTTTATTACTGATAAGGATTATGATTTCTCTGTTGATCCTGAGTTAATTACTTTGGTTGAATCTGATCCTTTCTATGGCTATGAATCTGAAACTGTTGTGGCACATTTTACTAAATTAAATGATATAGCTACCCTGTTCACTAATGATGAGAAAACTCGCTACTATTATATCCTTAAATTATTTCCGTTCTCATTAAAGGGTGATGCTAAGATATGGTTTAATTCTCTTGATCCTGGTTGTGTGCATAGTCCCCAGGATATGATTTACTACTTCTCTACTAAATATTTCCCCGCTCATAAGAAACAAGCCGCTTTAAGAGAAATATATAATTTTGTGTAAATTGAAGAAGAGGGTCTCCCACAAGCTTGGGGGAGGCTTCTCCGATTACTTAATGCTTTGCCTGAGATCATCCTCTCAAGAAAAATGAAATACTTGATATCTTTTATAATGGACTAACCGATGCTTCCAGAGATTACCTGGATAGTTGTGATGGTTGTGTTTTCAGGGAAAGATCTGTTGATCAAGCTGAAATTCTATTGAATAATATGTTGACTAATGAAAATAATTGGACACTTCCTGAACCAACTCCTAAGCCAACTCCAAAGAAAAGGGGTATTCTATTTCTCAGTCCTGGAGATATGCAAGAGGCAAAGAAATCTATGAAAGAAAAAGGTATAAAGGCTGAAGATGTTAAGAATTTACCTCCTGTTGAAGAAATACATGGTCTTAATTCATCACCTATTGAAGAAACACATAGTCTCGATAACCCGACACAGGTAGTAAAGGTAAATTCTCTCTATATATATGATAAAGCTGAAATCCCTCCTGCAAAGTTTGCTAGCCAATGTTTGGATGAATTTGATAACTTTATGGTTAAGTAAGAAGATTTTAATGCTTATGTTGGTAGACAATTGAAACATAATGCTTGTATAATTGAACACTTGAGTGATTATATGGCCAGTGTTAAAGGTGAACTTAAACTTATTAGTAAACATACTTCTATGGTTACCACTCAAGTAGAACAAGTACTTAAAGCTCAAAATGATTTTCTCAATGAATTGAATAGTAAAACTAATGACTTTGTTGTTAGAGTTGAAACTAGAGGAGGTAAAATGACTTAGGAACCTTTGTATCCTGAGGGCCACCCCAAGAGAATTGAGCAAGATTCTCAGAGAACTAATGTTGATGCACCTAGTCCTTCTAAGAAGAAGAAAAAGAAAAATGATAGAACTTTGCCTGCTTCTAGTGAACCTATTGTAGACACACCTGAGAATCCCAATGATATTTCTATTTCTGATGCTGAAACACAATCTGGTAATGAACATGAACCTAGTGATAATTTTAATGATGATGTTCATGTTCATGTTCATGCTCAACCTAGCAATAACAATGATGTATAGGTTGAACCTGTTGTTGATCTTGATAACCCACAATCAAAGAATCAACGTTATGATAAGAGCGACTTTGTTGCTAGGAAGCATGGTAAAGAAAGAGAACCATGGGTTCAGAAACCCATGCCCTTTCCTCCTAAACCATCCAAGAAAAAGGATGATGAGGATTTTGAGCGCTTTGATGAAATGATTAGACCTATCTTTTTGCGTATGCGTTTGACTGATATGCTTAAAATGAATCCTTATGCTAAATATATGAAAGATATTGTTACTAACAAGAGAAAGATACTGGAAGCTGAAATTTCCACCATGCTTGCTAATTATACTTTTAAGGGTGGAATACCAAAGAAACTTGGAGATCCAGGAGTACCAACTATACCATGCTCCATTAAAAGAAACTATGTTAAAACTGCTTTATGTGATCTTGGAGCCGGTGTTAGTGTTATGCCTCTCTCTTTATATCGTAGACTTGATTTGAATAAGTTGACACCTACTGAAATATCTTTGCAAATGGCTGATAAATCAACTGCCATACCTGTCGGTATTTGT
Source organism: Triticum urartu (assembly GCF_003073215.2). Taxonomy (NCBI): domain Eukaryota; kingdom Viridiplantae; phylum Streptophyta; class Magnoliopsida; order Poales; family Poaceae; genus Triticum; species Triticum urartu. The sequence continues at coordinate 101,611,843 of NC_053024.1, forward strand.
GAGGATGTGCCTGTTGTGGTTGCAAACGTTACTATTTTAACGGACTTTATTATTCTTGATATTCCCGAGGATGATAGTATGTCTATTATTCTTGGAAGACCCTTTTTGAATACTGCAGGGGCTGTTATTGATTGCACCAAAGGCAATGTCACTTTTCATGTTAATGGGAATGAGCATATGGTACACTTCCCGATGAAACAACCTCAAGTCCATAGTATCAATTCTATTGAAATTTTTTAACAATTACTATTAGAGGTTTTGAATTTCCTCTTCCTACTGTCAAGAAGAAATATGATATTCTTATTGTTGGGGACATGCATATCCCCGTTGAGGTAACATAGTGTTATTCGAAATTTCTCTGGTTCCATGTTATTCGAAATGAGTTTGTTAACAAGACCTGATCAACCTTGTTAGTGGATTCCTTTTGATGAGCATGAGATGGATGAAGTTAGAAGTCACAACTTTCTGTACCCTCCTTTTACTTTCTTTTATTTATATTAAATAAAGTAAAAATAGTATATTCTGTCTGTTTTCTGAATTATCCATGCAATAAGAAAATACCCCAAAAATAGAAGTTCTCCAAATGCCCTAAAATTTAAATATGATTTTTCTAGAATATTTGAGAATATCTGGCACTGAGAACACAGCAGGGGGAGCAAGCACCTGGCCACAAGGGTCCAGGGCACGCCCACCCCCTGGGCGCGCCCCCTACCTCATGGGCCCATGGTGGCTCCCCTCCACTTATTCCAGCTACCACACACTTCTTCTTCCTCCCACAAAAATCACCAACCAGCTCAAACCCGAGTCCAAGCTCATTTTGCTGCCATTTTCGATCTCCTTGCTCAAAGCTCCATTTGCAAAACTGCTTTGGGGGATTGTTCTTTGGTATGTGACTCCTCCATTGGTCCAATTAGTTTTTGTTCTAGTGCTTTATTCATTGCAAATTTTTGCTGCTTAGGTGACCCTGTTCTTGAGCTTGCATGTCAAATTTATATGGTCGAAAGTAGTTCTAATGCATGATATATCCTATAGGCATTTGTGGGAGTAGTTGCTATCAATTTTGTTGAGCTTGGTTCACTTTTATTTTGATGTTACTAAAAAATTTAGATATTTTCAGAAAAAGATGAAGAGATTTTTGAGGGGCTCATCGAGCCGAAGCTCGAAGGATAAGCAAAGTGAGGAGGATAAGAGGCCCAAATATAATCTCCCTCGCACTGCGGAAGTTCGGCCGTGTGAATGGCCTTGTGATAATTTCTTGAGAGTAGCCGGATTTTATGATGATTTTTATGAGTTGGCTGAGAATGCAGGCCTCACCGCCTTCCTCCACGACCAACGCGAACAGTATCTCTTACTCACCAATATCTTTGTGCAAAACTTTCATTTCCATGCTAGGAGCTCACCACCTTCGGTGGAATTTTATTTATATGATGAGCATAAGGATATGTCACTTCGTGACTTTTGTCGGATTTGTTTGATCCATTTTGAGGGCAGTGTAGAGGAACCTCATCATGACTATGTGGAAGGGTTTATTGATACAATTGATGTAGGGGAAACGAGGAGAGTTTCCGATGCAAGAATCACTAACATACATTTTCCTGTTTTACGTTACTTCGCAATATTTGCTAGTAGATGCTTAATTGGTCGTGGAAACTGTGGCAACCTTAGTGCCCCTGATATTGTTATTTTGTGCCATGCCTTGTTCCGTGATGACACATTTAGTATGGGTGCTATTGTTGCAAAGCGGTTAAATCTTAACCATACTAAGGGCCCCGTCCTTGGAGGCGTCTTTGCCTCGCGCCTCGCTGCACTCTTTAACATACCTATTAGGCGTTATGAGAAGGAAGAGAAATTGTTGCCTCATGTTTTTCTAGACTATAAGAGTATGGTAGCGCATGATTTTATCGTTAAGAATAAGGAAAAGATGCTTAAGTACAAGTTGATATTTGATAAAAATCACCCTGAGACTATTACTTTGCCTGCTCCTTCCTTGTTTGACTTATCTGCAGGCAAGTACCTTGTTCCGCCGGAGGCCATTCACGCCTACCGAAACCCCACACCAGCTACAGAGCCAGAGCCGGAACAACAATTTGGTCCTCACTGGTAGTCTGTTTATCAGTGGAATCCGGAAGAGATCGCCAACCAGTGGCACCAGGGGGATTCTTCTTAGTACGACCCCAACTATTACTTGGATATCCGCCACGCCAGCCGTGGCCATAGACCAAGTTAGGCCAAAATCCTAAGCATGGGGGAGTACGTATTTCTCACCAACATTACATTTATGTTCACACACCCATGCTAGTTGTCGGTGCTCATACTTTTTCACTGTAATATCCATGCTAGTTTATTTTCATTTTTATGCTTTCTTCTTGTGTGTTTAATAAACCTTAAGAAAAACAAAAAAAAATTAGTTGTAGCTTTTTAGCTAGTTTACTTTCCATGCATGTAGTAGTAATTAAAAAGAAAACCCCAAAAAAGATCTCATGTTCTTATTTTGCTTGTTGGGAGCTTTTCCGTGTAAATATGTTTATTTATTTTCTTGTTCTTTGGGGGTCGAGAGGAGAAGACCATAATGAAAATGTTGAGTGGCTCTTATATGCATTACTGTTGATCTAACAAAGAGCCCATATTACCTTGTCTTCTCTCTTGAATTGAATGGTTGCAGATTCTAGCTTAGTCCAATGCACGTGCACTATTATTATTTTCCACACTATTCGGTCATGCAAGTGAAAGGCAATAATGATGATTATATGATGAACTTATTGAGATGATTAAAGCTGGTATGAACTCAACCTCTCTTGTTTTTGTAAATATTGTAGGATCTAGAAGTAGATGTGTCTAGAGGGGGGGTGATTAGACACTTAGTGCTAAAGTTGCAATTTTTAGGCCTTTTTGGTTTGAGTGGAGTTTTAGGCACAATTTCAACATACACAATACATATCAAGCAAGCATGCAAAGAGTATATGAGCAGCGGAATGTAAAGCATGCAACTTGCAAGAATGTAAGGGGAAGGGTTTGGAGAATTCAAACACAATTGGAGACACGGATGTTTTTCCCGTGGTTCGGATAGGTGGTGCTATCCTACATCCACGTTGATAGAGACTTCAACCCACGAAGGGTAACGGTTGCGCGAGTCCACAGAGGGCTCCACCCACGAAGGGTAATGGTTGCGCGAGTCCACGGAGGGCTCCACCCACGAAGGGTCCACGAAGAAGCAACCACCCACGAAGGGTCCACGAAGAAGCAACCTTGTCTATCCCACCATGGCCATCGCCCACGAAGGACTTGCCTCACTAGCGGTAGATCTTCACGAAGTAGGCGATCTCCTTGCCATTACAAACTCCTTGGTTCAACTCCACAATCTTGTCGGAGGCTCCCAAGTAACACCTAGCCAATCTAGGAGACACCACTCTCCAAGAAGTAACAAATGGTGTGTAGGTAATGAACTCCTTGCTCTTGTGCTTCAAATGATAGTCTCCCCAACACTCAACTCTCTCTCATAGGATTTGGATCTGGTGGAAAGAAGGTTTGAGTGGAAAGCAACTTGGGGAAAGCTAGAGATCAAGATTCATATGGTAGGAATGGAATATCTTGGTCTCAACACATGAGTAGGTGGTTCTATCTCAGAACATATGAGTTGGAATTGTGTATGTGTTCTGATGGCTCTCTCCACGAATGAAGAGGAGGTGGAGGGGTATATATAGCCTCCACACAAAATCCAACCGTTACACACAGTTTTCCAATCTCGGTGGGACCGAATCAACAAACTCGGTCAGACCGAAAAGGTAAACCTAGTGACCGTTAGAGATTTTCGGTGGGACTGACATGCAACTCGGTAGGACCGATATGGTTAGGGTTTGGGCATAACGTAATCTCGGTGAGACCGATTACACAAACTCGGTGAGACCGAGTTTGGTAATAAGCTAACCAGAGAGTTGGTCAGGCAAACTCGGTGGGACCGATTTGCTCTTTCGGTGAGACCGAAAAGTTACAAAAGGGAAACATAGAGTTTACATTGCAATCTCGGTGGGACCGATTCGCTCTTTTGGTGAGACCGAAAAGTTACGAAAGGGAAACAGAGAGTTTGCAATCCCATCTCGGTGAGACCGAGATCCCTATCGGTAGAACCGAATTGCTAGGGTTTGGCAGTGGCTTATGACAAGTGAAACTCGGTGGCGCCGGATAGAAAGAATCGGTAGGACCGAGTTTGGCTTAGGGTTTAGGTCATATGTGGATATGGGAAAGTAGTTGAGGGTTTTGGAGCATATCACTAAGCACATGAAGCAAGAGGCTCATTAAGCAACACCTCATCCCTCCTTGATAGTATTGGTTTTTCCTATGGACTCAATGTGATCTTGGATCACTAAAATGTAAAACTAAGAGTCTTGAGCTTGAAGCTTTAGCCAATCCTTTGTCTTTAGCATCTTGAAGGAGTTCCCACAACCTTTAGTCCATGCCACTCCATTGTGAACTTATCTGAAACATGCTAGATAGAAATGTTAGTCCAACAAGAGATATGTTGTCATCAATTATCAAAACCACCTAGGGAGAACTTGTGCTTTCAGATTAGTTCATCGTTCCTGATTCAGCCTATTATGAATAAACATGTTTGCAATGACAATTAGAGATTGTAGTTGCTTATGCCATGCTTAATTAGCTAGGAGCTTATATTGGTTTACCTTGCGTGCCAACATGCTATTAAAATGGTTGTGATGTGGTATGATAGGGTGGTATCCTCTTTTGAACGATTCGAGTGGCTTGACTTGGCACATGTTCACGCATGTAGTTGAAACAAAATCAACATAGCCTCTACGATATTTATGTTCATGGTGCATTATATCCTACTCATGCTTGCATTCGGTGTTGATTAATTTTAATGCATGTTCATGACTATTGTCGCTCTCTAGCTGGTCGCTTCCCAGTCCTTTTTCTAGCCTTCACCTGTACTAAGCGGGAATACTGCTTGTGCATCCAACTCCATGAACACCAAAGTTATTCCATATGAGTCCACCATACCTACCTATATACGGTATCTACCTGCCGTTCCAAGTAAATTTGTATGTGCCAAACTCTAAACCTTCAAATAAACATTTTGTTTTGTATGCTCGAATAGCTCATGTATCAACTAGGGTTGTCTGTATCTTCCATGCTAGGCGGGTTATTCTCAAGAGGAGTGGACTCCGCTCCTCACTCACGAGAAAATGGCTGGTCATCGGGATGCCCATTCCCATTCTTTATGCAAATCAAATCAAAATAACTGCAAACAAAACTCCCTCGGGACACTTGTTAGTTGGAGGCACTCGTTGTTTCGAGCAAGCCATGGATTGATGCTTGTTGGAGGATGGGGAGTATAAACTTTACCATTCTGTTTGGGAACCGCCTATAATGTGTGTAGTATGGAAGATATCGAGATCTCTCGGTTGTTATGTTGACAATTGAAGTATACCGCTCAAAATATTATTCATATCTATTTCAAAATCGAGCTCTGGCACCTCTACAAATCCCTGCTTCCCTCTGCAAAGGGCCTATCCATTTACTTTTATGTTGAGTCATCATCCTCTTATTAAAAAGAACTAGTTGGAGAGCACCGATGTCATTTGCATTCATTACTGTTAGTTTACATTGAGTATGACTTGACTGGATCTCTTTTACCATGAATTACAATGTCTAGTCAGTCCTTGATCTTTAAAGGTGCTCTGCATTTATGTTTTGCGGTCTCGGAAAGGGCTAGCGAGATACCATCTTGTCATATCATATCATAATTATTTTGAGAAACTATTGTCATCCGAGATTTATTATTATTTCTCGCTAGTTGATTATGCCATTGACATGAGTAAACATGAGACGTAAGTGTTATTGTGAATATGGTTAGTTCATAATATTTGCTGAAAACTTGAATGTTGGCTTTACATATTTACAACAACAAGAGCAAACCGAGTTTGTAAAAGTTTTTCTTTATCACTTTCAGTTTATCAACTGAATTGCTTGAGGACAAGCAAAGGTTTAATATTGGGTGAGTTGATACGTCTCCGTCGTATCTACTTTTCCAAACACTTTTTCCCTCGTTTTGGACTCTAACTTGCATGATTTGAATGGAACTAACCCGGACTGACGCTGTTTTCAGCAGAATTGCCATGGTGTTATTTTTGTGCAGAAATAAAAGTTCTCGAAATGACCTGAAAATCAACGGAGAATTATTTTGGAATAGATAAAAATACTGGAAGAAAGATCCACGCCAGGGGGCTCCACCTGTCCACGAGGGTGGGGGCGCGCCTGCCCCCCTGGGCGTGCCCCCTGCCTCGTGGGCCCCCTGATGCTCCATCGACCTCAACCCTGCTCCATACATTCACTTTCGGGGAGAAAAAATCAGAGAGAAGGATTCATCGCGTTTTACGATATGGAGCCGCCGCCAAGCCCTAAACTCTCTCAGGAGGGCTGATTCGGAGTCCGCTCGGGGTTCCGGAGAGGGGAATCCGTCGTAATCATCATCATCAACCTTCCTCCATCACCAATTTCATGATGCTCACCGCCGTGTGTGGGTAATTCCATCATAGGCTTGCTGGACGGTGATGGGTTGGATGAGATTTATCATGTAACCGAGTTAGTTTTGTTAGGGTTTGAACCCTAGTATCCACTATGTTCTGAGATTGATGTTGCTATGACTTTGTTATGCTTAATGCTTGTCACTAGGGCCCAAGTGTCATGATTTCAGATCTGAACCTATTAAGTTTTCTTGAATATATGCGAGTTCTTGATCCTATCTTGCAAGTCTATAGTCACCTACTATGTGTTATGATCCGGCCACCCCGAAATAACAATAATCGGGACCACTCCCGGTGATGACCGTAGTTTGAGGAGTTCATGTATTCACTATGTGTTAATGCTTTGGTCCTGTACTCTATTAAAAGGAGGCCTTAATATCCCTTAGTTTCCAATAGGACCCCGCTGCCACGGCAGGGTAGGACAAAAGATGTCATGCAAGTTCTTTTCCATAAGCACGTATGACTATATTCGGAGCTAGTTCTGTGTCACCCTAGGTTATGACTGTTACATGATCGATCACATCCGGCATAATTCTCCATCACCGGTCCAATGCCTACGAGCTTTCCATATATTGTCCTTCGCTTATTTACTTTTCCGTTGCTACTGTTACAATCACTACAAAACCCAAAAATATTACTTTTGCTACTGTTACCTTTTTCTATCGTTACCACTACTATCATATTACTTTGCTACTAAACACTTTGCTACAAATATTAAGTTTCCAGGTGTGGTTGAATTGAAAACTCAGCTGCTAATACTTGAGAATATTCTTTGGCTCCCCTTGTGTCGAATCAATAAATTTGGGTTGAATACTCTACCCTCAAAAACTGTTGCGATCCCCTATACTTGTGGGTTATCAACCTACAATTAAAATAAAAATTAAAGATCATGAATGCTATGCTTTGTGTGATTTGGGTGCTAGTGTTTCCATGATCCCAAAAACTTTGTGTGATTTGCTAGGTTTCCGTGAATTTGATGATTGTTCTCTAAACTTGCACCTTGCGGATTCCACTATTAAGAAACCTATGTGAAAGATTAATGATGTTCTTATTATTGAAAATAGGAATTATGTGCTCGTAGATTTCATTGTTCTTGATATAGATTGCAATCCTTCATGCCCTATTATTCTTGGTAGACCTTTCCTTAAAATGATTGGTGCAATTATTGATACGAAGGAAGGGAATATTAGATTCCAATTTCCATTAAGAAAAGGCATGGAACACTTCCCTAGAAAGAAATTTAAATTACCATATGAATCTATTATGAGAGCCATTTATGGATTCCCTACCAAAGATGGGAATGCCTAGATCTATCTTCGCTTTTATGCCTAGCTAGGGGCGTTAAACGATAGCGCTTGTTGGGAGGCAACCCAATTTTATTTTTATTCCTTGCTTTTTGCTCCTGTTTAGTAATAAATAATTTATCTATCCTCTGTTTTGGTTGTGTTTTTTGTGTTTAATTAGTGTTTGTGCCAAGTAGAACCGTTGGGAAGACTTGGGGAAAGTCTTGTTGAACTTGCTGTAAAAAACAGAAACTTTAGCACTCACAAGAATTGCTGCCATTTTTTATTGGAGAGTGATATTTAGTTAATTATTTTTGTAGATCGTTAATAGATAAATTCCTCACGTCCAAATTTATTTCAGAATTTTTGGGGTTCCATAAGTTTATGTTAGTTACAAATTACTAAAGATTGTTCTGTTTTTGACAGATTCTGTTTTTCGTGTGTTGTTTTCTTATTTTGATGAATCTATGGCTAGTAAAAGATTTTATAAACCATAGAGAAGTTGGAATATAGTAGGTTTAACACCAATATAAATAAAGAATGAGTTCATGTAACATCCCAAAATTCTAAATTTTGGAATGTTATAATAAATAGATAGATTTGATTGATTGTTTGATTGATTGACTGGAAGTGAGTGAATTCGAAACTCTTTGAAAGTTAAATGAGAGGGAATAAAAGGACTTTCCCAAACTTTCATATTTGCTTTCTGATCTCCATGAATTCAAATTCTTTTCAAACACAAAACCCCGGGGAGAAGATGACATGACTTCTTCCATTTATTTAAATGACAAGGGGTGTTGAAAATATTTGAATTTCATTTGAAAATATTTCCGATTCTAGAACTTTATGCAACTCAATGATTTTCATGAGAGAAGATAAAATGACTTCTTCAAATTATATGAAATATGAGTTGGGAGTTTCAAAGAATTAAATTCAAAGTTCTTTTGTATTTATTTTCAATTTGGAGTTATTTGAGTTTTATTCAAATTATTTTTCTCCAAAAATAAAGTATATGGAAATTAGGGTAACATGATTCCCTACACTAGAAAATTGGAGAAAAAATAATTTGAAATCATTTTGGTATTTTTAAAATGATTTTTGTTGAATTTTAATAGACCAGTAGCACTCTTTGAATTATTAGAATTTGTGTGTATTTTATTTAATGCTAGAAAAATGTTCATGTCGTAGAAAATCTTTTTCTGAAAATTTTGATATATTATATGCCTATATAATATTTTCAGTTATTTTGTTTTTATTATTTTAATTATCTGGAAAATGTTTATAAAAAAAATCTTTCCCTCTCGTCGACTGGGCCGGCCCAGCACCCAACCGGGCCAGGCCAACCCAGCCCAGCCGTCCTTCCCCGACCTCGGACTCCCGAGCATGCACGCGCCGTCGCCGCCTCGACGTACGTGCTCCGCCCGGACTCTCCCCGCCGCCTCGACCCCTCGTCCACGCCACGCGCCCTCCCCTCCTCCTATAAAGCCGCCGCCTGGATCTCTCTCTCTCCCGCATCTCGCCGCTCGAAGCCGAGCCACCGCCGCGCCGTTTGTCATCGCTGCCGCAGCTCCGCCACCCTGCCCCGCACTCCACCGCCGCCGCCGCGTAGCTCCGCCGCTGCCGCTGCGCCGCAGCCACCGCCCCGCGCCGCGCCACCACCACCGCTCGCCTGCACCGTCGCCGCTCTCTGCCCAGCTACCGCAGCCGCATCTCGCCGGACTCGCCGGAGTCCGCAACCTCACCGGAGTAACCACCGCGAACCGGTATAAACCGACCCCGGTTCTTTTCTTTAAGTTCGGTTTTTTTAAAAAAACCTAGACTAGATCTGTTTTTTTCTGGTTTTATTTAAACAGCGAACGTCCATTGTTTAGACCTTATAAGCGAGTGTTCGCCTTTTAGTCTTTTTCTTTTTCTGTTATTTTCGGCCAGGGACCTAGATGTGAATACTTTCTTCACAGATTAGTCCCTGAACTTCAAACGATCATTACTTTTTACTCGTTTGCCCAAATCCAACGAAACCAACGCCCACTTCTTCGTTATGATCTCCTCTATCCATTAAACCAACTCAAACATGTTTTTGAAAATTTTAAAATTTGAATTAGATCAGATTTGAATTCAAACTTCATTTGATCATAACTTGAGTTTCGTAGCTCCGTTTGAGTTGATTCTTTTTGCAAATCGAAGCTCTTGACCTAACCCTTCTGATAAGGCCAAATGCACATAATTTTGGTACTGTTAGAAATAGTTTTATGTTGCAAGAGTTATTTTTCTTGGTTTTGATGTTTTCCGAATCGTCTTCTTCGTTCTTTCTGATCTTTTGAGTGATTGCTTATGTGAGGTTACTATTGCTTGCTTACGATAGATTGACCGGAGTGTGACGAGTAGATCTATCAAGAGATTTGAGTGCGAATCATCTTCATCAACATTGCAGGCAAGTTCACACTTTGATCATACCTTTTTCTACAACCCAGTTTTATTGCATTAGATCAATCCTCACACATTGCATGATTAGGATCTAATTAAATTGTGGGATGGGAAGTAGATGAGGTAGTACCTATTACCTGTTTATTATCAAACCTTTGGGAGTTACTTCTACGTTTGCTTATTATGCCATGCTATGCTAGTAGATGTGGATTGGGTGAGTGATATCCATGACAGATGTGAGATTGATAATTAAGGGTTTATCTAAGGTGGCAACCTAACACACATCTGGGTGGATTTAGGCACCTGGTTATTCTAGGATTGCCTGTCTAGGCACCTGGGTAATCCGGGACTTGCCTGTTTTCTTTTGGACCGCCACCTAGGCTCAAAGGGATCATGAGATTATTCATACTAGAAACTTCCGTGTGCAGCCACAAGCCATTATGGGCTCTGGCATAGTTGACTAAGTTGTGCGAACTCTTACAGTGGTAGACTAGCAGATGTAGGGGTTGTAGGTGGTACGGTCTACCCGATCGTAAGGTGCTAGCGCTTCTGAAAGACTATGTCTCGGTCATCCGTCTTCTCAAACACCATGTAGTGCGAGAAACCAAACGGAGGCGGTCGAGTCTTGTGGGGAAAAGTGCGCAAACCTCTGCAGAGTGTATAAACTAATCATGATTAGCCGTGTCCCCGGTTATGGACATCTTGAGTATCTAGTTCTTGGATTATCCTGTTGATCTCATCACTTTACTTTAAATGAATATTGTTGGGTTTAATGATGTTACTTAATTGGGATTGAGAATGCTGTCAACCATTCTCAATGTTCAACAACCACCATGATAGTTAAATAAAATTTATTCCTTTGCAGTAGGGAAAAATTGGCTTTACGCAAAAACCTTATAACCATAGAGCTTTTCCACCAGCCATATATGCATGTAGTGATAGCCATTGTTCATCATTCTCTATGGTGTGAATTTGCCAGTACATTCAATGTACTAACCCTTTGTGGCTGCAACGTCTCATGTTGCAGGATTTCTTACGACGAGTAAGTGATACGTTAGGGTTACAATTTCTACACTCAACTTTGCCGTTGGTGTTGGTGGGAATCCACAACCTTGTTACTTCTGCTATTTTGGATTTGAGGTAATAGTATTTTACGTTACTTTTACATGTGATTTACCTCTACTATAAATCCTCGAGTACTGTGTGTGTCAGCAAACCGATCCAGGGATGACACTTAAGCACAGAGACTTGACCCATTCGGGTCGGGTCGCTACAGTTCATTACAGTACCTTGAAGTGGTGTTTTGTTTTCTTTCGCTAACGGAGCTCACAGAGATTTTCTTTTAAGTTTTGTGTTGTGAAGTATTCAAGTTTTGGGTAAAGATTTGATGGATTATGGAACAAGGAGTGGCAAGAGCCTAAGCTTGGGGATGCCCATGGAACCCCAAGGCAAATCCAAGAACACCAAAAATCCTAAGCTTGGGGATGCCCCAGAAGGCATCCCCTCTTTTGTCTTCGTTCATCGGTAACTTTACTTGGAGCTATATTTTTATTTGCCACATGATATGTGTTTTGCTTGGAGCGTCTTGTATGATTTGAGTATTTGATTTCTAATTTACCACAATCATCCATCCTGTACACACCTTTTGAGAGAGACACGCATGAATTGGAATTTATTAGAATACTCTATGTGCTTCACTTATATCTTTTGAGCTATATAGTTTTTGCTCTAGTGCTTCACTTATATCTTTTAGAGCGCGGCGGTGGTTTTATTTTATAGAAATAATTGAACTCTCGTGCTTCACTTATATTATTTTGAGAGTCCTTTAGAACAACATGGCATTATAAAAACTATCATATAAGTGCATTGAATACGAACAGAAGTTTGATACTTGATGATTGTTTTGAGATATGGAGATGATGATATTAGAGTCATGCTAGTTGAGTAGTTGTGAATTTGAGAAATAATTGTGTTGAAGTTTGTGATTACCGTAGCATGCACGTATGGTGAACCGTTATGTGATGAAGTCGGAGCATGATTTATTTATTGATTGCCTTCCTTATGAGTGGCAGTCGGGGACGAGCGATGGTCTTTTCCTACCAATCTATCCCCCTAGGAGCATGCGTGTAGTACTTTGTTTCGATAACTAACAGATTTTTGCAATAAGTATGTGAGTTCTTTATGACTAATGTTGAGTCCATGGATTATACGCACCCTCTCCCAACCACCATTGCTAGCCTATCTAGTACCGCGCAACTTTTGCCGGTACCATAAACCAACCATATACCTTCCTCAAAACAGCCACCATACCTACCTATTATGGCATTTCCATAGCCATTCCGAGATATATTGCCATGCAACTTTCCACCATTCCGTTGTTATGACACGCTTCATCATTTTCATATTGCTTTGCATGATCATGTAGTTGACATCGTATTCGTGGCAAAGCCACCATTCATAATTCTTTCATACATGTCACTCTTGATTCATTACATATCCCGGTACACCGCCGGTGGCATTCACATAGAGTCATCTTTTGTTCTAAGTATTGAGTTGTAATTCTTGAGTTGTAAGTAAAAATAAGTGTGATGATCATCATTATTAGAGCATTGTCCCAGTGAGGAAAGGATGATGGAGACTATGACACCGCCACAAGTCGGGATGAGACTCCGGACGAAAACAAAGAGAAAAGAGGCCAAAAGAAAAAAAAAGAAGGCCCAAATAAAAAATGAGAGAAAAAGAGAGAAGGGACAATGTTACTATCCTTTTTCCACACTTGTGCTTCAAAGTAGCACCATGATCTTCATGATAGAGAGTCTCTTATGTTGTCACTTTCATAAACTAGTGGGAATTTTACATTATAGAACTTGGCTTGTATATTCTAATGATGGGCTTACTCAAATTGCCCTAGGTCTTCGTGAGCAAGCAAGTTGGATGCACACCCACTTACTTTCTTTTGTTGAGCTTTCATACACTTATAGCTCTAGTGCATCTGTTGCATGGCAATCCCGGCTTACTCACATTGATATCTATTAATGGGCATCTCCATAGCCCGTTGATACGCCTAGTTGATGTGAGACTATCTTCTCCTTTTTGTCTTCTCCACAACCACCATTCTATTCCACCATAGTGCTATATCCATGGCTCACGCTCATATATTGCGTGAAGATTGAAAAAGTTTGAGAACATCAAAAGTATGAAACAATTGCTTGGCTTGTCATCGGGGTTGTGCATGATTAAATATTTTGTGTGATGAAGATAGAGCATAGCCAGACTATTTGATTTTGTAGGGATAACTTTCTTTGGCCATGTTATTTTGAGAAGACATGATTGCTTAGTTAGTATGCTTGAAGTATTATTATTTCTATGTCAATATTAAACTTTTATCTTGAATCTTTCGGATCTGAACATTCATGCCACAATAAAGAAATATTACATTGAGAAATATGTTAGGAAACATTCCACATCAAAAAATTTGTTTTTATCATTTACCTACTCGAAGACGAGTAGGAATTAAGCTTGGGGATGCTTGGTACGTCTCCAACGTATCCATAATTTTTTATTGATCCATGCTATTATATTATCTATTTTGGATGTTAATGGGCTTTATTTTACACTTTTATATTATTTTTGGGACTAACCTATTAACCGGAGGCCCAGCCCAAATTGTTGTTTTTTTGCCTATTTTAGTGTGTTTCACCGAAAAGGAGGATCAAACAGAGTCCAAACAGAATGAAACCTTCGGGAGCATTATTTTTGGAACAAACGTGATCCAGGAGACTTGGAGTGGATGTCAAGCAATCAACGAGGTGGCCACGAGGCAGGGAGCGCGCCCACCCCCCTAGGCGCGCCCTCCACCCTCGTGGGCCCCTCGTTGCTCCACCGACCTACTTCTTCCAATATATATCTATGTACCCTGGAAACATCCAGGAGAACCACGAAACCCTATTTCCACCGCCACAACCTTCAATACCCAAGAGATCCCATCTTGGGGCCTTTTCTGGAGCTCCGTTGGAGGGGGCATTGATCACGGAGGGCCTCTACATCAACTCCATGGCCCCTCCGATGATGTGTGAGTAGTTTAGTTCAGACCTTCGGGTCCATAGCTAGTAGCTAGATGGCTTCTTCTCTCTCTTTGGATCTCAATACAAAGTTCTCCTCGATTCTCTTGGAGATCTATTCAATGTAATCTTCTTTTGCGGTGTGTTTGTCGAGATCTGTTGAATTGTGGGTTTACGATCAAGTCTATCTATGAACAATATTTGAATATTCTCTAAATTCTTTTATGTATGATTGGTTTATCTTTGCAACTCTCTTAGAATTATCTGTTTGGTTTGGCCTACTAGATTGATCTTTCTTGCAATGGGAGAAGTGCTTAGCTTTGGGTTCAATCTTGCGGTGCTCGAACCCAATGACATAAAGGGAAACGACACGTATTGTATTGTTGCCATCGAGGATAACAAGATGGGGTTTATATCATATTGCATGAGTTTATCCCTCTACATCATGTCATCTTGCTTAAGGTGTTACTCTGTTCTTATGAACTTAATACTCTAGATGCATGTTGGATAGCGGTCGATGTATGGAGTAATACTAGTAGATGCAGAATCGTTTCGGTCTACTTATCACGGACATGATGCCTTTATACATGATCATGCCTAGATATTCTCATAATTATTCGCTTTTCTATCAATTGCTCGACAGTAATTTGTTCACCCACTGTAATACTAATGCTATCTTGAGAGAAGCCACTAGTGAAACCTATGGCCCCGGGTCTATTCCCCATCATACAAGTTTCCAATCTACTTTATTTTGCAATCTTTACTTTCAATCTATATCATAAAAATACCAAAAATATTTATCTTATTATTATCATCTCTATCAGATCTCACTCTTGCAAGTGGCCGTGAAGGGATTGACAACCCCTTTATCGCGTTGGTTGCGAGGTTCTTATTTGTTTGTGTAGGTACGAGGTGACTCGCACGTGGTCTCCTACTGGATTGATACCTTGGTTCTCAAAAACTGAGGGAAATACTTACGCTGCTTTACTGCATCACCCTTTCCTCTTCAAGGGAAAACCAACGCAGTGCTCAAGAAGTAGCATATGGCCATCATCGTCTTGTGCCTTTGATCTCCATCTCCAAAGCACCGTCATGATCACCATCATCACCGTCTTGACACCTTGATCTCCATTGAAGCATTGTTGTCATCTCACCAACTATTGCTTCTACGACTATCGCTACCGCTTAGTGATAAAGTAAAGCAATTACATGGCGAATGCATTTCATACAATAAAGCGACAACCATATGGCTCCTGCTAGTTGCCGATAACTGTTACAAAACATGATCATCTCATACAACAATTTATATATCATCACGTCTTGACCATATCACATCACAGCAAGCCCTGCAAAAACAAGTTAGATGTCCTCTACTTTGTTGTTGCAAGTTTTACGTGGTTGCTACGGGCTTAGCAAGAACCGTTCTTACCTACGCATCAAAAACCAAAACGTTTTTTCGCCAAGTGTGTTGTTTTAACCTTCAACAAGGACCGGGCGTAGTCACACTCGATTCAACTAAAGTTGGAGAAACAGACACCCACTAGCCACCTGTGTGCAAAGCACGGTGGTAGAACTAGTCTCATGAACGCGGTCATGTAATGTCGGTCTGAGCCGCTTCATCCCATCGCCGAATCAAAGTATGACATGCTGGTAAGCAGTATGACTATTATCGCCCACAACTCTTTGTGTTCTACTCATGCATATAACATCTACGCATAGACCTGGCTCGGATGCCACTATTGGGGAACGTAGTATTTCAAAAAAATTCCTATGATCACGCAAGATCTATCTAGGAGAAGCATAGAAATGAGCGGGGAGAGTGTGCCCACGTACCCTCGTAGACCGAAAGCGAAAGCGTTAAGTAACGCGGTCAATGTAGTCTAACGTCTTCGCGATCCAACCGATCAAGCACCGAATGCACAACACCTCCGTGATATGCACACGTACAGCTCGATGACGTCTCTCGAACTCTTGATCCAGCTGAGACCGAGGGAGAGTTTCGTCCGCACGACGGCGTGGTGACGGTGATGATGAAGTTACCGGCGCAGGGCTTCGCCTAAGCACTACAGCGATATGACCGAGGTGTGTTTCTGTGGAGGGAGGCACCACACATGGCTAAGAGAAACTTTGGTGTGTCTTTGGGGTGCCCCCCTCCGGCGTATATAAAGGGGGGAGGGAGGAGGAGGCCGGCCAGGGGGAGGAGGCATGCCAGGGGGGGGCAATCCTACTCCAAGTAGGATTCAGCCCCCCTTTCCTATTCCAACAAGGAGAAGGGGGAAGGTGAGGGAGGAGAAAAGGAAAGGGGGGCCGCCCCTAGTCCAATTCGGTTTGGGCTAGGGGGCACGTGCCCTGCCTTGGCATGTCTCCTCTCTTCTACCAATAGGCCCATGAGGCCCAATAAGCCCCCGGGGGGTTCCGGTAACCCCCCGGTACTCCGGAAAATACCCGATATACCTCGGAACTATTCCGGTGTTCGAATATAGTCGTCCAATATATCAATATTTATGTCTCGACCACTTCGAGACTCCTCGTCATGTCTGTGATCTCATCCGGGACTCCGAACTACCTTCGGTACATCAAAATACATAAACTCATAATACTGATCGTCATCAAACGGCGTGCGGACCCTACGGGTTCGAGAACTATGTAGACATGACCAAGACTCAACTCCAGTCAATAACCAATAGCGGAACCTGGATGCTCATATTGGCTCCCACATATTCTACGAAGATCTTTATCGGTCAAACCGCATAACAACATACGTTGTTCCCTTTGTCAACGGTATGTTACTTACCCGAGATTCGATCGTCGGTATCATCATACCTAGTTCAATCTCGTTACCGGCAAGTCTCTTTACTCGTTCCGTAGTGCATCATCTTGTAACTAACTCATTAGTCACATTGCTTGCAAGGCCTATAGTGATGTGCATTACCGACAGGGCCCAGAGATACCTCTCCGACAATCGGAGTGACAAATCCTAATCTCGATCTATGCCAACTCAACAAACATCATCGGAGACACCTATAGAGCATCTTTATAATCACCCAGTTACGTTGTGATGTTTGATAGCACACTAAGTGTTCCTCCGGTATTCGGGAGTTGCATAATCTCATAGTCATAGGAACATGTATAAGTCATGAAGAAAGCAATAGCAATAAACTAAACGATCATGGTGCTAAGCTAACGGATGGGTCTTGTCCATCACATCATTCTCAAATGATGTGATCCCGTTCATCAAATGACAGCACACATGTCTATGGCTAGGAAACTTAACCTTCTTTGATTAATGAGCTAGTCTAGTAGAGGCATACTAGGGACACTCGGTTTGTCTATGTATTCACACATGTACTAAGTTTTTGGTTAATACAATTCTAGCATGAATAATAAACATTTATCATGATATAAGGAAATATAAATAACAACTTTATTATTGCCTCTAGGGCATATTTCCTGCAGCTACCACTTTTTGCGATCTCATCGGCTACATGCATAAACACAATCATGACGTGAGGTGCCACTCAAGTGAAGACCATCCTCACACAAGCGTAAAGTCAACTCATGACAAGAGCCGGTCGCCACCAAGAGCATCGAACAACAAAGGTCACCACCACACTTGCAATGGATATCGAGGAAGGAAGGTCACTGACTCCATCAAATCCCACCCGGCCCGCTCCGACATGCGCACCTGATGTCTACTACACAACCTTCTTCTTGTAGATGTTGTTGGGTCTCCAAGTGCAGAGGTTTGTAGGATAGTAGCAAATTCCCTCAAGTGGATGACCTAAGGTTTATCAATCTGTGGGAGGTGTAGGATGAAGATGGTCTCTCCCAAACAACCCTTCAACCAAATAACAAAGAGTCTCTTGTGTCCCCAACACACCCAATATAATGGTAAATTGTATGAGTGCACTAGTTCGGCGAAGAGATGGTGATACAAGTGCAATATGGATGGTAGATATAAGTTTTTGTAATCTGAAAATATAAAAACAGCAAGGTAACTAATGATAAAAGTGAGCACAAACAGTATTGCAATGTGTTGAAACAAGGTCTAGGGTTCAACTTTCACTAGTGCAAGTTCTCTCAACAATAATAACATAATAGGATCATATCACTATCCTTCAACATGCAACAAAGAGTCACTAATAGCGGAGAAAAAACGAACAAATTATTGTAGGGTACGAAACCACCTCAAAGTTATCCTTTCTGACCGATCTATTCAAGAGTCCGTAGTAAAATAACACGAAGCTATTCTTTCTGTTCGATCTATCCTAGAGTTCGTACTAGAATAACACCTTAAGACACAAATCAACCAAAACCCTAATGTCACCTAGATACTCCAATGTCACCTCAAGTATCCGTGGGTATGATTATATGATATGCATCACACAATCTCAGATTCATCTATTCAACCAACACAAAGAACTTCAAAGAGTGCCCCAAAGTTTATACCGGAGAGTCAAGACGAAAACGTGTGCCAACCCCTATGCATAAGTTCACAAGGGCAAGGAACTCGCAAGTTGATCACCAAACATACATCAAGTGGATCACATGAATATCCCATTATTACCACAGATAAGCACATGCAAGACATACATCAAGTGTTCTCAAATCCTTAAAGACTCAATCCGATAAGGTAACTTCAAAGGGAAAACTCAATTCATCCCAAGAGATAGAGGGGGATAAACATCATAAGATCCAACTATAATAGCAAAGCTCGCGATACATCAAGATCGTGCAGTCAAGAACACGAGAGAGAGAGAGAGATCAAACACATAACTACTGGTACATACCCTCAGCCCTGAGGGTGAACTACTCCCTCCTCGTCATGGAGAGCGTCGGGATGATGAATATGGCCATCGATGATGGATCCCCGCTCCGGCAGGGTGCCGGAATAGGGTCCCGATTGGTTTTTGGTGGCTATAGAGGCTTGCGACGGTAGAACTCCCGGTCTAGGTTATTTTCTGGAGGTTTCTGTATTTATAGGAATTTTTGGCATTAGTCTCACGTCAGGGGGGTCTCCGAGTCGTCCCCGAGATAGGGGACGCGCCCAGGGGGTAGGGCGCACCCTCGACCCTCGTGGATGGCTCGGGACTCTTCTGGCCCAACTCTTTTACTTCGGGGGCTTCTTTTGGTCCATAAAAAATCATCAAAAATTGGCATGTCAATTGGACTCTGTTTGGTATTCCTTTTCTGTAAAACTCAAAAACAAGGGAAAAACAGAAACTGGCACTGGGCTCTAGGTTAATAGGTTAGTCCCAAAAATCATATAAAATAGCATATAAATGCATATAAAACATCCTAGATGGATAATATAATAGCATGGAACAATCAAAAATATAGATACGTTGGAGACATATCAAGCATCCCCAAGCTTAATTCCTGCTCGTCCTCGAGTAGGTAAATGATAAAAACAGAAATTTTGATGTGGAATGCTACCTAACATAATTATCAGTGTAATTTTCTTTATTGTGGCAAGAATATTCAGATCCATATGATTCAAGACAAAAGTTTAATATTGACATAAAAATAATAATACTTCAAGCATACTAACAAAGTAACTATGTCTTCTCAAAATAACATGGCCAAAGAAAGTTCATCCCCACAAAATCATGTAGTTTGGTTATGCTCCATCTTCGTCACACAAAATATTCAAATCATGCACAACCCCGCTGACAAGTCAAGCAATTGTTTCATACTTTAGTATTCTCAAACTTTTTCAACTTTCACGCAATACATGAGCGTGAGCCATGGACATAGCACTATAGGTGGAATAGAGTGGTGGTTGTGGAGAAGACAAAAAGGAGGAAGATGGTCTCACATCAACTAGGCGTATCAATGGGCTATGGAGATGCCCATCAATAGATATCAATGTGAGTGAGTAGGGATTGCCATGCAACGGATGCTCTAGAGCTATAAATGTATGAAAGATCAACAAAAGAAACTAAGTGGGTGTGCATCCAACTTGCTTGCTCACGAAGACCTAGGGCATTTGAGGAAGCCCATCATCGGAATATACAAGCCAAGTTCTATAATGAAAATTTCCCACTAGTATATGAAAGTGAAAAAATAAGAGACTCTCTATCATGAAGATCATGGTTCTACTTTGAAGCACAAGAGTGGAAAAAGGATATTAGCATTGTCCCTTCTCTCTTTTTCTTTCGTTTTTTTCTCTTTTTTTGGGCCTTCTCTTTTTGGGCACAAGCGAATAATTATGAGAATATCTAGGCATGATCATGTATATAGGCATCACGTCTGTGACAAGTAGACCGAAACGATTCTGCATCTACTAATATTAGTCCACACATTGACCGCTATCCAGCATGCATCTAGAGTATTAAGTTCATAAGAACAGAGTAACACCTTAAGCAAGATGACATGATGTAGAGGGATAAACTCATGGAATATGATGTAAACCCCATCTTTTTATCCTCGATGGCAACAATACAATACGTGTCATTTCCCCTACTGTCACTGGGAAAGGACACCGCAAGATTGAACCCAACGCTAAGCACTTCTCCCATTGCAAGAAAGATCAAACTAGTAGGCCAAACCAAACTGATAATTCGAAGAGACTTGCAAAGATAACCAATCATACATAAAAGAATTCAGAGAAGATTCAAATATTGTTCATAGATAGACTTGATCATAAACCCACAATTCATCGGTCTCAACAAACACACCGCAAAAAGAAGATTACATCGAATAGATCTCCACAAGAGAGGGGGGGAACATTGTATTGAGATCCAAAAAGAGAGAAGAAGCCATCTAGCTACTAACTATGGACCCGAAGGTCTGAAGTAAACTACTCACACATCATCGGAGGGGCCATGGAGTTGATGTAGAGGCCCTCCGTGATCAATGCCCCCTCCGGCGGAACTCCGGAAAAGGACCCAAGATGGGATCTCTGGGGTACAAAAGGTTGCGGCGGTGGAAATAGGGTTTCGTCGTGCTCCTGGATGTTTGCGGGGTATATGGATATAGGAGGAAGAAGTAGGTCGGTGGAGCAACGAGGGGCCCACGAGGGTGGAGGGTGCGCCTAGGGGGTGGGTGCACCCCCTGCCTCGTGGCCTCCTCAATTGTTTCTTGACGTCCACTCCAAGTCTCCTGGATCACGTTTGTTCCAAAAATAACGCTCCCGAAGGTTTCATTCTGTTTGGACTCCGTTTGATATTCCTTTTCGGCTATGGAGATGCCCATTAATAGATATCAATGTGAGTGAGTAGGGATTGCCATGCAACGGATGCACTAGAGCTATAAGTGTATGAAAGCTCAACAAAAGAAACTAAGTGGGTGTGCATCCAACTTGCTTGCTCATGACCTAGGGCAATTTGAGGAAGCCCATCATTGGAATATACTAGCCAAGTTCTATAATGTAAAATTCCCACTAGTTTATGAAAGTGACAACATAGGAGACTCTCTATCATGAAGATCATGGTGCTACTTTGAAGCACAAGTGTGGAAAAAGGATAGTAACATTGTCCCTTCTCTCTTTTTCTCACATTTTTTATTTGGGCCTTCTTTCTTTTTCTCCTTTTGGCCTCTTTTATTTTTTTATTTTTTTATTTTTCGTCTGGAGTCTCATCCCGATTTGTGGGGGAATCATAGTCTCCATCATCCTTTCCTCACTGGGACATTGCTCTAATAATGATGATCATCACACTTCTTTTTACTTACAACTCAAGAATTACAACTCAATACTTAGAACAAAATATGACTCTTTATGAATGCCTCTGGCGGTGTACCGGGATATGCAATGAATCAAGAGTGACATGTATGAAAAACTTATGAACGGTGGCTTTGCCACAAATGCGATGTCAACTACATGATCATGCAAAGCAATATGCCAATGATGAAGCGTGTCATAACAATAGAACGGTGGAAAGTTGTATGGCAATATATCTCGGAATGGCTATGGAAATGCCATAATAGGTAGGTATGGTGGCTGTTTTGAGGAAGGTTTATGGTACCGGCGAAAGTTGCGCAGTACTAGAGAGGCTAGCAATGGCGGAAGGATGAGGGTGCGTATAATCCATGGACTCAACATTAGTCATAAAGAACTCACATACTTATTGAAAAAATCTATTGGTTATCGAAACAAAGTACTACACGCATGCTCCTACGGGGATAGATTGGTAGGAAAAGACCATCACTCGTCCCCGATCGCCACTCATAAGGAAGGCAATCAATAAATAAATCATGCTCCGACTTCATCACATAACGGTTCACCATACGTGCATGCTACGGTAATCGCAAACTTCAACACAAGTATTTCTCAAATTCACAACTACTCAACTAGCATGACTCTAATATCACCATCTCCATATCTCAAAAAAATCATCAAGTATCAAACTTCTCTTAGTATTCAATGCACTTATATGAAAGTTTTTATAATTGCCATGTTGTTCTAAAGGACTCTCAAAATAATATAAGTGAAGCATGAGAGATCAATTATTTCTATAAAATAAAACCACCACCGTGCTCTAAAAGATATAAGTGAAGCACTAGAGCAAAAACTATATAGCTCAAAATATATAAGTGAAGCACATAGAGTATTCTAATAAATTCCAATTCATGTGTGTCTCTCTCAAAAGGTGTGTACATAAAGGATGATTGTGGTAAACTAAAAAGCAAAGACTCAAATCATACAAGACGCTCCAAGCAAAACACATATCATGTGGCGAATAAAAATATAGCTCCAAGTAAAGTTACCGACGAACGAAGATAAAAGAGGGGATGCCTTCCAGGGCATCCCCAAGCTTAGGCTTTTTGGTGTCCTTGGATTTACCTTGGGGTTCCATGGGAATCCCCAAGATTAGGTTCTTGCCACTCCTTGTTCCATAATACATCAAATCTTTACCCAAACCTTGAAAACTTCACAACACAAAACTTAAAAGAAAATCTTCGTGAGCTCCGTTAGCAAAAGAAAACAAAACACCACTTCAAGGTACTGTAATTAACTCATTATTTATTTATATTGGTGTTAAACCTACTGTATTCCAACTTCTCTATGGTTTATAAACTCTTTTACTAGCCATAGATTCATCAAAATAAGCAAACAACACACGAAAAACAGAATCTGTCAAAAACAGAACTGTCTGTGGTAATATGTAACTAACGCAAACTTCTGGAACCCCAAAAATTCTAAAATAAATTTCTGGACGTGAGTAATTTATCTATTAATCATATGAAAAAATAATTAACTAAATATTACTCTCCAATAAAAAATGGCAGCAATTCTCGTGAGCGCTAAAGTTTCTGTTTTTTACAGCAAGATCAAAAAGACTTTCCGCAAGTCTTCCCAACTGTTCTACTTGGCACAAACACTAATTAAACACAAAAAACACAACCAAAACAGAGGCTAGATAAATTATTTATTGAATAAAAGCAAGGAAAAAAATTGGGTTGTCTCCCAACAAGCGCTTTTCTTTAAAGCCTTATAGCTAGGCATAAGATTTCAACGATGCTCACATGAAAGACAAGAATTGAAGCACAAAGAGAGCATCATAAAACACGTGACAAACACATCTAAGTCTAACATACTTCCTATGCATAGGCATCTTATATTCAACCAAATTATCAAGGTAAGCAAAAACAAGCATATGCAAGGAAGCGGAAAGAAACAATAGCAATCTCAACATAACGAGAGGTAATTTAGTAACATGAAAATTTCTACCACCATATTTTCCTCTCTCATAATAATTACCTGTAGGATCATAAGAAAATTCAAAAAAATAGATATCACATAAAAAAATTCAACACGATCCACATGCATGCAAAGTTGACACTCTTCCAAGATAGTGGGATTAACATTAACTAAAGTCATGACCTCTCCAAACCCACTTTTACCAAAAAAAATCATAAGATTCAACATTCTCCAAATATGTGGGATCTAAAGTTGACACTCTTCCAAACCCACTTTCAATAATATTGCAAACACCATTATCAATCTCATATTCATCATGGGGCTTAAATAAATTTTCAAGATCATAAGAAGAATCACCCCAATCATGATCATTGCAACAAGTAGTAGACATAGCAAAACTAGCATCCCCAAGCTTAGGGTTTTGCATATTATAAGCACAATTGACATTAATAGAATTTATACTATCATAATTACAATCATGCTTTCTATTCAAAGATCCACCATGAATCACTCCATAAAGTACTTCATCACAATTTTCAGATTCACAAATTTCAAGCAAAAATTCATAAAGATAATCTAGTGCACAAAACTCACTAGAAATTGGTTCATCATAATTGGATCTCTTAAAAAGATTAGCAAGCAGATGAGGATCCATAGATCTTAGGTTCTCTGTTTAGCAATAAATAAACAGCTATTCCAACCAAACGAGCAAACGAGCCAAGTAGGACATGAAAGCAAATGGAAAGACGAACAGAAGAAGGGCGAATAAAATGGCAAGGGTGAAGTGGGGGAGAGGAAAAAGAGAGGCAAATGGCAAATAATATAATGCGAGGGATAAGAGTTTGTGATGGGTACTTGGTATGTCTTAACTTGGCGTAGATCTCCCAGGCAATGGCGCCAAAAATCCTTCTTACTACCTCTTGAGCACTGCATTGGTTTTCCCTTGAAGAGGAAAGGGTGATGTAGTAAAGCAGCGTAAGTATTTCCTTCAGTTTTTGAGAACCAAGGTATCAATCCAGTAGGAGACCACGCGCGAGTCACCTCGTACCTACACACACAAATAAGAACCTCGCAACCAACGCAATAAAGGGGTTGTCAATCCCTTCACGGCCACTTGCAAGAGTGAGATCTGATAGAGATGATAATAATAAGATAAATATTTTTGGTACTTTTATGATATAGATTAAAAGTAAAGATTAGAAAATAAAGTAGATGGGAAACTTGTATGATGGAGAATAGACCCGGGGGCCATAGGTTTCACTAGTGGCTTCTCTCAAGATAGCATAAGTATTACGGTGGGTGAACAAATTACTATCGAGCAATGCTACCTCTTGAGCACTGCGTTGGTTTTCCCTTGAAGAGGAAAGGGTGATGCAGTAAAGCAGCGTAAGTATTTCCCTCAGTTTTTGAGAACCAAGGTATCAATCCAGTAGGAGACCACGCGCGAGTGACCTCGTACCTACACAAACAAATAAGAACCTCGCAACCAACGCGATAAACGGGTTGTCAATCCCTACACGGCCACTTGCAAGAGTGAGATCTGATAGAGATAATAATAATAATAAGATAAATATTTTTGGTATTTTTATGATATAGATTGAAAGTAAAGATTGCAAAATAAAATAGATTGGAAACTTGTATAATGGAAATTAGACCCGGGGGGCATAGGTTTCACTAGTGGCTTCTCTCAAGATAGCATAAGTATTACGATGGGTGAACAAATTACTGTCGAGCAATTGATAGAAAAGTGAATGATTATGAGAATATCTGGGCATGATCATGTATATAGGCATCACGTCCGTGACAAGTAGACTGACTCCTGCCTGCATCTACTACTATTACTCCACACATCGACCGCTATCCAGCATGCATCTAGCACTACAAAAAAAGACACATCCATGACATTTTGGGCCGAACGAAAAAAAATTCAGTCATACATATGACACTTCTATGACGAAAATTGTGACAAAACCCGGTATCATCATAGATGTGGTGGGCTCCTACTTCTATGACAAAAAATCATGACAGAAAATGGGCTCTTCGTCCTGGGCGGGCCGGAGACGCAGTTGCATGACATTCTTTGGGCCGTCCATGACAGAAAAAACCATGGTAGAAGCGAGGGGGAGGAAAATTTCGGGGAGTTCCCGGTTACGGTGGGAGGTCGGGGGCCGAGCGATGCGCGTTTCTCTCGTACACGTACGCGCGTGTGTGCGAGGCGTTTGCTCTAACTGAACCCGAGCGAGGCGTTGGGCTCTAACTGAACCCGAGCGATTGCACTGCAGGCTACGCGTTACTGAACCCGAGCAATCGATCGATGGCTGTTAACTGAACCCGATCGAGCGATTCCTTCGCTACTACTGCTAATGAAGCCGATCGATGCTGCCTCTGGGATGAACAGTGAGCGTTGCGGGGGGTTTGGATGAACGGTGAGCGATGGCATTGCCTCTGGATGAACAAGACCCCGTGGTGTGGTGGAGGGCTGGATGAACAGTAGACGGTGGAGGGGTGCCCGTGGAGGGGTGGTTGAACAGGACCCCGTGGTGTGGAGGGCTGGATGAACAGTAGACGGTGGAGGGGTGGTTGAACAGTAGCCGGTGGAGTAGCGCGCGGTGGAGGCTGGATGAACAGGAGCCCGTGGAGGCTGGAGGAGGTCGACGATAGCCCGTGGAGGCTAGAGGAGGTCGACGGTGGAGATGAACAGTATCCCGTGGAGTCCCATTTTGTGGTACGCCACACCCCTGCCGATGAACAAGACCCCCGTTTTGACCATAGGAGGTCCATTTCGTCCGTTTTGCGGTACGCCACACCCCTCCCGATCAACAGGACCCTCGTTTTGACCATAGGAGGTCCGTTTCCTCCATTTTGCGGTACGCCACACCCCTCCCGATTAACAGGACCCCCGTTCCGATCGTAGGAGGTCCGTTTCCTCCGTTTTGTGGTACGCCAGACCCCTCCCGATCAACAGGACCCCGTTCCGGACGTAGGAAGTCCATTTCCTCCGTTGTGCGGTATGCCAAGCCTCATTCCCATCGCCTGTTCCATCCAAGCCCTCCGACACGACCACGCATTCTGTTCCGACCCAGCCGGTTGGCTCCCACGCGTTCCGTTGCCTCCCGATGAACACGGCGCATTCCGTTGCCTCCCCATAAACACGACGCATTCCGTTGCCTCCCCATGAACACGACGACGATGTTGTTTCTCCGTTCCGACCCAGCCATGTACACGAGCCCTGGCCGTACATATGCGCGAGTAGGCATTCGAGACCCTGCCCGTATGTACACATACGTGGCCGTATTTTCTTTCTTGCACCATGGCCGTTGTACGTACATGTACATGCTACGTGCGCGCCTCTACTACGACACGTACGCGCCTCTACTACGACACGTGCGTGCCTCTACATCCACCAGTATATATGTATGTACACGTTCGCGACCAGAATGACAATGCTACGTACGCTTCGACCAGGTGCGTCCCGACTGTCAGGCACTTCCTTGCCTGCGAAGATGTAGCTGGTGGGTCCCAGCAGTCAAGGAGGCGAATTTTTTTTGCCTAGACGCACTTCCTTGCGTGCGAAGATGTAGATAGTGGGTCCCAGCAATCAGGGGGGCAAATAGTTTTTTTTCCTGGACGCACTTCCTTGCGTGCGAAGATGTAGCTGGTGGGTCCCAGCAGTCAGGGGGAAACATTTTTTTCATGAAATACGGTGGCCCGTCCGGTGGGTACCCGCTGTCAAGTGGAGGAATAATTATTTTGCACATAATAAGGAGGCACTTCCTTGCTGCGGCCGTGGACCCAGCTGTCAGCCTCTCCACGTACAGTCCACGTCCGATGGAAGCCGTTCCTTGACCATGTTGACCACGTCGCGCCGAGAGCACCAGGGCAGTGGACGATAGCGAGGCCTAGGAAGGGGACGACGCAGAGCCGGGGAAGACGTGTCAGTGGATGCCCACGCATAGAGGAGTACGAGGATTCACTGGTTCACTGCGGTGTGAGGCTGCCGTCGCCGCAGAATAACAGGGGGTGTGGGTGAGTAGAGGGATGGCCTGGCCAGCGGTGGGAGTAGTAGGGGCGGTGAGGCCTTCGCCGCATCGCAGCCGGCCACGGGAGGCAGGAGCACGAGGCACGACCGGCGCTAGTTTGGGCGGCTAGAGCAAGAAGACCAGAGGTTGAAGAAGCACTACGGCCGTTGGATGGATATCGTACGGTCACTGGAGCTAGAATCGTGCATATTGACTAAGTTGACAAAGCCCTCCATCCCCGTCAACTTAGTAGGCCCACAAGTCAGCCTGCCACTATACTGGGTCCCAGCTAACACGGGGAGTATTCATTTTTTGTGCATAATAAGGAGGCACTTCCTTGCATGCGAAGATATAGCTGGTGGGTCCGAGCTGTCAGCGGCAGTAACATTTTTTCGTGAAATACAGAGGCCCTTTCGGTGGGTCCCTGATGTCAGGTGGAGGAATCATTATTTTGCGCGTAATAAGGAGGCATTTCCTTGAGTGCGACCGTGGACCTAGCTGTCGGCCTCTCCACGTACAGTCCACTTCAGATGCATGTCGGTCGTTGACCATGTTGACCAGGCCACACCGAGAGCACCATGGCAGTGGACAACGGCGAGGCCTAGGAAGGGAACGACACGGAGGCAGGGAAGACTCGACAGTTGTTTCCCACGCGGAGGGGAGTACGACTGTACGAGGGTTTACTGGTTCGTCTGCCGTCGTCGGAGAATAACAGCAGGTGTGGGTGAGTAGAGGGATGGCTAGGCCAGCGACGGGAGTACGGTGGGGCGGTGAGGCCTGCGCGGCAGCAGAGCGGGCCACGGGGAGGAGGGAGCAGGCAGTCCTGCCGGCGCTTGTTTGAGCGGCTGGAGCAGGAAGAGCAGAGATTGAAGAAGCACGACGGCCGTTGGATGGCCATCCAACAGTCACTGCTTGTGCGTCAACCTTTTTTAGGAAAGCCTCAAATCTGTGGAAAACAGCATACAACCCATCTGCCATTATTTCTAATAATTTACATCCCATTTGCTAATTATTAAGGTTTTTTTGGAGCCCATATTCTTTTTGTTAGCATTACAGCCCATATTGTGGCCACGGTTAAAAAATTATACGAAATTTTGCATATTTCGGTGCGGTCCGAACTGTTTTTAATCCTGAAATTTTGACTCACATTCAAACTGATTTTAAAAATAAATGTATATCAATATAAAATCCAATAAATTCTCCACACATAAAAATTAATGTAATTTAAAATCTCGAAATGGAAAAAAAGATATTTGAAACTAATTGTCGGTTTGATGTGTTTTAAAAATGTACATCCCATTTCTCATTACTGATGGGCCATTTTCTCGGCCAGCCGAATGAAAGCTCTCCTCGTCTTGTAAGATTTGCAGCCCAACAGGCCTGACAAAGCGACTTACTTGGCAAATCACAAAAAAACTGGGATGTGGCCATGGACCCAACTGTCAGCCTCTCCACGTACAGTACTCTTCCGATGGAATGTCGTTGACCATGTTGACCACGCCGCGCCGAGAGCACCAAGGCGATGGACAACGGAGAGGCCTAGGAAGGGGACGATACGGAGCCGGGGAAGACGCGGCCGTGCATGCCCACGCGGAGAGGAGTACGAGGGTTCACTGGTTCGGCTGCGGTGTGGGGCTGCCATCGCCGCAGGGCCTGGCTAGCAGTGGGAGTAGTAGGGGGCGATGAGGCCTCAACGCAGCACAGCCGGCCACTGGAGGCAGGAGCAGGCGGTCTCCTCGGCGCTGGTTTGGGCGGCTGGTGCAAGAAGAGCAGCGATTGAAGAAGGAGCAGGACCGTTCGATTAAAATCCAACGGTTACTGCTGGTAGAATCGTTTGTTGACTAAGTTGACAAGCCCTGCGTACGCGTCAACTTAGTAGGCTCACAGGTCAGCCTCCCAACCGGTGCGCCCCAGATGGCAGTGGGAGGAATCATTTTTTTCGCGTAATAAGGAGGCAGTTGATTGCGTGCGGCCAGGCCAGCGGAGGGAGTAGGGTGGGCCAGGGAAGCCCGCGCGGCATCACAGCAGGCCACAAGAGGAGGGAGCAGGCAGTCCCGCCGACGCTAGTTTAGGCGACTGGAGCAGGAAGATCAGAGATTGAAGAAGCACGTTGATAACCCACAAGTATAGGGGATCACAACAGCTTTCGAGGGTAGAGTATTCAACCCAAATTTATTGATTCGACACAAGGGGAGCCAAAGAATATTCTCAAGTATTAGCAGCTGAGTTGTCAATTCAACCACACCTGGAAACTTAGTATCTGCAGCAAAGTGTTTAGTAGCAAAGTAATATGATAGTGGTGGTAGCGGCAACAAAAGTAAAGACAACAAAAGTAATATTTTTGGTATTTTGTAGTAATTGTAACAGTAGCAGCGGGAAAGTAAATAAGCGAGAACCAGTATATGGAAAACTCGTAGGCACCGGATCAGTGATGGATAATTATGTCAGATGCGGTTCATCATGTAACAGTCATAACATAGGGTGACACAGAACTAGCTCCAATTCATCAATGTAATGTAGGCATGTATTCCATATATAGTCATACGTGCTTATGGAAAAGAACTTGCATGACATCTTTTGTCCTACCCTCCCGTGGCAGCGGGGTCCTATTGGAAACTAAGGGATACTAAGGCCTCCTTTTAATAGAGTACCGAACCAAAGCATTAACACATAGTGAATACATGAACTCCTCAAACTACGGTCATCACCGGGAGTGGTCCCGATTATTGTCACTTCGGGGTTGCCGGATCATAACACATAGTAGGTGACTATAGACTTGCAAGATAGGATCAAGAACTCACATATTCATGAAAACATAATAGGTTCAGATCTGAAATCATGGCACTCGGGCCCTAGTGACAAGCATTAAGCATAGCAAAGTCATAGCAACATCAATCTCAGAACATAGTGGATACTAGGGATCAAACCCTAACAAAACTAACTCGATTACATGATAAATCTCATCCAACCCATCACCGTCCAGCAAGCCTACGATGGAATTACTCACGCACGGTGGTGAGCATCATGAAATTGGTGATGGAGGATGGTTGATGATGACGACGGCGACGAATCCCCCTCTCCGGAGCCCCGAATGGACTCCAGATCAGCCCTCCCGAGAGGTTTTAGGGCTTGGTGGCGGCTCCGTATCGTAAAACGCCATGATTTCTTCTCTCTGATTTTTTCTCTCCGAAAGCAAATATATAGAGTTGGAGTTGGCGTCGGAGGGCATCCAGGGGGGCCACGAGGTAGGGGGCGCGCCCTAGGGGGGCGCGCCCCCCACCCTCGTGAGAAGGGTGTGGGCCCCCTTGTCTTCATCTTTGGCGAGGATTTATAATTATTTATTCTAAGATGTTCCATGGAGTTTCAGGTCATTCCGAGAATATTGGTTTTCTGCACATAAAACAACACCATGGCAATTCTGCTGAAAACAGCGTCAGTCCGGGTTAGTTCCATTCAAATCATACAAGTTAGAGTCCAAAACAAGGGCAAAAGTGTTTGGAAAAGTAGATACGACGGAGACGTATCAACTCCCCCAAGCTTAAACCCTTGCTTGTCCTCAAGCAATTCAGTTGACAAACTGAAAGAAAGAAAGAAAAACTTTTACAAACTCTGTTTGCTCTTGTTATTGTAACTATGTCAAGCCAGCATTCAAGTTTTCAGCATAGATCATAACTAACCACATTTGCAATAGTTCTCAGGTCTCATAATTACTCATATCAATAGCATAATCAACTAGCAAGTCATAATAATAGATCTCGGATGACAACACTTTCTCAAAACAATCATAATATGATATAACAAGATGGTATCTCGCTAGCCCTTTCTAAGACCGCAAAACATAAATGCAGAGCACCTTTAAAGATCAAGGACTGACTAGACATTGTAATTCATGGTAAAAGAGATCCAATCATAGTCACACCCAACATAGATTAATAGTGATGAATGCAAATGACAGCTGTGCTCTCCAACTAGTGCTTTTTAATAAGAGGGTGATGACTCAACATAAAAGTAAATGGATATGCCCTTCGTAGAGGGAAGCAGGGATTTGTAGAGGTGCCAGAGCTCGGTTTTGAAATAGAGATAAATTGTATTTTGAGCGGTATACTTTCATTGTCAACATAACAACTAAGAGATGGCGATATCTTCCATGTTAAACACATTATAGGCGGTTCCCAAACAGAATGGTAAAGCTTATACTCCCCCTCCACCAACAAGCATCAATCCATGGCTTGCTCGAAACAACGAGTGCCTCCAACATACATCAGGTCCCAAGGGGAGTTTTGTTTGCAATTAATTTTGATTTGGTTTGCATAAAGCATGGGACTGGGCATCCCGGTGACCAGCCATTTTCTCGTGAGTGAGGAGTGGAGTCCACTCCTCTTGAGAATAACCCGCCTAACACGGAAGATAAGGACAGCCTTGGTTGATACATGAGCTATTCGAGCATACAAAACAGAATGTTTATTTGAAGGTTTAGAGTTTGGCACATACAAATTTACTTGGAACGGCAGGTAGATACCGCATATAGGAAGGTATAGTGGACTCATCTGGAATAACTTTGGGGTTTAAGGGATTGGATGCACAAGCAGTATTCCCGCTTAGTACAAGTGAAGGCTAGCAAAAGACTGGGAAGCGACCAACTAGAGAGCGACAAAAGCCATGTACATGCGTTAAAATTAATAAACATTGGATGCAAGCATGAGTAGCATATAATCCACCATGAACATAAATATCGTGAAGTCTATGTTGATTTGTTTCAACTACATGCGTGAACATGTGCCAAGTCAAGTCACTTAAATCATTCAAAGGAGGATACCACCCCATCATACCACATCATAATCATCTCAATAGCATGTTGGCACACAAGGTAAACCATTATAACTCATAGCTAATCAAGCATGGCACAAGCGACTATGATCTCTAATTGTCATTGCAAACATGTTTATTCATAATAAGCTGAATCAAGAACGAGGGACCCATCATATTTACAAAAACAAAACAGGTCGAGTTCATACCAGCTTTTCTCATCTCAGTCAGTCCATCATATATCATCATAATTTCCTTTCACCTGCACGACCGAACGGTGTGAATAATAATAAGAGTGTACATGCATTGGACTAAACTGGAATCTGTGAGCATTCAATAAACAGGAGAAGACAAGGCAATATGGGCTCTGGGTTAAATCAACAATAATGCATATAAGAGCCACTTCAACAATTTAATTATGGTCTTCTCCTACTGACCCCCAAATAAAAGAAAAGAGATAAAACTATTTACACGGGAAAGCTCCCAACAAGCAAAAGAAGAACGAGAAATATTTTTGGGTTTTCTTTTTAATTATTACTACTACAACAGAAAAATAAACTACTACTAATTTTTTTAAGGTTTAACAAACACACAAGAAGAAAGCAGGAAAAAGAAAATAAACTAGCATGGATATTACAATGAAAAAGTATGAACACCGACATCTAGCAATGAGTGTGTGTGAACATAAATGTAATGTCGGTGAGAAATATGTACTCCCCCAAGCTTAGGCTTTTTGCCTAAGTTGGTCTATGGCCACAGCTGGCCTGGCAGATATCCATAATAATAGTTGTTGGGGTTGTACTGTGATGAGGAGGAATAGTTGGGATCATACTGATGTGCAGCGGTTATCGCCTGCTGAGCTGCAGCGTGGAGTCGAGCTGCCTCCGCTCTCCTCTCGTACTCTTCTGCCTCCTCTTTGGTAATAACATATATTCTTTTTGTCTGTGAATCAAAGAAGGCAGGAGTAGGGAGAGTAATACGGAAAACACGTTGTTTATCAAAAATTAAACGATATAAGAGAGGTGATTCAGGCCTCTCGACAAACTGGTGCGAAGCCATAGAGTTATAAGCTAAATATGTAGGAGGCAACTCCGTATCACCCTCATGAATGTCTATCTCAAGAAAATGAGCTAAGCAGGTTGCATAAATTCCTCCAAAGAAATCTCCATTATGTCTATTATGATGCAACCTACGAGCTACAATGGCTCCCATATGATAAGATTGGTCTCCTAACACAGCACTCCTAAGAATGCTAAGATCAGGGACACACATGTGACATGCTTCATCCTTAGCATTTATGCATCTACCGATGAAGAGAGCAAAATAATGTATAGCAGGAAAGTGAATGCTCCCTATGGTAGCCTGCGTTATATCTCTAGATTCCCCTGCAGTTATACTAGCAAGAAAGTTTCTAAATTCAGATTTAGGGGGATCCCTAACACTACCCCATGATGGAAGTTTGCAAGCAAGAGTGATATCCTCTAGGTCCATGGTATAAGATTTTTATAAAGATCAAACATGACTGAAGGAGAATTATGCGAAGATGAATACTCAAACCTCCTCACAAATGAACTTGTGAGATCATGATACTGGGGGCATTTGTTAGCCTCAAAATCCTCAAGACCGGCATTGCGCAAATATGCTTTGAATTCTTCTTTAATTCCCGCACGGTCCATAAAATTTTTTGACGGCCATTCACAAGGCCGTAATGGAGCGTCTCTTGGTGGATCCTCGTCAGCATCGTGCATAGCAATCCTGGGTCCTTGCTTCTTAGAGGAACCACCTTGGAACATCTTCCTAAGCATATTGTTTTTTCTTTGAAAAATTCTGAAATTTTCAGTAACTTCAAAATAAAATTAACCAAACTCAATAAAACTGATAGTAACTACTCCTACAAGTGCCTAGAGCCTATATCGAGCATTAGAACTACTTGGAACCATACAAATTTGACATGCAAGCTCAAGAACAGGGTCACCTAAGAAGCACAAATTTGCAAAGAATAAAGCACTAGAACAAAAACTAATTGGACCAATGGAGGAGTCACATACCAAGGAACAATCTCCCCAAGCAGTTTTGCGAGAGGTGCTTTGAGCAAGGAGATCGAAAATCACAGCAAAAGTGGCTGGAACTCATGCTTGAGTTGGTTTTTCGGGTTTGTGTGAGACAGAGGAAAAAGATGGGTGTTGGGATAAGTGGAGGAGGGCCACCGTGGGCCCACAAGGCAGGGGGCACGCCCTAGAGGGGGGGCGCGCCCACCACCCTCGTGGCCAGGTGGCAGCTCCTCCCGCAGTAATTTTTGCACAGTAAATCCTCAAATATTCCCGAAAAAATCATATTAAATTGGCATGGCCTTCTAAGGACTTTTATTTTTGGGATATTTTTATATTGCATGGATAAGTCAAGAAACAGACTGAAAAGACTATTTTTACTTTATTTAATATAAATAACAGAATGTAAAAGTGGGGTACAGAAGTTTGTGCTTCTAGTTTCATCCATCTCATGCTCATCAAAAAGAATCCACTAACAAGGTTGATCAAGTCTTGTTAACAAACTCATTCCGATAATCATCAAACCGGAGAAATTTCGAATAACACTAAGTTACCTCAATGGGGATATGCACATCCCCAATAATAAGTATATCATATTTCTTCTTGACAGTGGGAAGAGGAAATTCAAAACCTCCAAATATAATCGATGGAATTTTTCCAAGAGAGTTGATACTATGAACTTGAGGTTGTTTCCTCGGAAAGTGTACCGTATGCTCATTACCATTAACATGAAAAGTGACATTGCCTTTGTTGCAATCAATAACAGCCCCTGCAGTATTAAGAAAAGGTCTTCCAAGAATTATAGACATACTATCATCCTCGGGAATATCAAGTATAACAAAGTCCGTTAAAATAGTAACGTTTGCAACCACAACAGGCACATCCTCACAAATATCGACAGATATAGCAGTTGATTTATCAGCCATTTGCAAAGATATTTCGGCAGGTGTCAGCTTATTCAAGTCAAATCTACGATATAAAGAGAGAGGCATAACACTAACACCGGCTCCAAGATCACATAAAGCAGTTTTAATATAATTTCTCTTAATGGAGCAAGGTATAGTAGGTACTCCGGGGACTCCAAGTTTCTTTGGTATTCCACCCTTAAAAGTATAATTAGCAAGCATGGTGGAAATTTCAGCTTCCAGTATCTTTCTTTTATTAGTAATGATATCCTTCACATATTTAGCATAAGGATTTGTTTTAAGCACATTAGCTAATCGCATACGCAAAAAGATAGGCCTAATCATTTCAGCAAAGCGCTCAAAATCCTCAGCATCATTTTTCTTAGATGGTTTTGGAGGAAAAGGCATGGGTTTCTGAACCCAAGGTTCCCTTTCTTTACCATGTTTCCTAGCAACAAAGTCTCTTTTATCATAACGTTGATTCTTTGATTGTGGGTTATCAAGATCAACAGTAGGTTCAACTTCTACATCATTGTCATTACTAGGTTGAGCATCATCATGAACATTATCATTAATATTTTCATTAGGTTCATGTTCATTACCAGATTGTGTTTCAGCATCAGACATAGAGATATCATTTGGATTATCAGGTGGTTCAGCAATAGGTTCACTAGAAGTTTGCACAGTTCTATCATTTTTCTTCTTCTTCTTTTTAGAAGAACTAGGAACATCAATATTATTTCTCTGAGAATCTTCCTCGATTATCTTAGGGTGGCCTTCAGGATACAAAGGTTCCTGAGTCATTCTACCAGTTCTAGTAGCCACTCTAATGGCATAATCATTTTTCTTACTATTCATTTCATCAAGCACTTCTTTTTGAGCCTTAAGTACTTGTTCTACTTGAGTGGTAACCATAGAAGCATGTTTGCTAACAAGTTTAAGTTCACCTTTAATATTAGCCATATAATCACCCAAGTGTCTAATCATATAAGCATTTTCTTTTAATTGTCTACCAAAATAAGCATTGAAGTCGTCTTGCTTAAACATAAAGTTATCAAACTCAACCAAGCACTGACTAGCAATTTTAGTAGGAGGGACTTAAGCTTTATCATATCTATAGAGAGAATTTACCTTTACTACCTGTGCCGGGATATCGGGGTCAGGAGGTTCTTCAATAAATAAAGAATTGAGATCATATGTTTCTTCAACAGGCGGTATATTAAGACCATGTATTTCTTCAATAGGAGGTAAATTCTTAACGTCTTCAGCTTTAATACCTTTTTCTTTCATAGATTTCTTTGCCTCTTGCATATCTTCGGGACTGAGGAATAGAACACCTCTCTTATTCGGAGTTGGTTTAGGAATAGAGTCAGTAATTGGAGCAGGAGTTGGCTCAGGAGCTGGCTCAGGAGCTGCCCAATTATTTTCATTTGTCAACATATTATTCAATAAAATTTCAGCTTCATCTGGTGTTCTTTCCCTGAAAAGAGAGCCAGCACAACTATCCAGGTAATCTCTGGAAGCATCGGTTAGTCCATTATAAAAGATATCAAGTATTTCAGGTTTCTTAAGAGGATGATCAGGCAAAGCATTAAGTAACTTGAGAAGACTCCCCCAAGCTTGTGGGAGACTCTCTTCTTTAATTTGCACGAAGTTGTATATTTCCCTCAAAGCATCTTGTTTCTTATGAGCAGGGAAATATTTAGTAGAGAAGTAATAAATCATATCCTAGGGACTACGCACACAACCAGGATCAAGAGAATTAAACCATATCTTAGCATCACCCTTTAATGAGAACGGAAATATTTTGAGTATATAAAAGTAACGCGATCTCTCATCATCAGTGAACAGGGCAGCTATATCATTTAACTTAGTAAGATGTGCCACAACAGTTTCAGATTCATAGCCATGAAACGGATCAGATTCAACCAAAGTAATTATATCAGGATCAATAGAGAATTCATAATCCTTATCAGGAACACATATAGGTGAAGTATCAAAAGCAGGGTCTAGTTTCATTTTATCTCTAAGTGATTCTTTGTTCCATTTAACTAATAACCTCTTAAGCTCATATCTATCTCTGCAAGCTAAAATAGCGGCAGAAGATTCCATATCAAAAAGATAACCCTCAGGGATAACAGGCATATTTTCATCATCACTATCATCATCGTATTCAGATTCAATAATTTCTTTCTCTCTAGCCCTAGCAATTTGTTCATCAAGAAATTCACCAAGGGGCACAGTAGTATCGGGCATAGAAGCAGTTTCATCATAAGTATCATGCATAGTAGAAGTGGCATCATCAATAACATGCGACATATCAGAACGAATAGCAGAAGCAGGTGTAGGTGTCGCTAGCTTACTCATAACAGAAGGTGAATCA
This sequence comes from Triticum urartu, assembly GCF_003073215.2. Taxonomy (NCBI): domain Eukaryota; kingdom Viridiplantae; phylum Streptophyta; class Magnoliopsida; order Poales; family Poaceae; genus Triticum; species Triticum urartu. Next base: position 101,649,954 of record NC_053024.1, read on the forward strand.
AGTGCAGAGCTAGATGGCAGTTCCTTACCTCCCCTCGTAGTTGAGGGATAGATCTTGGTTTTTGGATCTCTCAAGTTCTTCATAGTGTCCAGCAGATATAATCCCAAGTAACTCAAATAATAGAGCTATGCTCCCCGGCAACGGCGCCAGAAATTAGTCTTGATAACCCACAAGTATAGGGGATCGCAACAGCTTTCGAGGGTAGAGTATTCAACCCAAATTTATTGATTCGACAAAAGGGGAGCCAAAGAATATTCTCAAGTATTAGCAGCTGAGTTGTCAATTCAACCACACCTGGAAACTTAGTATCTGCAGCAAAGTGTTTAGTAGCGAAGTAATATGATAGTGGTGGTAGCGGCAACAAAAGTAAAGACAGCAAAAGTAATATTTTTGGTATTTTGTAGTAATTGTAACAATAGCAGCGGGAAAGTAAATAAGCGAGAACCAGTATATGGAAAACTCATAGGCACCGGATCAGTGATGGATAATTATGCCGGATGTGGTTCATCATTTAACAGTCATAACATAGGGTGACACAGAACTAGCTCCAATTCATCAATGTAATGTAGGCATGTATTCCATATATAGTCGTACGTGCTTATGGAAAAGAACTTGCATGACATCTTTTGTCCTACCCTCCTGTGGCAGCGGGGTCCTATTGGAAACTAAGGGATATTAAGGCCTCCTTTTAATAGAGAACCGGAACAAAGCATTAGCACATAGTGAATACATGAACTCCTCAAACTATGGTCATCACCGGGAGTGGTCCCGATTATTGTCACTTCGGGGTTGCCGGATCATAACACATAGTAGGTGACTATAGACTTGCAAGATAGGATCAAGAACTCACATATATTCATGAAAACATAATAGGTTCAGATCTGAAATCATGGCACTCAGGCCCTAGTGACAAGCATTAAGCATAGCAAAGTCATAGCAACATCAATCTCAGAACATAGTGGATACTAGGGATCAAACCCTAACAAAACTAACTCGATTACATGATAAATCTAATCCAACCCATCACCGTCCAACAAGCCTATGATGGAATTACTCACGCACGGCGGTGAGCATCATGAAATTGGTGATGGAGGATGGTTGATGATGACGACGGCGACGAATCCCCCTCTCCGGAGCCCCGAACGGACTCCAGATCAGCCCTCCTGAGAGGTTTTAGGGCTTGGCGGCGGCTCCATATCGTAAAATGCGATGATTTCATCTCTTTGATTTTTTTTCTCTTCGAAAGCAAATATATAGAGTTGGAGTTGGTGTCGCAGGGCATCCAGGGGGCCCACGAGGTAGGGGGCGTGCCCTAGGGGGAGGCCACCCTCATGAGAAGGGTGTGGGCCCCCTGGTCTTCATCTTTGGTGAGGATTTTTTATTATTTTTTCTAAGATGTTCCGTGGAGTTTCAGGTCATTCCGAGAATATTTGTTTTCTGCACATAAAACAACACCATGGCAATTCTGCTGAAAACAGCGTCAGTCCGGGTTAGTTCCATTCAAATCATACAAGTGAGACTCCAAAACAACGGCAAAAGTGTTTGGAAAAGTAGATACGACGGAGACGTATCACACGTCGGCCGTTGGATGGACATTCAACAGTCACTGCTGCTAGAATCGTGTGTTCACTGACAAAGCCTTGCGTAAACAAGTCAGCCTCGAAATTTGTGGCGTGTACAGCCCATTTGCTATTATTTTTATAATTTTTACTCATTTTATAATTCATATGGAATTTATTGCAGCCCGTTTTCCATTTTTAGAATTGCTGGCCATTTTCTGGTCAGTACCAGGGTCAAAAGTTTAACTAAATATGTGGGAAATTTTGAAAATTTGCAAATTTTTGCTGGGGACGAAATATTCTTAATCCAAAAATTAATAGCCATACTAAAACAAATTTAAAAATAAATTAGTACTATGTCATGTTAAATCCAATGAAATACGTATAAGATATCAGTGAAGAACAAAAACAAAAAAAGAAACTTATATCCCATTTGCTATAATTTTTTTGGAATTTGCAACCCCTTTTGATATTACTTTTAACAGACATTGACCATACTCTTAAGCCAGGCCGGAATGCATCCCTCCTCGTCTTGAAAGATTTGCAGCACAGTAATTTGGAGAAAACAAACAGGCCTAGCTTGGGTATTCTTCAAAAAGAAATACTGGGCTACCTATTTTCCCAAAGAACTGGTGCATGAGCATTTAGCTTTATTTATTTACTTATTTATGTTTAGGGGACCATGAGCATGTACCTGGGCCGGATTCATGTGAGATCCTCCCTTCCAGTTAATTATGGGCTTCTCTATTGGGCCTTCATCAGTGGGCTGCATGTTATCAACAAGTGGAAAATGTGTTTCGTACGAAAAATAGTATGCGCTACGTACAGTACGGGGCACTAAAGGATCGAACCGTGCAACGACTTCCAAAACATTGTGTTTGTCGTTCTAACAACACATTTATTCAACCAACAGACCAAATATACTACTGATTGTACATTGAAAACAGCAGCAGCAGCAACCAGGGCTAGGGGTGCAACAGAAGCAGTAAGCCGGCCAGAAGAGTGAAGATGCGGGTCTCTCTCTTCCAAACCAAACATCAGCCATCATTACAAAAGGGCTACCAAAAAAGAACAAGTGTATGCATCAAACTAAATAAAGATCCTACTACACCAAGTGTACGCAGCTAACTAACAGGCTCAGTTAGACGTTACTATTTATTAAGCTGTGGAGATTGGCTGACGGCTTGAACCAGATGGGTGCCTGATGGGGGAAACTCCGGCCAGCAGGTCGAAGTCTGATACTTGCGACCCTCTCTCCTACTTTGGGCTGCAGAGCGTGGCGCCACATATCAGGGTATGGTGCATGCAGAGACGCATGGTACGCTGTGTACACACAGTTTTGTCTGATGAACAAAACCGTGCTGCCATCATGATCCTTGCCGTCGGTTATCTCCTGGTTAATCGGATAATTCAGTCCGACAAACAGAGAGCGTGTACCAAGGCTACTTACTAGCCTCTAGTCAAAAATTCCTGAAGGCCCAGAGAAGCTGGGATCCTACTCAAAGACCTTGCAGTGACTGTGGTTGTATTCCGCGAAACAACAGGTCCGGTACGTGCGAATGATCATCAATCTTTCATCGTCGTCTGATCGAGCCAGGAACCACCTGCAACTGCCATGCCACTTTTCTTTGAAAGGTTCTAGGATTAGGAAGGGTAGGGACACCAGGCGGCCTACAACATCATATCAAGTTGGAGTCAAATAAAAAAGGGCTCTTGATTTTGTCAAATATGAGCATGAATATTTTTTCAGCAAATGTTGACAGTAATATAAGCAAGCCATCATGATATCATAGGAAAGTAACATACTACTGTAACAGCCGTTTGTAGCGATGACTGGAGTAGGCCAGCAATACGTCCAGCTGTAGAAGGAGTCGACAGCGTAAATGAAGCCCTTGTGTTCAATGGCATCAGAGAACCATGGAGGATGTATGATCCTGCGATGGACATGCAGATTTATCCACTTACCTTAGTGACCTGTCAGATAGGCGAGACCGCAGTTGAAGAACGCAATTAGCCTGAAGTCTTTCTAATTCGCAAATCTTGTGGGCACTTGGCAGATTACAACCTTGAGAAAATCAAACTTGGTATCATGTTGGCTACTGTAAGATTCCGAGTATTCTGGGCCGCGGTGCCAAAGCAGTGCAATGTTAATCGAAGGAAGGGGGATCAATCGCCGGGTGTAGACCTCCACGAGCATCCAGCTGCCGCGACCGTCGACGAGCACCATCCAAGACGTGTTCATGCCGACCCAGTACATACCGTTAATGTAGTTGAGGCTGACGGGGATCGGATCGTAGTCAAGGGGGTTGATGCTCGCCACCCTACGATCGTTATGCTGCGTGACACGCCGTTTCTGAAGATCAGGCGGCATCAGCAAGCAAGGAGCTGACTTAAAAAGCTCCGGCCTAAGGGCTTTGAGTAAACGGTACTGCCCCGACAAGCACGCGGCGAGCGGCATGGTACTGAGATTGTCCACACGCGAAACAATGAGCTTGATTGCCTCTGTGGGGAGCGAATTCCAGCCACTCTTTCGGCGGACGCTGCTCGGTTCTGCCATTGTTAGTGCTTGGGTTCCGGACGAGGGGGAGGCGCCTTAGCAGGGATGGAAGATTGGACGAGATTATGTGCGGACAAAGATGGAGAAGTGAATATGTGCTGTGGGAAGTGGACATGTGATGATGACTACAGCACACCGCTTGACTTACGAGACACATACCAGCAGCGTAGGGTCATGTCGATGCCAGACAACTTGCTTGAGTGATCACAGTACTGGTACTCCCTACAGTGATATGCCCTAACTTGCTTGAGTAGAGTAGTAGAGTAGGACTCTACTATACTACTAGCACCGGAGGAGTAGTATATTCTAATCTAAAATAGTTACAAACTTGAATGCCTGAGCGTGGAACGACTACGAACCGTGCTCAAAGACCGTGTCTACTTGGTGTTTGGACATGGGCGACAACCTCAATGCCAACGGTGCTGCTCCCGTTGCACCGTATGTGTTTCTGTCCTTCCTGTTCGAAATCCAAGGAGGTTTACCTGGACATATGCATTATCAAGTTAAATGTTGATCATTAGTCTTCGCTCAAGGTAATCCGTTGTCTAAGCATGTGGAGACTTCCATGCAGGATCTTGCTCTATTGGAGTATCGCGCATGAATAAAAGTGTATCCGTTATGGTTTAGTCTAGAATCTTCCATGTATGAATTTTTACTACAGTACTGGTGAAAGACTTATGATGAACCATTTCTTACATCTCCTCTGCCCGCTTGCAAGTCATCCTGATTTAATCCCTCCATCTAGTTGTATAAGGGCATGGTTAATATTACTTAATAGTATAGCCAACTGTTGACTATAAGAAAGTGCCATGTCATCTGTAGCCAACATGTATAACAATCGATACTCAAAAACTAATTCTTAAAGATCATTTCTTGCAAAGCACAATAAGTGTTATTTCTTCACAAGTTTTGGATGCAGGTTGAACAGTTGAACGCTTTTGTTTGCAAAAGATACCTTTTTATCTATTTCACCCGGATGTTTGTGAGCTCTAGAGATGAAATAATATCCGAAGAAACCTATCGATACCCGTTACACATGAGATGACCCCCACATCCTTTGTCAAAATAAACAACTCCCCGATCAATGCATTTCACTCTTCGGTGCAACGCACGGGCACCTTACTACTCCCTCGGTCCTTTTTAGTCTGCGTTTAAGAAAAATCCATTTTTCCTGCAATGCTCTGCGTATTAGCGTGTTGGGGATGTTCTTTCAACTTTACCCCTCCTTTATGTTCGCTCGCACGCATGCCTGCAGTTACTCCCATCTCTCTCTCCCATGCATGTCCTTCGCGCCTTCCCAAGGCAGCCAGCCGCCAACCTCTTACTCTCCTCCCCACTCCCCACCGGTCCCATCTCACCTTCCCATTCTCCCATCTCTGCTACATCCCGTACATATCCATGGATGAAATGCACCCATCATGGTTGTGGTAGGATAGCCAACCCTAGTGAGACCATGGATGAAAGCTTGCTTGACATGGACGACATCAAGCTCGCGTACCGAAGCATGCTCCCGCTCGTGGACGACAACGCACTTGTGGAAGACGGGGCGCTAACTAATGACAACGTGTTGCAGCTAGGCGATGTGTTAGAGGTGTGCGGCGCGCGCGCGGATGGCGATGCACTCGTGCAAGGCGGCGCGGTCGCAGACTGCAGCATGCACCTGGATGACGGTGGCGTCCACGCGCTTGAGCATGTTGTACGGGTGCTGGTCGGGCTGCTAATCTATGGCTGGTTGTTCAGTTTAGGAGGGAGTTGAAAATTTTGGCGGAAAGATTTCATCTGCCAAAATTAAACGAATTGTTTTGGATCCAATTCCACCAGTATCAAGCGACGATGCTGTTCTTCTTGCCTCGGCGTTGTTCATGCTCAAACGCCATGCAATGGGTGAGAGATTGGCACGGATGCTGAGAAGATTTTGCACAGAGAGAGAGAGACGCATGAGCCTGCATGCAGAGATTGAGCGGAGAGAGAGAACCCGCATGCATGCAGAGAGGTGGACAAAGGAGAACGTGGGTGCGAGAATACAGGGTGTCGAGCCAATCGTTGCATGCGCACAATAACTACCCAACGTCCCTTCTGTAGCAAACCAGGGGCAAAACAGTCCGATTTTTCTTGCTCTCTCCTCTCCTTGGTATGCGGGCTAAGCATAGAATGCAAAGAAAAAGGACCGGAGGGAGTACTATAGATTAGTACGACCAAAAATTGAACTAACATTATATATAGTACGATAAATGCTGATGCATGTCACCTAAAATTATATCATTCAAAACTATGTTCAAATACGAATCCAATGATATAATTTTTGTTGACATGCACTAACATTTTGTTAGTTAAATCTTCAGTCAAATTCAATGGGGGACTAATAAACCATGACCGATGTAGTACAAGTGTAGAGGGCGGCGCTGCACGGGAGTCTCACCTCTCACCCCGCTCATGGCGCAGCAGTAAAGCCGTCATATCACAAAACCCAACCACTCCCAGTAATAAGTGGCCTGGTAAAATAAACGGACAAGCAACCATCACATCCCTCCGTCTTTTTTGCATTTCATCTCTCTGCATTTACTTTCTCCGGTTCATCTCGCACACTCGATCCCTAGCTACTACTCCTAGGGCCAGTTCTTTTGGCGGCTTCCCTGGCTTTTCCCACAAGGTGCCTCACTCATTTATTTGGGCTTCTAAACTACTACTCCGTCCTGGTTTATTCCTCATCATTGTAATTTGTGCTAAATTTTGACCAAAGATTTAACTAGTTTATTCCTCACCATTGTAATCCCTCTGTCTAGGTGTGTAAGTCATCTTACGAAAACCAAATAATCACAAGCTTGGCTAGTGTTGTTTTTCTACTTTTACAAAAACCGCATCGTAATGTTAAAACATGCATTTGCACGTACATAAGTAATAGTAGTACTCCCTCCGTCTAGGTGTATAAGTCTTCCCTCCTTCTTGGTCACGGTGCACAACCAAAGATGACTTATTGACCTGGACGGAGGGAGTAGCACAGTCTGCAACCATATATCGAGAGAGACGTGTAGTGCGATAGTATATAGTAAAGTTTGTGCTATATGCACATACTTGCAAAATGCGTACGAATACACAAGGTTTCCAAACTTTCCCTTTTACATACTTAATTAAGGATGCTAAAAATTCATGAACGTTCGGGATTTATCATTTGTGTCCCAAAACTAATGAGATCGCCATACGAAACAAAAATTATACTCCTCCTAAAAGCCACGGCGCTCGCAGGAGCGCTTGCGGCGCGCCACGAGTGCCCTGGTGCGCGGTTGTTTCCCAGCACGCTGACACAACGCCTCTTCCTCAGCCTCGCAACTCGTGAGGTGCTGATTGGCGGCTTGCCGGCGGGCGAGCGCGATCTCACCGGTGTGGTGATCCGGTGCCAACAGGTACTCCTCCTCGCTGGAAGCATGCACCCGTTCCACGTACCGCCAAGAGTAGATGAGGCGCTTGGGCCCGAGTGCACTCAGGGCGTCGGCACGGGCGTCCTCCGCCACCCTCACGGCCCTCGCACGAGCCTTCTGCCAAAGAGCCAATCGCCTGACTCTCTCGGACGCGACATAGGCCTCCCAGGCAGCTTGTTCCGCGGTGTGATTCTCTTCCTCGACCTTCTTCTCCGCCTCTATTTTGGCGCGCTCTGATGGAGGCAAAGCCTCCCACAAGGCGACATCCATTTCTTTCCAAGGCTCCTCAAGGCTGGGGGCTCGGCGGGCGGCGCGGCGTTCTCCTCGTAGCGGGGAGCCGACGCGTCCTCCGGCACGCGTGCTGGCGAGATTGGCAACGCCGACGCGTCCACCTCGACACGTCGCGGCGAGGAGCGGAACGCCGAGGCGTCCTCCTCGACTAGTGGCGGCGAGGAACCGAACGGTGACGCATCGCGTAGCGGCAAGGAGCGGAACACTGACGCGTCCTCCTCGACTAGTGGCGGCGACGAACGAAACGGCGACGCGTGACCGTCCGCGCGGTGCAGCGAGGGGCTCCTAGGGCTTGGGAGGGGCGATGCCATGGTGGTCGGCGTGAGAGGGAGGGCGAGATAGCGATGAACGTGAACATGAGGGGGAGGAGATAACGATGTCATGGGAGGCACAGTATTTATAGCGAGCAATGGCACACCTATGTAAGATATGGACTAAGCTGCACTGATTTAACTGCAGGTCCAGTTGCGTCACTGACATGTGGGCCAGACCCCTATTGGGCCCATATGTCAATGACCCAATGCACCTGCAGTTAAGTAACAGCTACGTGGGCATATTTGTTGGAGTAAATTACGGGGGAGCGAAGGGGTGGAAATATTGCTGGTCACAACGGATTGGACGAGCGTGGGGGGAGGAGAGTCATGCATGCATATTTTTTCACATGGGGTGGAGTGGTGGGACCGCCGGAGGGAGAAGGAGAGTTTGGCAGGCATATTGTTTCCACACATGGAGAGGAAAAGATTTGGAGACGAACGGGCTTCCTGTGGGTATGGGGAACGGTGCATAATAAGTCATCTTGCATGCCGGGCTAGGTATAGTCTCAAGTCATTAAAAACATACACGCCCCACACATGTTCATATTTCAAGGTGCACTAAATTATTACATGCGATGATTAAGGCTGGCCATAATGGTGGTATCTTAGCTGGTATCATGCACACGGGAATAGCAAACATGCTGATGTGGCAAAGAATTAAAGAAGAGAGGGGGGTTAGAGTAACTAGTGTTCATGCATGCATCTCGTTTTCCATTCACATTTTACAAGTAAAATTCATGGACAAACTTTGACCCAAAGTACGATGGGGACTAGTAAACCAAAATGGAGGTAGTAGTTTTTTTAATCAAAGAAGGGTTTCCCCTTCCGATTTTCATTACTGAAAACCAACATCTAAATCTAAACCATTGTATTTGCCCTAGAACTACCAGGTTCAACATCTCGCAACATAAACCCATACAACCTCCATCGCAAAAAAAACCATACAACCATACGCCAAGGAGGTACGTAGTACTATGAATTCCATTTTCGCTCCATACCAATCGTTCTAAAAACTACTTACTACTTATAATGCGCCATTGAAAATCGGAACTCTTAACCCCGCTAAAAAACGATATTTTAAACATGGCTACTCGATCTGTGGCAACTAGCGAGCCACCGCGCTCCAAGTCGTTCATCTGTGGTCCCGACCATCAACTCCTACGGATCAAATTATCACGCGAGCTGACTATTCCTACAAAGGTGCTCCACCACGTACCCGGTACCCGCGAATGCCGCAATCATGCACCTAGGGTTTTAGGGTTTATTTGTTAACGTCGCCTTTACGTAACACTCATGTGTGCGAGACAGCGAGAGGCCGACTACGTGCGTGCGCCTCTTCTCTTCGTATATGTACTCCACCATTTGTCTGGTGTCCCAAAAATTATAATAACTACTAGCAATGTGCCAATGTGTTGCCACACGATCAAAGTAGATTAATGCATATTCACCGATTTGATAGAAAAAAAGTCTAGTTTTGAAATACGTAAAGCACTAAAAATATGTTATGTTTCACTCAAAATATATTCCTTTGACGGTTTTGATGAGATAAGGGAGGAATGTTGTTGGTTTGAAGATTCGAGAAGTGGTATATGTCTAATTTCTACTCTTACTAGCAAGATGCCCGTGCGTTGCACGGAACATCAAGATCTTGTGGGAGAAAAGGATGAACGAGGGAAGGCCTTATCTGCAAATGTGGTGAAGAGTGCGGGTAAATTGCCATATTTTCCTTCCTATCCGTCAGATATAAATCGGATGACCTACATTGCAGGATGGCAGGCCCACCATCATCATCAACTCTATTTTTTATCCCTACTCTTATAAAAAGCATTGTCGGTGATGAAAGTGTGCCTGCCATCCTGCAATATAGGCCGTCCGATCTATATCTGACGGATAGGAAGGAAACTATGGCAATTTTGCAAAAAGATACCCACACCCCTCTCCACATTTGCAAATAAGGCCTTCCCTTGTTCATCCTTTTCCCCCACAAGATAAACTACTCATACAAATGCATCTTGATGTTCCATGCAATGCATGGGCATCTTGCTAGTTGTTGCAAAAAGCCCATGTGTGTGAGAGAGAGGGAGAGTGGAGGAGGACGGAGTGCATGTGTGACAAAGACACAAGGAGTGTGTGTGCGATAGGTATCAGCTTAAAATGAGGCGATAATGTGTGTGTGCATGATCGAGAGGGCGTGTCTCAAGAAGGGAAGAAAAATCTACATAGATATAAGGAGCGGGAGAGAGACATGTATGCGATGGTGGAAGCACGAGTGTGCGGGTGTATAAACCTATCTAGAGGCTAGCTAGTCGATAAATGTTTGTGAGAGAAATACGAGTCGGGGTGCGAAAGCGAGAGTTTTGTGTGTGAGAGAGAGACGGTAGTCGGGAAGGGGAGTGGAAGCAGGAGTTGTGTGTGTGTCTGTGAGAGAGAGAGGAGACAATAGTCGGGGTTGTCTGATCGGTAAACAAATGAATAATGTCAGTCTGGGATGGAGAGGAAAAGGAGACCGCAACAAATATTGTGTCTACAGGAGAGAGAGAGAGAGTAATTTTAGTGGTATGAGTCATATGTAGAGACATATAGGGTGTGTGAGAGAATCCCATAGAGAGAAAGACAAAGTGAAAGACGAGTGGAGACTGTGTGTGTGGCTGTGAAAAAGAAAGCTTAGGTACCGAGTGATACCAGAGAACAGTAGAGACGTGAGAGATAATGAAAACCGTGTAATGTATAATGATAGGGAGAGTGTGACACTTCTCAAGGGAGATGTCGAGAGACCATGTTTGCGAGGATAGGAGAAACATGAAGTGAGCGTGCGGGTGAGCTGGAGAAAAGAGAGTGATAGCTACCTGAAGGAGCATGCATGCGAGAGAGATGGGCGTGAAAGGAGTGAACAAAAAAGGGATTCAAATATTTGAATTCGAGATGATGATACATGCAATCCATACTCGAACCAAAATTGATCTATCAAACATGCATACTCATATGAATTCACACACATCTATGTTATTTAATATGTAGATATTACTGATCCATACATTTTACTAGAACATAATTTGGTTAAAATTTTTCGAATTCAACCTTAAGATTTCGAGATCGTTGTATTTGTAAATCATATTATACATATAAAGGAGCAGAATTCTTTGTTGTGCTTTTGAAAGTATATATAAAAATGATATATATAGAATGTAATTCCAATTGAAAATGGATCCCGCCCGAAAAAAATAGAATACAAACGGGATTCGAATTGAGTTGGCACGGTAAACGTGCACTCTGCAAAATTTGAACGAAGCGGGGAAAGTCGCAGTAACCGCCTGAAACCAAAATCTGCGAGATGGAAATCACTACTGCCTATCCCTGCCACGCAAAGCCTATCTGCTGGATTTCTATAGGTTTCGATAGGGGTAGGTTTGTAATTTCACCCAAACATGACGTAACCACCTCTCACCCGGATTCATACACGGTGGGCGCCAAAACACAGTGTGTCCTCGGCCGAAATCGACTCCCTCCCCGATTCATATTCATACATGGTGGGCGCCAAAAACAAACTCTCCTCGGCAAATATTCGGTGTATGCGAGATTACCGTCCTATCCCCAACCGACTAATATTGATGTGATGTAGTAGAAATTTGAAACGGGGGATAAGTTTGTAAATTTCCTCGCATTTGAGACAAGCGCGCCCTGAATACATGGTTCCCCCTTCCTCTCTACCTCCCTTTTCCCTATTCGTACTCCGTGGGCGCCAAAACACCCTCTCCACCCCACCCTCCTCCATCTGTCGCCGTCCGCCACCCCATCCACCGCCGTCCTCCTCCACCATGTCGGAGCTGATACCCCGATGCTGCCGTCCATTACAAGAGATCGACCTCTCTCATCCACGGCTTCGGACCGGGATCCTTGCATCCCGTCCTCTTGCTTCATCCCCGCCGTCGTCCACCTTGCTGGTGCCGCTCCTACGACCGTATCGTACACCACGCCCCGCCGCCACCGTCTACCCTCCTAGATCTACTTCCATGCCACCGACAACCATCGCTACCGTAGCACCGTCAAATTCTCAGCAGATGCATACACGGCGCCGCACCAGAGGCGGTACTCTTTCGTATCTGCTCAACTTATTTATCGCAGCAAGAAAATAGATCGCCACTGCTTTACTCTGATTTCTTGTCTTGGTTGCGAAGTTGCCTTTGTCCGGTTTGCACCTTCAGATCCTCCATGGCACGCTCAAAACTATACTCCCAATGCTTATGGTTTTCCCCTTTTATATTCCACACTAGTTAAATCACAGTAGACTAAATTTCAAAATTGGGTCAGTCGATTTTTCAGAGCTCGTCGGAGTTCGCCGGTGCGATCGAAGGGTCTCAGGTGGTTGTGGGGCCTCGCCGAAAGAAGAAAACTCGACACGGGTGGGGGTTGGGGTGGGGGTGGGGATGGGGGTGGCGGAGGAACACATGCGGTGGGGGCCGGTGGTCCGGCCGGCGGCCCGTGCGGTGTTCTGTATGGGAAGAATCAGAGACGAGGAAGAAGAAGGGTTAGGAGATGTAGGATCTTCATCCAACCGCCTGAAATGGTCGAGAGACAGCTAGGAGTTGCATTCTTAATGCGCTCTGGTTCATCATGTGTGGGCACTGCGCAACCAACATTTTGTTATCCAAAATCTGCTTGCTCTTCTTTACCATGTTCCTCTTCCATTCTTCTTTAATATGTACTCTCTCTGTTCCTAAATACAAGTCTTTGTATAGATTCCACCATGGACTACATATGGAGCAAAATGAGTGAATCTACACTCTAAAATGTATCTAGATACATCTGTATGTGATCCATAGTGGAAATCTCTACCAAGACTTATATTTCGGAACGGAGGGAGTATGGTAGTAGTACAGTATGTACCTTGTACTAAAGATGAGCAGGGACATTTGCAGCATAGAGGTCTATACGGTCGGTTGTGATGGACACTTTGAGCCTCTTTGATTCGTAGGATCTTGTAAACATAGGAATAGGATTTGTAGTGGCCTGCCCACTTGAATCCTATAAGAATAGCAAGGAAATGCGGGGAGTTGTGTCGCCTTTGAGAGTTACACTGATATTAACAGTACTGCACCTTCACTTGAAGAGAGCTGGTATCCGAAGCCTTTCTAGCCGAATCGGTAATACTAGCACATATATTCCAGCAAGTTCCACTTTGCTGATTTTACTCTCATGCTTAAGGTTTTCCCGTTATATCTACACTATGATCTGTGTAGTTGCTTTGTGTCGCACTAGCAGCAGTCCACTCTTGAAGCTAAACACTGCAATGACTTACAAAATTGGCACCAAGGCATTGAGTGCCTTTCTGGATGCAATGAAACTCATACACTCCCCACCTGTTGATTCTTGTTCAGAATATGATCCTAATGACTATTCTAACCTCGAGGAGTCAAAGGCAGATGGCCTGTCCTGTTCACCCATCAGGGTGCCTATTCTAATTTGGCAATGTTTTATTGATTGCGGGTATCTTGCATATGTTGTCTTGCATTTCTTCTACTTTGTTGCACCGCCATCTGCTTAGTTTACTCATCATATATGTCGAGATGCCATGCCCATCCATTATCAATACATATTCCATCTGTCATCATACCATGTTTTTTCCACTCAAATGTTGTTCTTGTGCATCAGACATCAAAAAGGAAGAGGGTGATTGCCGAACCTGAAGGAGCACCAGCAAAGTCCTTGAAAAACGTGGTGGTGCCGGAGAAATCAGACAGCACCCCACTTATATTGGTTGTACAACCAGTGACACAAAACGTAGGACCAACTCCAGCAGACTGTACCCATACTTCACTGGCCACACCACTAGCACCACCACACAGGACCTGGACTCCAACAAAAGGTATACCGATTTCATTTGCCATAGCACTAGTTGTACCATAGAAAAATCCCACTCCAGCAAAAAGTACAGCAAGTTCACCGGCCGAAGACCTATCCCAACTGCAGAGACGGCCAATTTTTGCAGATTGGAACCCCATTCCATTTATTCCCAGTTTAAAAGACAATGCTTTCAATGTTGTTAGGGACTACGTGCATATATTCCCATCATGGTAAGATTATTGTGAAGACAAACACCATTTTCACATCTTCTTGTCCAACTTACGTGTAAGTGCTATTATTCATGGTTATTACTTTCCTGTTTTCTACTAATTGAACACATCAATGATTTACATTACATTGTTGTAACTAGGCAAGGGTCAATCTGGATAGTCATGACGAGCAAAGCTTGCTTGTGATTTTCAAGGAAGCATTGCAGCAGTATCGGTGTTACCTGAGGAAATCACACTTTGATGGCAAGTCTATAAACGAATTTCCAGTGAAGTCTCCTGTGCTAAATTTAGAAGACATTGAATGGAAAACCTTGTTATGCACTGGTCTCCTTCCCAGGATGAGGTACTGTCTATGAAATCACATGAAAATTTGAATTTCTACTTTTCCGCATGTGCCTTACAGATCTTTTTTGCAGGAAATCTGCTCGAAGAAGAATTCCGGTTTGACAAGAATGACAGGATATCGCAAATATGCTGCCCGCTGCTTTGCTCTTGTTAGTACCTGTTGTCCTGTATCACTGTACTTGCATACATACCTGGTTCATTACATGACAGCAGTATGCATGATAGCTTGCTTATCAACTGTTCGCTCCAAATTATCTGATCTGTATGAATGGTTACATTAGTGTAGAATATATCCAATGCCAATGTTTTTTAGCTCTGCATTGTTCTTGTAAGTACATGATGTCCTTTATCAGTGTACTTATAATGACATGTAGTTGTTCATGTACCATCACTCTGCAGCTTATTTTCCTTTGCCCTCCATTTTCTACACATCAGATCTATATTTACTCTCACCATAAGGTTGGTACTGAAGAAGTTTAGTTGTGCATTGCTCTTGGCTATACCTTTTGCCTGTATCGCTGCACTTACATTTATAGCTACTTGGTTATGTAGCATCACTCTTCATCTTATCTTAAATATTCTCCATTTTTTCGTATATTATCACATCTATATTTACTCTTAACAAAATGTAGAATAAAGGCAATGATTTTGAAGAAGATTCTGTGGTAAACTTCTTGAATTGCCCCCCCCATCAGCATGGACAAGGCCTTTATAGAGCCTGTCTTCACCAATAATGTAAGTTTGTCCATCTCAAGCCTTCAAACTTTGTTGTATATATTTGGTTAGGCATGACTGCAACAGCTGTTTATTTTTGGTGTTTGCATCAAATTGCTTGTTTAAAGTTTATTATGTAGTTCATAAACAAAAGTTTTCAGTTGTACAACCAAGTTCCTTCTTCATACCATGTAAATTAAACTATACGGAGCAAGTGATCTTGTTTTGCACTGCATGTATGCTTCTGTTCTTCATCCGTAATCCAGTGGTGTGGTGAACCTACCCACTACAGCACAATGTCATATTCTGCAATGTCTTAACTATGAAGAATGTCATATCATTCTACTATTATTTAAACCGTCTCTTTATTTACCAATCTGAAATGGTATAAATTGACAGCACACTAACCATTGATACTTATGAGTTCTTGATCTGTAATCTAGTGGTGTCGTGAAGCTGCCAACTCCTTCACAATGTCATTTCCTGCCATGTCTTGACCTGAACAATACCATATAGTGTTAATGCAATTTTAAACCGTGTCACTTTATTCGTCAGTAAGAAATGTGATGAATTGTCAGACTGATACTTTTATGTGCAAAATTTGTCATCTGTCTGCTTATTTATCTTTCAGAGTGAGGAAGATATAAGTGTTGAACAAGCGCAGTCTCATCATCTTGCTCAGCTGCTTGCGCTGCAGCTCCCCAGCAGGGCTAACCTTTCTTGAACTCTATTGAAGTGCTATCGGTTTTGTATATTATTTTGTCGGCGTGTTTATTTGCACTGGTGGCGATCTTTGATGCCCAGTGTATGTAATCTATTGTCTGCTTGTGCTTTATTATCATAGTGGAAAACTTTGATGCCAAGTGGATGTAATATACCATAATTTCTTTATTGTATAGTCTAAGTTTTTTCTTATTCACGATGCTACAGTTATTTTACTATATATATATCCTGTCTTCGTAGTAAACCGGCCAAACCGTAAAATTATGGTACATAATTGGGCTGTCATGCAATCACGATGTAGGTTGGGCCTGAAACGTGCCGAACAGCTCACGGGCCGGCAGCAGCCCGAAATGAACCCCGGCCCATGATTGTGCGAATCAAATCACGGGCTTTTAACAGGCCAAAATTGTCTCGGTCCTTGTTTGGCCCAATCAGATATCATCTGCGAGCAGGCCGGATGCAAACCGGGCCGTAGTTAGGCCCAACTATATGATAGGCTTTTAACAGGCCGAAATTAATATAGGGACGAAATGTTAAACGGGCCCTTAACAGGCCAAAACTAATATCAGGCCGAATTACTAACTGGGCCTTTAGCAAGTGGGCCCAAAAGCATAGTGTCCAGTTGACGGGCCGAATCTGATATGGGCCATAATTGAGCCCAAAGCCTCTTAAAGGGTCGGACCTGATCTGGGCCGTAATTTGGCCCAGAACGTGGTAGGCTTTTAACGGGCCGGATCTCATATGGGCTACTATTAGGCCCGGAGTGTGGCAGGCCATTAATGGACCGGATCAAATATGGGCCGGCATTTGGCCCAAAACATGGCAGCCAGTTAATGGGCCGGCCTACTACGGTCCTCAAAATCTTGTGGGCCTACAGCTGGGCCGACCCATTAATGTCGGCGAAATCTCATGGGCCTTTAGCTGGGCTGGCTCATTATGATCCGCAAGAATCTTGTGGGCCTTTACCTGGGCCGGCCCATTATGGCACACAAAAATCTTGTGGGCCTTTACCTGGGCCGACCCATTATGGCCCGCAAAATCTTGTGGGCCTTTAGCTGGGCCAGCCCATTATGGTCCGCAAAATCTCGTGGGCCTTTAGCTGGGCCGGCCCATTATGGTCCGCAAAATCTTGTGGGCCTTCAGTTGGGCCGGCCCATTTAAACTTGATGGGCTGGCCCACGTGTCAACATCTCATAGGCACGTCTCGCCCATTGGATGAGTGACACCTGTGCCAACGCGGACCTGACACGTGTCTCCTCCAGCCAATGTTGATTTTACACATGGAAAATCCCCATTGGTTGGGGCTGTTAACGGGTTATCAGATCCAAAACCCGACCCGATAGCTTAACGACGTTTCGTTACGGTGGATGCCACGTGTCGGTCACCCTTGACGAAAGCACTTCTGTGACGCGCGATTTATCGTCATGGAAGTGGACACTTCCGTGATGATAATTTTGGTAATGTCATGGAACACTTCTACGACAGCACAGGTATGACTATCTTGCTTCTGTCATAAATTTGTCATGGATGTACATGCATGACAAAAAACGCGACCTACTGTGACAAACACGTATCATCACGGAAGTGTATTTTTTTATAGTGTAGAGTATTAAGTTCATAAGAACAGAGTAACGCATTAAGCAAGATGACATGATGTAGAGGGATAAACTCATGCAATATGATATAAACCCCATCTTTTTATCCTCGATGGCAACAATACAATACGTGTCATTTCCCCTACTGTCGCTGGGATCGAGCACCGCAAGATTGAACCCAAAGCTAAGCACTTCTCCCATTGCAAGAAAGATCAATCTAGTAGGCCAAACCAAACTGATAATTCGAAGAGACTTGCAAAGATAAACCAATCATACATAAAAGAATTCAGAGAAGAATCAAATATTGTTCATAGATAATCTAGATCATAAACCCACAATTCATCGGATCTTGACAAACACACTGCAAAAGAAGATTACCTCGAATAGATCTCCAAGAGAATCGAGGAGAACTTTGTATTGGGATCCAAAGAGAGAGAAGAATCCATCTAGCTACTAGCTATGGACCCGAAGATCTGGAGTAAACTACTCACACATCACCGGAGAGGCCATGGAGTTGATGTAGAGGCCCTCCATGACCAATGCCCCCTCCGGCGGAGCTCCGAAAAAGGCCCCAAGATGGGATCTCTTGGGTACAGAAGGTTGCGGCGGTGGAATTAGGTTTTCGTGGTGCTCCTGGATGTTTGCGGGGTACGTGGACTTATATAGGAGGAATAAGTAGGTCGGTGGAGCAACGAGGGGCCCACGAGGGTGGAGAGCGCTCCCCCTGCCTCGTGGCCTCCTTGATTGTTTCTTGACGCCCACTCCAAGTCTCCTGGATCACGTTTGTTGAGAAAATCACGTTCCCGAAGGTTTCATTCCGTTTGGACTTCTTTCGATATTCCTTTTCTGTGAAACACTGAAATAGGAAAAAAACAATTTGGGTTGGACCTCCGGTTAATAGGTTAGTCCCAAAAAGGATATAAAAGTGTAAAATAAAGCCCATTAACATCCAAAACAGATAATATAATAGCATGGGGCAATCAAAAATTATAGATACGTTGGAGACGTATCAAGCAATTGATAGAAAAGCGAATAATTATGAGAATATCTAGGCATGATCATGTATATAGGCATCACGTCCGTGACAAGTAGACCGAAACGATTCTGCATCTACTACTGTTACTCCACACATCGACCGCTATCCAGCATGCATCTAGAGTATTAAGTTCATAAGAACAGAGTAACGCCTTAAGCAAGATGACATGATGTAGAGGGATAAACTCATGCAATATGATGTAAACCCCATCTTTTTATCCTCGATGGCAACAATACAATACGTGTCGTTTCCCTTTCTGTCACTGGGATCGAGCACCGCAAGATTGAACCCAAAGCTAAGCACTTCTCCCATTGCAAGAAAGATCAATCTAGTAGGCCAAACCAAACTGACAATTCGAAGAAACTTGCAAAGATAAACCAATCATACATAAAAGAATTCAGAGAAGATTCAAATATTCTTCATAGATAAACTTGATCATAAACCCACAATTCATCGGATTTCGACAAACACACCGCAAAAAAGATTACATCAAATAGATCTCCAAGAGAATCGAGGAGAACTTTGTATTGAGATCCAAAGAGAGAGAAGAAGCCATCTAGCTACTAGCTATGGACCCGAAGATCTGAAGTAAACTACTCACACATCATCGGAGGGGCCATGGAGTTGATGTAGAGGCCCTCCATGATCAATGTCCCCTCCGGCGGAGCTCCGGAAAAGGCCCCAAGATGGGATCTCTTGGGTACAGAAGGTTGCGGTGGTGGAAATAGGGTTTCGTCATGCTTCTGGATGTTTGCGGGGTATATGTATATATATAGGAGGAAGAAGTAGGTTGGTGGAGCAAAAAGGGGCCCATGAGGGGGTGGGCGTGCCCCCTGCCTCGTGGCCTCCTTGATTGTTTCTTGGCGTCCACTCCAAGTCTCCTGGATCACGTTTGTTCCAAAAATAACGCTCCCGAAGGTTTCATTCCGTTTGGACTCCGTTTGATATTCCTTTTCGGGGAAACACTAAAATAGGCAAAAAAAACAGCAATTTGGGTTAGGCCTCCGGTTAATAGGTTAGTCCCAAAAATAATATAAAAGTGTAAAAATAAGCCCATTAACATCCAAAATAGATAATATAATAGCACGGAACAATCAAAAATTATAGATACGTTGGAGACGTATCAGTCATAATAAACGAAACGGTGGAAAGTTGCATGGCAATATATATCGGAATGGATATGGAAATGCCATAATACGTAGGTATGGTGCCTGTTTTGAAGAAGGTAAATGGTGGGTTTGTGGTACCGATGAAAGTTGCGCGGTACTAGAGAGGCTAGCAACTGTGGAAGGGTGAGAGTGTGTATAATCCATGGACTCAACATTAGTCATAAAGAACTCACATACTTATTGCAAAAATCTACAAGTCATCAAAACCAAGCACTACGTGCATGCTCCCAGGGGGATAGATTGGTAGAAAAAGACCATCGCTCATCCCCGACCGCCACTCATAAGGAAGACAATCAAAGAAACACCTCATGCTTCAAATTTGTTACACAACGGTTACCATACGTGCATGCTACGGGACTTGCAAACCTCAACACGAGTATTTCTCAAATTCACAACTACTCAACTAGCATGACTCTAATATCACCATCCTCATATCTCAAAACAATCATAAGGAATCAAACTTCACATTGTATGCAATGCACTTTATATGAAAGTTTTTATTATATCCCTCTTGGATGCCCATCATATTAGGACTAAATTCATAACCAAAGCAAATTACCATGCTTTTCTAAAAGACTCTCAAAATGATATAAGTGAAGCATGAGAGTTCAACAATTTCTTCAGAATAAAATTATCGCCGTGTCCAAAAAGATATAAGTGAAGTACTAGAGCAAATGACAAACTGCTCCAAAAGATATAAGTGAAGATCAATGAGTAGTTGAATAATTATGTAACTATGTGAAGACTCCAAAATTTAAGAATTACAGATCTTGGGATATTATTCAAACAGCAAGCAAAACAAAACAAAATAAAATAAAATGACGCTCCAAGCAAAACACATATCATGTGGTGAATAAAAATATAGCTCCAAGTAAAGTTACCGATGAACGAAGACGAAAGACAGGATACCATCCGGGGCATCCCCAAGCTTAGGCTCTTGGTTGTCCTTGAATATTACCTTGGGGTGCCTTGGGAATTCCCAAGCTTAGGCTCTTGCCACTCCTTATTCCATAGTCCATCGAATCTTTACCCAAAACTTGAAAACTTCACAACACAAAACTCAACAGAAAACTCGTAAGCTCAGTTAGTATAAGAAAATAAATCACCACTTTTGGTACTGTTGTGAACTCATTCTATATTCATATTGGTGTAATATCTACTGTATTCCAACTTCTCTATGGTTCATACCCTCCGATACTACTCATAGATTCATCAAAATAAGCAAACAACACATAGAAGACAGAATCTGTCAAAAACAGAACAGCCTGTAGCAATCTGGAGGTTACAAATACTTCTGTAACTCCAAAAATTCTGAAAAATTAGGACCCCCAGGATAAAGAGTATATTGATCTACTGCAGTTGTAATTGGTATTTTATCACTCTATGGTAAAAAATAATTATTATTTTCGTGAGCGCATACTTTCTGTTTTTATCAGCAAGATCAAACAACAATCACCCAAGAAGATCCTAAAGGATTTACTTGGCATTTTATTCAGACAAAAGCTATAAAACATTATTACTACAGTAGCTTAATCATGTGAACACAACAAAACAATAGGGGTAAATATTGGTTTGTGTCGTGGAAACGTCACGGCAGATGTCCTAGTGTGAGGACTTAGTCGTGAGGCCAACGCATCTATGCGGTAGCTTGAAGGGGTTGATCGGAATCGAGATATGCAACACGCAAGACGAAGATTTATACAGCTTCGGGCCCTGGGAAACATCATCCGGTAACAACCCTACATGATGTTTGTGGCTAGGTCTCATTATCATCATCAGGGAGTCGCCTTAACTCCGGCTCTCCTAGTTGTGTCTAGACTTAATGATTATTCAACTTGCCCCTCTTGGGAGCCCTGCCCCTCCTTATATATGTTGAAGGGGCGGGTTACATGTAGATTCAAACTCAGATTAGGACTTAACCTATTTTGACGTCTTACCATAGGCTTCTCACAATGGGCCTCTTAACGTCTTGGGCTTCTTAACATCTTGGGCTTCTTAACATAAGCCGGTTTACTGTCCGACTTAACTGTCTGCTTAACTATCTGACTTATATGATTGTGTCTGCCGGGTTACATGACTATGTCTGCCGGGTTACATGACTGTGTCTGCCGGCTTACATGACTGTGTCCCCCAGCTTACATGACTGTGTCCGTCGGCTTAACCTGCTTAACTGTTCCCGCTGGCTTAACCTCTGGTTTAAACAATTTGCCGGCTTACCAATGAAATACCAAGTCCCAGCCGGGTCATATCTCCGGCCGGGTCATACCGCGGGGTATATCCCCGACACTAGCCCTAGTTTAATTTGGATTCATCCATGTTAAACTGGTCCTATAAACAAAACACAAGAACAATTTTAACAGGTTATGCTCCGGGTTTAAATATTCTTGTAAGCCGGCACCTGATCATCCTTAACTCCTTGTTATTTCCTCCTACAAAAATCCGGGTCAATAAGCCAACTTCATAATCAATTTGCTGACGTTGGTTTCTCACAGAGAAAAGACTGTGAAGAATAATTCAGTTGACTCAGCTCCCAATGCTTAAAAATATTGGTCTTGAAATACCCATGTGACCTTCAACCGGCTTAAAGATGAAAAAACTTGTCGGGTTATAAATAGATGATGCCGAGTCATAATTGTTGCCGACGTCGGGTCAAAATTGAGAATTTTGAAGATTTCCCTCCATCATATCCATATTACCTATAGCCCCCAAGTCTTGAGCAGAGCAAAGTGATGACTTAAGACTTGCTTCAATATAAATATCACCACTTTGAAGAAATCCATGTTGTTCATCTCAATCACTAGTCAAAACTGAGTATTCCACATAATAGCCCCCAAGTGCCGGGTTGTCATGCTTGCAGCAACCTGGGACTTGAAATTGCTTTATGCTCATAAAAACTTCAACCAGTGTAACCCCCAAGGGCCGGGTCATTATGCAATAATGAGCAGGGACTTTATAGATAT